>NC_067152.1:44178259-44478259 GCF_903995435.1 Acomys russatus | reverse complement strand
GAGCAAGCTGGGTAAGGAGACAAACTGTACGGTACGGGTGAGTTCTGGGTTTGATTGATTAGAGCCAACTGTTCTAAATGCTGACCGATGACAAACTCACCTTTGCCGGACACACATTAGAGGCCCTGTAGGGAGACCAGCAGAGGCTGGGAAGGGTGTGGCTGGGCTCAGTGGTGCCCGGGTCCTCACCAAGTGGGCCCAGTGTACTTGGTGTGAGGGTGGGGAGTGTGTGTGGGACCCTGGGGACAGCCACCTGCTCTGCCTTTCCCAACACTGTGGTCTAAACAGGGGCCATCTGAGCATGTCACCTCTTTCTGGTGACCACGAAGAGCCCTGGCTTTGACCTGAGGAGGGAGAGGAGGAGCCTCTGGAGACTTCTGGAAATGAGGGCCTGCACTTTCAGGCTCCGATGGCCATGGTGGCTCAGCCTCAGGGGCCTCCTAGGAGTTTTCTCCTCCAGCTTCCCTCAGGGCGAGGCCACTCAGGGAGATTGTTCATTTGCGGCTTAGCAATATCCAGTGGCACCTCAGGAGTGTTCACTGCGACAGAGAAAAAAAGCGGGCGTCTCCAGGTGTCCCAGAGGGAAGAGCCATGCCAGCAGGGGCCCGCTGTGCCTCTCCTATCAGACATGGAGCTCCTGGCCTTGCCACTTTCCTTCTCCACAAAGTCAAGGGGTTGGTGCGGGGGCAGGGGGGGGCGGGGTGGGGCGGGCGTCACATTTCATGCAGACCCAGAAGAGTTGGAAGGTCTCAGGAATAAAATAAGACAACAGCCAGCCATGCAGACTCCTGAGAGTCTGACCTCATGCTCACAGGCCAGGGCGGTCTTGGAAAGCCCCCCTCATAGACACACCTCACCCTGACACCCACACCTTTGGCTCTGACTTTGCTGAAGCAAGCCTGTTGAGCTTGGCCAGAGGTGATCTTTAGTGGGCTTCTGCTGGCCAGGGTGAAGGAAGATCCTCTGAAGAGAGGGTGTAGGGGCAGCTGGCCCCGCGAATCTGGAGGCTCTAGGAATCGTTGTGTTAATAGGCTGGTCAGCAGTCCCAGAGGTGCTGGCCCTCCCCTGCCCTGAAGACGGAGCCCCTTCCCCTCCAGGACATGGTGGTGTGCCAAGAGATAGAAAAACAAGCTTTTCCTTCCAGGAATCTGGGGTGGGCTCTGCAGGCCGTTGGACATCAGAGGCCTATCGATCCCTCCCTGAGGCCACTGTCATTTAGAAACACATTCTGTGTCCACTGAACAAACAGTGCAGCCTGCCTGGCGGGGAAAACGCTCTCCCCGCTGTACCAAGGCTAGCAGGCTGCACGTGTCTAAACAAAAACACATCCAGCCAAGACCATAGTGTCGCCAGTTGCAGCAGTAGCCCCAGCGTGGAAGAAACCGGAGTCAACCAGGATAGGATAAGCCAGCTGTGTACGCCAGACACAGGGATATCGCACGGTTAGGGATGGGTGTGAAACTCCGGGATGCCATACAGAATGGACGAGCCTTGGAGACACTGCGCCGGTGAAAGAATCCAGATGTCTAGGGCCATATGCATGACTCTATCTTGGACCTGTGAGTCTGAGGCTGCCAGGGCAGCAGCAGGCAGAGGAAGGAGCAACAACATTCTGTAATCAGAGCCGTAGTTTGTATGCCTGGAGCCTCTACTGTGAGGAGCTTTGCTGTGCAGCTAGGCATAGCAAAGGCTCGTAACCTACTATCCAGACACAGGCCCAGGGGAGCCTGGGTCTCCACAGGAATACACGTGGGGAGTGGCGTGCTGCCTTGGGCTCTGTGTTAGTTCAAGTTCTCTAGAGGGCCAGAGATAGTGCTGTGTGCTAAAAGGGGGTGTGTGTCTTAGAACCGCCAACCTGTTAGCTGTTAACCCTCAAGGCTGGACACCTCAGCAGCCCCTGTCTGACTCTAGCTGAAGCTCTGGAGGATTCCCGGAGAACCGCTGGTCCTCAGTCCACACTGGAAGGTTGAAGAAACTGGGTTCTGATGTCAGCTAAGAGCTGCATCATCATCATCATCATCATCAGCAGCAGCAGCAGCAGCAGCAGCAGCAGCAGCATAGACACACTTGCGGACAAGCAAGCAGTGCTGTCTGGGCCTCTTCATATCTGGGCTGCCACCAGGTGGCGCTGCCCACACTGGGGGATGGTTTTCCTCTCAGTGAGTTCTTCCTGAAAATTCAGACTCACCCTAGAGTTCTGTCTCTTAGTTGATTCCGAATCCAATCAAATTGACACTCAAGTCTTACCATCACTAGCACCATGGGAGCTGGTGAGACGAGGGACAGGTGCAGAGGGCTGTAACTATGTGGCTCAGAATTGACAGTGTAGGGCTCTGGGTGACTGACTCCATGTCATGGCGTCCTTTGCTTAGGCTGTTAGCTCAGATTTCTTGTCCCAAGTGAAGGGGGGATGGGTGGGTCATGTGTGTATAGCCATTCTCAGCCCGACTGGGCTCTGAACATTTGGAGAATGCCCCTAGGCTGGCAGTACCGTTGGCTGGGGGCGTATAACATTCACCCAAGACTACTGGAGTGCTTTGCCTGAGGACTGCACACTGGATTGGGCTTTCAGCCTAACAGACATCAGCCCCTCCCATGCCTGGATCTGTCACCAGCCCTTTCTGCTTCCCTTTCCTGGTGGCCTAGCCTCTTGCCTTCTCTTCCCAGAATCCTCTACCTCCTGGTCCACTTGGTGTTCATTCCCCTGGGTCCCTGGGGGTATTCGATCTGTCTGAGGTTACAGCCAACCAAGGCACAGCAGTGAGATCTCGAATCTGGTCCCAACTGCTCCTGCCAGGGACTGATGGATCTAAACAGAATGTACAAACCTCCTCCTAATCCGGGGATGCCAGGGGCCACGTGCATACTGGGCAGTGAGCAGAGACAGGGGTTTGTGTGTAGTGGTGGAGACTGACATGGCTCCTTTGGGTTGACACTGGCGTTGACAGGATTGAAGGTGGAGAGAGCCCCCTGTGCATGAGGATGGGTTCCAGAATGAAGTGGCTTCATCAGGGGTTGTGTTGGGGACCCAGAGCAAGAGTGCAGAGGCAAACCTAGATGCTCAGATGAATCAGGACAAATCCTGCCATTTCGGTGGTCAGGGTAGGTAGTAGGTGTGCGGGACATGTTTCAAGTTCCCCTGTGAGGTTTGGCTACAGTTTCCTTGGTTAAGACAAAGCCTGATGCAAAAGACCCACAGTGACCACCTGAAGAGGGAGCTGGTGGGTAGAAGCAGGAGAGTGTTGGCGAGGCTGTCTGCCCTGTCTGACCCCACAGGAGGAAAGAGTCTCAGGTACAGCAGATGGAGCCCTGTAGGCAAGGGACAATGGCAGCGCCTTCTCTGCCACTGTGGGGGGACAGTCAGCAAGCGGAGGAAGGCAGGACTGCTTCTGAAAACAGCAAGCACAATGGAGACGCCAGACACGTCCACAGGACATGGCCGTTTCCTCAGCTCAGACGGATGCTATTAGCTGGTGATAACAGGCACACAGCAGGCTGCAGCAGCCGGGAATTAGCAGTGTCACCTTGGTCCAGTGATTCTGGGGGAACTGATGGGCACCTGCCTGAGATAGCCTGGCTTTCTGGTGACTGGTGTCATTGGTGCAGTTCAGCCCACTCATCCTGAGTCACCGTCTCGGCTGTGTGGGCCTTAGGCTGCCTCTGAATCTAAAGTGGGCGCAGCCCTCCCTTTTCCTCACATTCTTCTGATGCTGTACCTGTTTTTCTGTCCTCACCTATGTGCCCTTTGTTACTTCTGGAATGTTCTGGCTTATTCCTGTCAGAGTCAGGGTCAGCAGAGAGAAGATGAGAATCAAGGGCAGGGCCTGGCTTGTCCCTCCTCATTGGCCATGCCGGTGTGGTGGGACATGCGTGTCTGGGCGTGGACATGCATGTCAGCATGCAGAGCATGTGTGATGCCTCTGTGTGACAGGTGATCGTGCTCACACACATGGCTACTGTTTGAGTCCCAGCATCTCAGTGGATCTGCCTTGTGTTTGTATGTGCTGATGTGCCTGTGTGTCTATACTACACTCACGGATGCGTATGCACATATATGCATGTGTGTGGATGCACAGGAGGAAAAAAGCCCACATCTTCTGGAAACCTCTCAAGACCCTGACAGACCCAGCAGTCATGACTGCTGGCCCCTGGATGGAACCCTTGGGGGAAGTTCCTGGACATCAGGGTGCAGGAGAGGAGAAATGAAATAGCTGGGAGATTTGCAGTGTTACCTGTTTTTATTAAAAATCAATGGCACGATAGAGCGATTCTGCTCTGTCTTACTTAAACAATACCCAGCGCAAAGGATTGGGGCCCCAGCCCTGAGAGCTGCCTCTGCCCTCATCCCCACTCCCCCTCTACGAAACAACCAGCTCTCTCGGCCCCATCAGAGCCAGGATTTACGGCCTGGCCTGCCGATTGCCTGCCACGCGCCTCTCTCGGTTTTATTCCTGCTATTTATCACGCTGGTCCCTGCCTCGGCGCCAGAGGGATAGTTAATCAAGGCAGACTTTCTACCTTGTCATCCCAGGATTCTGCTGGGAGAAAATGTGAACCGTAAAATTAAAACCATGGGAACTGGGGAGTTGGCAAAGAAGCTGGGTCTGGCAAAGGAGGGAGAAGATTTCCCTAAGCTCCCTGCCCTGTGCGTGCACATAGCAAGGCCTCGGTGGCTGCGACTGAGGTCCTACATCTGGGAGCACACTTCCTGCTGCTGCTGAGGCCCCTGCTCCCGAGGTGGGGGGGTTCTTCCCTCCTGGACACACTGGTGGCAGTAAGCAGTGACAATAAGAGGAAAGCAGGAAATGGGGACCCTGGGCTGCAGGAGGAGCTCTCAGATGCACAGTTTTCTGCTACTTGGAGGAATTCATGGGGTCTCAGCCTACATCAGTCTGTCATGGGTTGCCCTTCCTCCACACCCGTGTGTCCTGGGGGGTCTGAAAGGGAAGCTGGCCATGGATGCTAAGCTCCCTGTCACCCGTGAGCCCAAGCCCAAGCCAGAACCCCATGCGGGTTGCAGCCCCTCAGCTAATGATGAAGTAGAGGGGGATGGGTAACTTCTAGATCTTTCCGTGAACAGCAGGGCAGGTGTATTTGAAGTTCACTCCTATTGTTGTGGGAGAGCCACCTGGGAAGGTAAGTCAGAAAACTGCAGGTCTGTAGGCCGTGGAGCCAAGCTGTGGCCAGTGTACAGGGACCTGCCTTTTAGCAGGGAAGTGGACCCTTTTGCTCTTAAACACGGTGTTTATTTCTGTTTCACATAGAATCTTTGGTGTGTGTGTGCGCACGTGCGTGCGTGTGCATGCGTGTATGAGCACACATGTGTCTGAGCCATGGAGGGCATGGAACAAATCCCTTTCTAGATTCCCAAAGCCTGGTGCTTGCTGTGGTAGGAGTTCCTTCCCCTAGGTCTCTCAGAAGAAGCCAAAGCTCAAAGCCACAGTGTTAGGCAGTGGGACAGCAGGCTGTGACTGCTAACGTCAGCACCCAGTCTGCTGCCCTTCCTTCCTTTGTGACTGATGGAGTCATCTCTCTGTGAGCCTGGCAGTGTAGAAGCGAGGGCAGGCAAGAGATTCAGCTGTCAGTCAGGGCTACCTTGTACAGGAGAAGAAGAAGTAGCTGGCACACCTCCGGGGCCCGGGGACAGATGGCTCAAGACTCAGAGAGAGCTCTGAGTTAGGAGGCAGGCCAGCTCTGTGGGCCTGGCCATGGGGGACACCCTCATGAGGAGGAGAAGGGCTCTCCAAGATGCCAAAGCCCCTTTAAGGGATTAAGGGGGGACCAGGTGGCCTCAGGGGAATGATAAACACGTGAGGCACAGTAGAAATTTAGGCATTGTCATTGTGACCTCCACCCTTGGGTCCTTAGGTCCTGCTGCTGTGAGAAGGGGAGGCCCCCTCATCCTCTCCTCCTAGGGACAAAGGGAGTAGAGACAGGCTAGGTGGGTGACGAGTCTTCACATGCAAAATGAACCTTCAGCTGTGAGGCAGCCAGAGTTGGTCCCAGCTCTGGCATCATGGAAGGCCACACATGGGAACACATGCCACATTTCCTGTCCCCACTTCCACGTCCCTTCCTCCCCCTCCCCTCTTCAGTCTGCACATGGTGTGTGGAGAGCAGAGTTTTAGTCTCAGAAGTCTTCCTCCTCAGTCCCTCTCCACATTACTTTTGAGACAGGATCATTCTCGGAATCTGGAGCTCACCCTTTTGGTTAGTCAGGCTGGCCAGTGAGCTCCACGGATCTGCCTTCTCCGCCTCCCCACCCAGTCAGTTAAAGGTGCACCCCACTACAGTGCAATTCTAAGTGGAGCCTGGGGGTCAGAACTCCAGCCCTAAGGCAAGCACGCTATCCACTGACTCGCCCCCAGGCTCTCTGCCCCCTCGCAACAGGAAGCTCTTTGTGTTCCTGGCTTCAGTGTGGACACTGTACTCCTCGGATTAGCTAGTCAGCTCCCTTTGTGTGTCTACTCCACAGGAGCCTTTCCCTAGAACGTCTCGGAGTGCCTCGGATGTAGCTCGTGTTCTTTCTTAACGTGAATCCACCTGTCCCACCCCTATTTACTCTCTGGCCTGTGGGCCCAGCCCCTTCATGGGAGTCTTGCTCACCATCGCCCAGCTGTCATCTAGTTCTATTATTTCACCTCCGTCTGTCCATGCTACCCTCTGCTGCCAGGCCTGTGTGTTCTTGCATGGCTCCTCCCCTCTCGCTCTGTCACACGTCCGCCCTCCCCCAACTGCACACATCTGTTCATTTGCACACGCATGCTTTAGCATAACCTGGCTCCCCGATCTATGTCGTTGCCTGCCACAGAAAAGCTCATGTGAGTCTGCCTGTCCCACAGGGATGAGTGTCTCTTGGGCAGCCCTTGCCTCATGTGGCTCTTCATACTTGTTTAGTTGCTGGTGTTTCTAGAAGCATCTGTTCTGCCGGTTCTTGAAGGCAAGAGCTCTCCTGCAAATAGCAGGCTGCAGGAACAGGGCGGGCAGGCGAGGCATCCAGGGGAAGCACAGATTCCCCTGTGTGTCTCTAGCTCCCAGGACACCCCTGCTGCCCCTCCCCGCCCCCCCCTCACCCCCCCCCCCCAGTGAGCACGCACCTCAGCTGTGGAGTGCATTATTCATTTAGCCGCTCCGTGGTGGTTTACCTTCCTAATTATATTTGGCTTAGAACAATGTTAAAATTGTTTTTGCGTTCCCTGAGTACACAGAGCCAGGGCATGGGAGGAGGTGGCTGGGGATGTGCGAGGTGGCGGAGAGGAGAAGACGCTGGGATTTAAAGGCTGTCACAGATAAGCCACAGTGCTGGTAATCAAGAACTGCTTGCTGCAGAGCCCTGTAAACAAACAGGGGATGTGGTGGGCCTCGCTCACCACATGTGGGAGAGAGCTGGAAGGGAGATGCTGGGCACAGGGGAGCCCGGGGCACGGAGGGTGGGCAGCTGAGCCTCCGGCCAGTGTTTGGTGCTTCCTGGGGGCTGAGAGCGTTCTTTCACCTCTGTTGACCCATTTATGCCCACCACAGCCTCTGAGGAAGCAGATATAGTTAGTGCTATCTTTTTCAGAGAGGTAAACTGAGGTAGAACGAGGGGGGCCACTGGCCTGGGGTCACACAAAGGAGACCTGTGACCCTGGTTTCATAGCTCAGCTTGGAGACCTTTGCAGTACAGCCACTGAGGTTAAGGGAAGCTCTGAACCGATGGGGCCAAGGATGTGGGAAGAGCACTCGCCTGGCAAATGAGGCCCTGGTTACATCTGCCTCTGGCTCATCCCGCCTATCCTAGAAGCTTGGGAGGCGGAGGCAGGAGGATCAGGAGTTCCAGGTCATCCTTGGCTACGTAGTGAGTTTGAGGCCAGCTTTGGCTACATGAAGCCCTGTCTCATAAAAAGAAAGAAAGAAACAAAACAAAACAAAGCCAAAAAAACCCAAAGTCTAGTAATTCTGGTTTGAGAATCCAGGCAACCACTAGACACGGCCAAAAGGACAAACCCCATCTACCTTTGGGGGTAATATGCTGGTACCCACAAGTTACTCCTAGGACCAGCTACTGGGTTCCAGAAAGAATAGCAGCTGGCAGGCTTTGGGGGGCGGTTTTGTGAATATGTGCCTTTTCATTTTGCAGGGCATTAAACCCCTAGCATTGTATTTCCTGGATTGACCAGTTCCCTCTGCACCCAGCTCCCAACGCCCACTCCCTAGGCCGCTGATATTTTAATTTTGCTCTCCCCTTTGACTGAGATAGACCGTGCACATCTCATGGACTACGAGAACTTTGACTGAGATAGACCGTGCACATCTCATGGACTACGAGAGCTTTGACTGAGATAGACCGTGCACATCTCATGGACTACGAGAGCTTTGACTGAGATAGACCGTGCACATCTCATGGACTACGAGAGCTTTGACTGAGATAGACCGTGCACATCTCATGGACTACGAGAGCTTTGACTGAGATAGACCGTGCACATCTCATGGACTATGAGAACTTTGACTGAGACAGACCGTGCACATCTCATGGACTACGAGAGCTTTGACTGAGATAGACCGTGCACATCTCACGTACCATGAGAGCTTTGACTGAGATAGACCGTGAACATCTCATGGACTACAAGAGCGTTGACTGAGATAGACCGTGCACATCTCACGTACCATGAGAGCTTTGACTGAGATAGACCGTGCACATCTCAGGTACCACGAGAGCCTGCTTGGGACCCCAGCTGCCCATTCCCTGAGTGCTGGCTGGTTTACCTGAAGCCCAACCACACTTCTCTGAAGAAAACGTCGATCATCATCAACAATACTTTAGTAACATCCGACTTCCTGAGCGGCGTGAGGTGGCTTACCACTGCCCTGAGCGTGGCCGAGATATCTGGGCCAGAGCCCTGTAGACAGAGTCACTCAGCCAGAACCAAAGGCCGCTGGGGTCAGCCACACTGGTCCAGAGAGTGTAGGTCCGCAGTGCTCTCACTAGGGATATCTGTCAATTTCATGAAGGCTTGTCTGCCTGGCTGGTGGTGCCTTCACCACCCTCGATCTCCCAGCTCTGGGCAGGTCTGCCACCTCCCAACGAACGCATCGGGGGACAGAAATGTGCTCATTCTCTTAGCCAATCTGCACAGCTTTGCAGTCTATTTAGTGTCCTGTGCTCAGAAGACCCCCCTCCCCCACATCTATTCTCTTTCAGTAGGGAGGAATTCGTGTTTTGTAAGCAGGGGGGACATTGAGAGGAACCTGACCCTATTTCCTTCCAGAAGCCCTGGTGGGGACCCTGGTGTGACCCTGCTCTCTGCTTTCAAGTCCTAACCCTCCCCCCCCCCACACACACACAGCGTCTGAGTGGATGCAGGTGAGCAGCTGCCGAGCCCCCTGTAGTTGTCAAGGCAACACCTAAGATGCTGGCGCCCCTGAGGATGGGGGGCGGGGCACACATCATCATGTGTTTGCATCTGGACTCCAATCTACAGATGCAATTCTGCTGGGACACGCTTGGTAGGGGAGGGAGGATGCCTGGGGAAGGCTCCAGCGCCTTCTTTCCTGCTGTGACCTAAACGCTGGATGCTTGGTGGTCGTAGAATATGGAGGATTGCAGGTCAATCCACGCTCTTCAGCCTGTCCTGGAGTTTGCACAACTAGAGTCTTTTCCTTCTTGGAGGTTAAGAGCCTGGAGGGGCTTTGTCGTTTGTAACAGTTAGCTCTTGCTGTGTAACAAACAACCCCACTGGCCAGCAACTTCCAATGCTCACATCCCCTCCTCACTCATGAGTCTTGTCTTGTTTACTTGCCCCACTTGCCGAAGTTTGTCAGTCCCAGTGGACACCCCAACGTCATCCTTGTGGTCACTCAGTCCCAGTGGACACCCCAACGTCATCCTTGTGGTCACTCAGGGGCATGTGCAGAACAATACAGAATTCAAGTCAGATGACACATATGTTCCTAGGTGATGTCTACCTCTCTCTCTCTCTTCTCTCTCTCTCTCTCTTCTCTCGTGTCTTCTCTCTCTCTCTCTTCTCTCTCTCTCTTCTCTCTCTCTCTTCTCTCCCTCTCCTCTCTCTCTTCTCTTTCTCTCTCTCGTCTCTCTCTTCTCCTCATCCTCTCTCTTCTCGGTCTCTGTCTCATCCTTCTCTCGCTCTTCTCTCTTTCTCCTCTCCGTCTCTCGCTCTCTTTCTCTCTCCTTCTCTCGCTCCTCTCTCATCCTCGCCTCCTCCTCTCTCCTCCTCTCTTCTCTCCTCTGCATCTTCTCTCTCTCTCCTCTCTCTCGGTTCCTGCCCACCATATATTGTCGGAGAAGACGTGTCCTTCTGAGGTTTTTTTTTTTTTTGCTACACTTTTTACATTTTTATTCCCCCTTTCAGGGGTGGTTTAACTGTTTGAAATGCCTCCAGTGCTGAAGGGCTGTCTCAAAGCACAAAGTGACTGCGAGACGCCTCACAGAGAAAGCGTGTGTCTTAGACATATGTGTGCAACACTCAGGGCTGAGCTTAATGCAAGTGTTCCAGTAGTTACATTGAGTAAGGTATCGGTGAAGGGACACCCTTAGGATAAGGCAGGGAATGGGTTAAGGGGTAAAGCAGTGTAGTCGGTGGATTCTCCCTGGGGTTGTCAGTCCAGTGCCTGTTAACTCTGGGACACTAACTTAACTAAGTGAGTAACAACAAAAGCAAGTGTGTCCCCAACTTTTTAAATACTTATTTATTTATTTAGTTATTTATTTAGTTATTTAGTTAGTTAGTTAGTGTGTGTGTGTAGCAAGGGTCAGTAAAGGAGAGAGGAAAACTTGTAGAGGTCAGTTCACTCCTTATCATGGGGGAGTCCTGCGGACCGAGCTCAGTTTGTCAGGCCTGATGGCAAGCTCCTTTATTGCTGAGCCCTCTCACTGGCCCAAGAGCAGCTAGATCCTGCAGTGTGCTCTGCCAGTCAGCAGGGTGGCAGCTGATCTGTCTGGACCTGCTGCTTTGAGCTGTGGGTCTGTTGGGCATAGCTCCTTGCTGGACCGTGGTTGAACCTGCCTTCTTGGGACAGTAAATCTAGGAAAGAGCAGCAGTTCCCAGGGGCAATCGTCTCCCAGCCAGACGGAGGCATGAGGAGCTGGCATGGGGGACTCACCACACCTCCCTAGCGTCTTAGTCTCCTACCAAGCCAGTGTTGGGGATGACGGGACATGGGTGCTCCTGGGGGAAAGAGCTTCAAAGCTACATGACAAGGAGGGACATTTCAAACCACACTCCTGAGGGCTTTGCTTGGATGGACACTAAATCTCCACACCCGTTTACCTGAGCTTGGGTTAGTGGAGCAGGGTTCTGACCTTAGGGGAAGAACCTAGAAGACAGGAGTAGGGCAGGGCAGGGCAAGCCTACAGCGCCTCGGTCGTACCCAGACACGCTGGTCCCAGCAGGGGTGAGTGTCAGCTGTACCGGACAATCTGACATGTGAAAGACCCAGTGCCACACCAGTGCTCCTGTTGGAACTTAGTGGCACCTTTAGTGTGAGGGGCCTCATGAGCCCAGTGCCACGTCTGGGCTGCTGTTGGGACTTAGTGGCGCCTTTAGCAGGTGAGGCTTCATGAAAGGAAGTTAGGCTATAGGAGGCTATTCTCCCGTAGGGCATATGGAATTCCAGCCCTTTCCTTTCTCTTTCTTTGCTTCCTAGCCACCGTGGGGCTCTTGCAGTGACACAGGTCTAAAGTGACAGGGCTAAGGTGATAGAGGGAGCCCAGATAAACCTTACTCCTTATAAGTAGATCACCCCAGGCAGCGTCTCAGTAGTAGAGGCCAACTAACCATGTCCAAAGGTGCTTTCTGAGAGATTCCTTGTCTTTCTTCTCCTTCTTCTTCTTCTTCTTTTTCTTCTTCTTCTTCTTCCTCCTCCTCTTCCTCTTCTTCTTCTTCCTCTTCTTCTTCTTTTTAAGATTTATTTATTATGTATACAGTGTTCTGCCTGCATGTATACCTGTACACCAGAAGAGGGAATCAGATCTCATTATAGATAGTTATGAGCCACCACATGGTTGCTGGGAATTGAACTCAGGACCTCTGGAGGAGCAGGCAGTGCTATTAACCTCTGAGCCATCTCTCCAACCCAAGATTCCTTATATCAGTATGGGTGACACAGGCTACACTGGTGGCCTCCTCTACCCTAATCTTACTGCAGGTGGTAGGCTGAGGTGTAGGTCATATGTGAAGTACTTGCTTAGCATGTATAGAGCCTTGGGGTTAATCCCCAGCACCCCACAAAACAGGGTATAAGTGTCATCCAAACCCTTGGGAGGTGGGGACAGAAGTGTGGGGAGTTCAAGGCCATCCTTTATAATGTAATGAGTTCAAAGCCAACCTGAAACTACGGAGACCTGGAACTCTGCCTCAAAAAAGTAAAGACGGAAACAAGCATTGGTGCGGCACACCTCTGGGTTGTCCCCAGAGAGGGTCAACTGAGCGGGAAGGAGAAGAGGAAGAGAGCTGGCTTACACCGTGCTGACAGAGAGAGTGATCCAGGTGACCATCACGAGGATGTGGTGAGTGGGAGAGAAGCGAAGCCGGGGTGTTCTGAACACTTGTCCTGAGAACTTCAGCCACCACATGAAGGCAGGTCTACGGGCCAGGCTTGTACTCGGTTGCATCTTCCACCTGTCCGGGAAGAAGGGCTGTAGATTCCGAGCCTGCTCCGGTTAGACCATCTCCTTTGCAAGCGGCACCCCAGGCGACCTACTTTGCCTTAGGACATCTCCCTGGCTTCTCATCAGCAAAGGAGCCGGTTTCCTTCACATCCCTCCCCAGGGCCTTTGATATCAGCGTGCGCCGGAAGGAGGAAGAGATAATTAACAAATTAATTAATTGTCCTTTATTTCCACTTCAAACAAATAAGGTAATTTTTAATGGATCAGGTTGGACACGAATGAAAGGCCATTAATGACCATTTAAAAAAATGAGCATAGGCCTCCAATAGGCAAGTGGACATTCACAGACTTGCCAGTACCCCAGACATCTGATGAGCACATTAACTCCGCCAGAAGCTGGGAACCTCACGGCCTGGCCTATGGATACTGCTCTTTGGGGACGCTTGTTTCCTGGAAGGAAAGAACAGCAGCCCATGGCTGGGTACCCATGCAGACGTGAGAGAAGGCTCTCAGCAAGATGTCTGCACACCCACAGCCATAGCAACACTCTCATGACAGTCAACAGGTGGAAGTGACTCAGGTATCAAGGACAGCTGGGTGGATGAACACAGCGTGGTAAGCCCATACAATGGAATATTACTCTGCCTTAAAAGGGAGGAGACCCCGACACACTCTACAACACGCGAGACCCTTGAAGACATTATGCCGACAGAGCCATGAGTGCTGTGTGATTCCACTCAAATGTGGGCCCTACAGTAGTGTTAGGCAAGAGAATCAAGTTCTGGAAAGGGAAGGGGAGGTGATCGTCCTGTGGCCACCGGATTTCAGTTCCGAGTGGTGGGAAGATGGCTGAGGATGGCTGGGGAGGCTGGTTGTGCAGGAGCGGGAACTTGCTTCTGTGTGGCTGGACTGAGCTTCAGCTGGGAAGACGGTGATGGGTAGCAGGGTTGTGTTTTGATGGAGGGCAGATGTGTTGTGACCAGAAGCCCCTGCCTTTCCTGTGGGAGCGTCCCAGTTCACACTGCACGTGTGTAACCTTCGCAGTGACTTCGGTGACCATTGCCGAAGTCAGGATACAGGGCTGATGCCAACGTGTCTCCTCTGTGTTGGTCAGCTGGGCTGTGATCTCCCACGTATGTGCCAACACGTACAATCGCCAAGTTCTCAAGCTTGACATGACTTGGGTTCCCACACTCCACTGTCAGGAGCGGGTCAGCACTAGACAAAAGAGTCTCTGATCAAACCTGAGACCCATCGAGTGGCTTTCTGGCCCCACATATCAACACGTTTCCAATCTTCAGTGCCCAGCAGGCATGCACCCGAAGAGGGGCGCTGGCAAGCTGGCGGATATCTGCAGTCGGAGTTCAACGCCCAGTGTTGACTTGTTGCTTGGTTTTGACCTCCTGCCCGATGATCTTACGAGAGAGTCTGCCAGAAGATGAAGAATAATATTTGCTGAGCCCGCTGTGGGGCCTCTGAGTTTGAACACCCCTACAGGAGCAGAGGCATTTTTGAAAGTATATTTGGTTTGGAAATCACCTTTCTGATGGAAAGAGGCCCCCCGGAAGGACAGTTAAATACACGGCAGGCTAGGATGACTCCTCTGAGGATGCAGTCCATCTTTCCTGCTGTGTTGAAGGGCCTCCAGGTAAGGTATGGTTCCATCTTCATTTTCCACACACTTCACTTTTGATTTTTCTCTTTTGGAAGATGTTTCCAAAAGCTTCCCGCAAATGATCCATCCGCCCTCTTGTATGCACTGTGGTGTCCCAGTGCCTGACTGTGGGTGACATATAGTCAGTCTCTCTGAGATTGTCTTAAACCTCCTGGGCCCATGGGGGGGGGGGTGCTGCAGTGCTGCAGAAAGCTCAGTGGTAGAGCCAGCTGGACACTCACTGTGCCTTGTCAGCCTCCTGGTGGTCCCTTTAGTGTGCTTCAGACCCGTGCACTATCTTACCTTCCTTTCTGGAGTCACCTAATCCAGGCTCCCAGGAAGGAGGAGGTTCACAAACAGAGCCTGGGTTGACCAGACCTGGGTCTACAGAACCGTGCGGTAGTGTGGTAGTTACACCTTTCTCTTCCTCCAGAAACAAGAAAATATACTAGGTTCTCTGAATCTGCCACCCAGCAGAGACACGTCAAGTCCTGACTGGACTCATAGCATGTGTGTGTGTGTGTGTGTGTGTGTGTGTGTGTGTGTGTGCGTGTGTCTGTGTGTGTGTGTGTGTGTGTGTGTGTGTGTGTGTGTGTGCGTGTGTGCATGTGTACGTGTGTGTCTGTGTGTGTGTGTGTGTCTGTGTGTGTGTCTGTGTGTGTGTGTGTGTCTGTGTGTGTGTCCCGGACAAGCCACGGACGGCAGGCCTCTCCACTAGAGTGCTGGGAGTGTGTGCTCAGTGGTCACACAGAGTGTTGGTGCACAAGCCTGGGTGTGGGGTGGCATGGAGGCCCTGAAACTGCGTTAGCAGAGGTGTCGTTGGCATCAGTTGTGGTGGGACGCGAGGGAGTACCCAAGAGGCAAGTGGCACAGGACGGGGCAGAAGTGCAAGAAAAGCACTGGCTGGGGGCTCTGGATGGTCAGCAAGAGCAAGCACCATCCTAGTCTTAGGAGTGAGCTGGAAGGGATGGGAGACATCACCTTGCCTGTTTTCTTGACTGGCCTGGGGAGGGACAAAGCTTCTCTGTTGGGCAGACAGTGTGTCTCAGGTTCTGTCTTCGCTGTGTGTCATGGCAGAGTAGGGGGTGTGACGTATGAACGGCACAATTGTTTTGATTAAGTGTCTACAGTGACCACGGCTCTCTGAGAAGGTAAGTCCTCTCTAAGGCAGGGTTTGGCCGTGGTGAGTGTCTTCGCTACTTTCCTGTTGCTTTGAAGACACACCCATGAGCAAGACAACTCCCAAGCAAAAGCATTTAATTGGAGGTGTACAGCTTCAGAGGCCATGGCCCTCAAGGCGCCAGTTATGGTAGCAAGCGAGTAGGCACGGCACTGAGGTGGTAGCTGTTAGCTCATATCTGATCCACAAGTTGAAAGGTGGGTGAGGCACGTGGGGCTAGGCCTAGTGTGGCCTCTCAAAGCCCACCCCCAATGACACACCTCTTCCAATAAGGCTACTCCTCCTAAGCCTTTCTAAATAGCCCGCCAACTGGGGGCCAAACATTAGAACATGTAAACCTTTGGGGGTCATTCTCACTCAAACCACCAAGGTGGGAAAGCAGTGAGGCCTGTAGGTGACTCCAGGCCTGCATGACTGTGACGTCACGGCACCATGACGTCACACAGAGACAAACGGGAGAGTTGAAACTCACCTATGGCTTCAGGGTGCTGGTAGTAGAGTTAGCCTGTGCCTTATGGCTTCCTTCTATAGATGAGGTTGTGGGTAGAGAGGGAGCTGGGCCCACACCTCAGAGGATGCTGTTATCTCCCTGCCTGTTGGCAGGACCCCAGAGGGACTTGGCTCCTGAGTTTGGCTGTGGAGAAAGGAATGGAAAGGGGGGAGCAGGCCCCTGTGGTGGCAGGAATGATGGAGGCAGGGAAAAGCACAGGGTGGAGCGAGGCTCCGGAGGACCTGTCTGTGCGTGGTGGTGGCCCCTCAGCCAGACCTTGATTAGGACTGAGCAGAAGTGACCTAGACACTTGTCATGACAGGAGAGGATGGCTGCCGGAGACCTTGCCTGGCACACTGATTTTTGTGGCAGCCACATCAGGGTGAGTTGTCGGCCAGAACCGCAGGCTGAGCAGCATCTGTCAGGGCCTCCCTCCTGCCAGCTGCTGGTGCAACAGGAACAGTTGGAGACAAGCAAAGATGCTGTGTGTGTGTGTGTGTGTACGCGCATGTGCACGTGCATGTGTACATACATATATACACATGTGTGTGCATTAGTATACATGTGTGTATGTGTGCAGGTGCCCTTGTCGGAGTCCTGAAGGCAGCCTTTGATGGGTTGTGCCAGGAGCTTTGTGGTCAAACACAGGGAACACAGGTTTAAGGAGGACATCAGGGGCTGGCTGGTGGTGGCTGAGCATTCTGTGCTGGACTTGTCTGGACATGGAGGTGGCCTCTCAGTGTTTGCTTTGTCCTCTGAGCGCCTGCCTTGGCTGAAGGAGGTAGGTTATCCCTGGCTCTGACCTCCTCGTTTACCTCTGCCCATCTCTATATAGGAAGAGGAGCCCCTCCTGCCTTCTAGAAGTTGGTGGGAGGCCTTGATGGGCTCTGACTGCCCCTGAGTCTTTCCAGGGAAGGCTCACTTTTTTTGTTCATTCGTTCCTTCATTCATTAATTCATTCATTCATCACAAGGGTATATAACAGAGGGTTCTGTCTTGCTATTCCCCCCAGGAGAGTGGAGAACAAGGCCCATATCTGCAGAAGGCTGTGCTCCAGAGTGAAGGCAGGCAGGCCAGCAAACCACACAGTCACAGTGGCTAGTGGCAGGACTTAGGAGGTATATAAAGGGTGGGAGGCAGGCTTACAACCCAGGCTGTGTGAGTAGACGAAGTCACAGGGTGGTCATTGTTGTGGAGAACAGGGCAGGCGCTAAGGACTAGGAGCTATGGGGAGCCACTTCGGCTCAGTGTGACAGAGCAGGGAGAGGGTTAAGGCGGCTGTGAGAGAACTGTCAAGCTGGGTCTACGAGAGCCCATGGGCTTCTGGAGAAGCAAGCAGCTTTCTGTCAGGGAGGCTGAGGAGAAGATTGTCCTAGACTGGGTTTGTTCTTGGCTTTCTTGCTAAACAGGTGCAAACTAAGCCGAAGATGTCTTCAGTCGCTAAACAACAGGCCCAAACACCTACCCTCGTGAAGAGAACGGGCCAGCACCCTCCTCAGAGTGAATGTTAGCTTTCTGTGTCTTTGACGACGACTCCACTGGCTTCTTGCTTTGGCCTGGTTGGCTTTCTTTGCCTTAGGCTGGCATAGTGGCTCACCTCAGTGGAGAGGAAGGGCAGGGCAAGACACAGCTCAGGGATCACTTCCTTCAGCCAGGTCCTATCCATGAAAGGTCCATTCCACAGCGAACTTTCATGCCCGTTAGTCCATAGATGAAGCTGGTCTCCTCATGGGCCAGTCACCTCAGAATGACTTCACCATCCGGAGGCCAATCCTTCAGCGTAAGAGCCTTTGTGCAAGACACTTCATCTCTAAGCCTTATGTAACACTGTAGGTTTGCACTGCTGGGCTAGAGGGTGGCATGTGTTAGGGGGGCAAATCAGGCTGGATAAAGCAGGGGCCCACACTTGAACAGGTGGTTTCGGTTCACTGAATAAATGCTAAGTAATAGCTCTGGACGGGGGGGGGGGGGGGGACGGGTGGCCCTGCTCTGAGGGTGTCAGGCGGCATGGTGACTTCCACTTTAAAGGAACTCTCAAGGTTGCTGTGTTGAGGGGAGGACAGGAGGCAGAGACACACACGGAGAGATAGCTGTGGGTGTATAGCTGGAGTGCTGTGTGGGGGACTCTGGACACATACTGTGGTAGGAGTGACAGGCTGTCCTGGATACGACGTGGGAGGGAACACTCAAACTGAGAACCATGCCAAGTACTTTTGCCTGGGAAACTGAGATGCCGCGTCCGTGGGGAGGATTGGAGAAGCTTAACTTCAGTTGTGTGAGATTCGGGTGCCTTTGAACCCTGCAAGGAGAGTGAATGACTGACCATTTGGCAGCTTGATCTTTGATTCTGGAGGTGTCTGTGGGGGGCGGGAATCCATGTGGGAGGCAGAAGGAAAGGGAATTAGCAGCACAGGGTAAGATAGTATGTTGAGTCCTGGTGGCAGACGGCTTTCTTCTCTGTGTCCCCACATGACCTCGTTTCTGTGAGTACCTGGAGAGAGGGGCACTGACTCATCAGAGTAGGACCCTGCCTCAGGGCTGATTTGACTGTAATTACCTATGTAGAGGCTCCTCCCCAAGTGATCACACTAGAGACAGGGTGAAGGCTTCACTGCACCCCATGTTTTTCAGCTGGAGTACCCAGACAGGTGAGGAATGTTTCTGAACTAGGTGATGAATCCAGTGTCCGCCAGCCTGGGCTGGCACAGACCTGCTTCTCCTGCACCCTGTGGCCCCTTTCCCAGCCACAGAAATTAGCATGGGGACAGATGGCGAGGATGCAGCCCGGGCCAGGAAACCTGGGGGCAGGAGTCAGGCTAAGGTGCTGCACAGACCGCTGCCCCAGGCAGGAGATGTCTTAAGCATCCTGGAGGCAGCAACATGACTGCGGGGCCAGGAGAGCTGCCTGGCTAGACAGGATGCATGGCCCACACTACAGGATCAGAATGGAGGGACCCGGTGTGAACCAGGACTGGACACCTTGGTCCTCGGTTGCCATCGAGGTGGGTCTGTTGGTACCGTAAGCAAATGGTAACTGCTGTGTGTAGGGGAAGCCACCCAGGCAGGTGGGCGTGCACACATGCCCAGCTGCCAGGGCCCTCAGCTTCTGCGGCTTTCCTCATGAGGGGGCTCCTCATAGGTCTCCTCTCCTCCCCTGCCTATCTTCCCTTCTCC
Organism: Acomys russatus; assembly: GCF_903995435.1. Classification (NCBI taxonomy): domain Eukaryota; kingdom Metazoa; phylum Chordata; class Mammalia; order Rodentia; family Muridae; genus Acomys; species Acomys russatus. Next base: position 44,459,154 of record NC_067152.1, on the reverse strand, counting down.
CCCAATAGCTCCCAGACTCCAGCTCCTGCCTCTTTTAGAACAAAATGAGGACTAAAGCATATGCGGACCCCCTCCCTGCTTCTGCTCCTCCTGCTTCTGCTCCTCCTGCTTTGCTCCATCGCTGTGCTAGGGGAGCCAGCAGTAGCCCCGCCTGATCTCATGAGGCTCTCAGGTGAGAGTAGGCTCCACCTGGAAGATGGTATGGCCTCCCACGACTGCACAATAACACACACACACACATACACACACACACACACACACACACGTGCGCGCGCGCGCACACACACACATACACTGTACTCCCACAAGAAGCCAAGAAATGAGCAGGGGTTGCTGGAGAGCCTCTCCCAGACACAGTCCCAAGGAAAGGAGAGTATGCAATGAGGGTCCTGTGCAAGCACCCACTGTTGACATCCTTGGGTTCCCCGTTAACCCTGTCCCTGCCTGAGGGATGCCTGCAGACAGAGCTGGGTGCTGAGGCCAAGGTGACGGAAGGACAAGTCAATGAGGCACTTGCAGCTGTGGAACTCCTGATCCTGTTATAGAGCCCCTCCCCCCCCCCCCCCGCCTCCTGCCTCTGTGAAGACAGCACTGCTAGCACCCACACTCAGTCTTGCAGGGGTCCCCATGTCACACTAAATCTTTAGGACACAAGACACAGCTCTGTAAACCCACAACGGGGTGATAGACCCACATCCCTGTGCCTCCCAACTCCCACACCCACCCTGTCCTGTTGCCCATCACCTAGTAGTTTGAGCCTACTGCCCCTTGCGCTCCGTCACTCATGGCTTATTTATGGTGTTTTGTTCAGAGTGGAGAGGCAGGAGAGTGACTTTATAGGGGCCTGCAAGCAGACACGTTAGGCACGGCCCGCCTTCCTTCAGTGCCAAAGGGAGTCATCCAGGAGAGACCACCTTCCTTTTGACAGCAGCCTCCAGTTCAGAGGCTCCGGGACCGTCGTCAGGCCTACCACCAGCTGGACACAGAGTTCAGCAAGTCATGTGGTCCATGGTTATGTCACCACTATGAAACAGCACGTATTTGATGAGGCCACCAAAGGGAAAAGCAAAGAGGTGGTAGGAACGTGTGGAGAGGAGGCTCCGAGGCCCTTCCTTCACAGAGTTGGGACTCTCCTTTTCACGATGGCCGGTGACAACAGTCATGGATACTACCAGCTAGAGATGTTCCCAGCCTCAGGGCCCATGGCCTACTGGGGTCCTGCACAAAGATATAGGGAAGGCCACCTGGCTAACCCCAGTCTCCAGCCGAGGTTAAGCCCCATCTCATGTTACCTTGTTTATATGGCTCAAAGCTCCCACCCCACCATGTTGTCTCTTCTTGGCTGGCCCACATGCCCAGGCCATGAGCACAGGCAGACCATCTACTGCCACGAGGCCAGAGCGAAAGCCCTATCTTCTCTCCAGGCCAGGATAAATTCCTCAGAGTGTAGCCCCTGCTTCCTGAATCAACATGACCTTGACCTCCAAGGCAGAAGTTAGGAGACAGAGAAGGGGCCTGTACCATTGTGCTCCCTGGGCTGGTCTGCCTAGCTTGGGACTAACCGCATAGTGACACCCTTGGAATCCCAAGCCGGGTCCCCAGGGTCAGCCCCCAAGGGACAGAAGTGCTAGAGACCAGACATTGCCCTGGAGGGTAAAAGCCTAAGGGGGGTGGCTGGAGAGATGACTCAGGGGTTAAGAGCACCAGCTGCTCTTCCAGAGGACCTGGTTTCAAGTCCCAGCACCTACTTGGAAGTTCACAACTGTCTGTAACTCCAGTTCCAGGGGAATCTGACTCCCTCACACAGACACATGCACTCAAAACACCAATGCACATAAAATAAAATAAATTATTACAAAAAAAAAAGCCTAAGGGGACCCTTGACACCCTTTAAGACATCACCTGCCGGCGCCTGCCCTGGGAGACCCACCCTCACGTCTCTTCCTGGGTCTCCCTTGTAGGGAAGTGTCCTCAAGGGGAGTCCGTGGCTGACGAGGTGCCACCCATATGTTCTGAGAGACGCAGTATTTCTTCAACGACAGTCTTGAAGATGGACTCAGATAACCTCCATTTCCATATGAAGAGGACCTTTTGGGAAGTGACTCACTAGCTAATTTCTGGGTTTTAAATATCAGATTTGCCTAACAGGAGGCACACCTGCTAAGCATCCTGGATCTCCCCCCACTTCCCTGATCCTCTGAGTGGGGGCGGGCACGGGGATGCCTGGCAGCAGGGGCTCCTACAGAGCAGCAGTTCCGTGCCCAGCAGACCCCCACATTCCAGTGCTAAAACCTCTGCAGAGGAAGGTGTCTTTTCTCCCCACATAGAGATGGCAAAGCTGAGCTCAGGAGGTTTAGGGAGCTACTCCGACACCATGCTGCTTCACGCATTGGTGAACATCCAGGGCCCCAGGCTGCCTCTGGAGTTCATAGGTGCGTGTGTACATGCATGAGCGCGCACACATACACAATTCACACTTGCATACTTACGCACACACCATTCATACCCGCGTGCACACACGCAGAGTCGTCTGTTGTTACCTGCCCCCAGCAGCTGCTTCCTGAAGTCCCCATTTGATCTATACCCACAGGAAACGTGCACACACGCAGGTCTCGCCAGCTCCCAGGCTTTCGTCTGTTCTCGGCTTTCCAAAAACCTCTCTGATGGTGGCCATTTGTGGGAGAAGGGTTGTGGTGTGTGTGCATCACGCTTTGTGGGGTGCGTACACAGTGGCTGCCACCGTGGATGGTTCCAACTAGAGGCAGAACTGCATCCCCACCCAGGGACAAGCTTAAAGCGGAGCGGGGGGTGGGGGAGATGAAGTAAGCAATTCTAAGCAACAGAGCCACAGACAGCAGCATATGCTGTGCACGCGCATGCACGCACACATGCACATGCGTGGAGGGCAGCACACGGGGGTGCAGGGTGGGGGCAGGGAGGCGGCATGAGAGAAAATGAAATCGCGGGTAATTGCTTAGCTGCCACGGGGATGTTCCCTGCTAATTTACGGCGTTAGGAGGGCTTGGGCTGCGATTCCTCCTCTGGTGCTTGGACATACGGTCCCAAGACACCAGCAGCCATAATTATCCACATTTAACGGAGAGCTTGTAAAAATCTATTTGTCTAGCAGAATGTGAGTATAATTGCTGTAAATTAAATAAAGACACATTTGTGGCTGGGTCATGACCCAATCCAAGTTAGCGACGGAAAGAGGGTGCAGGTCCCCTTAAACGTGCTCTTCCGAAGCCCTGCTGAGGTCCCAGATTCACGGCTGCCTGCCCGTGTCCCAGTGAGCCAGCTGTGCCGCCCTGCCCACCCCGCGCGGCACTCCCCTCTTGTATTTCCAGGACAGGCATGTCTCCTTGTACACCAGGCCTGAGCTGAGGGGTGTTTGTCTCTCAGACTTGGCAGCCACCACGTGCCATTGGCCCGGCCCCTGTCCACCTCTCCCTGCCTCGGCCAGCTTATCTCCGGGTTCCCCTTGAGGCTGACACCTGGGTGGCCACTGACGGAGACTGGCCGCAGCCTACACGTCCTGTTGTGAGCCCAGCTCTATGTGCTGCCTTCCTTCTTGTTCTCGGCCAGAGGAAGCTGACCCCTGGTTGACACAAACGTGGCCTGTCACCTGGCAGGAATGAGAGGTTCTCCACCTGGGCGCCTTCAGTGAGGCGATCAGCCAGGTCCTGTGTGACTTTGTTTGTGAGGTTGCTGTCTCGGATAGGGGAGTCGTGGGAGATGGGGAGCTTCCTGTGGTGCAGAAAGAACCTGGCCAGTGTTTAGCATGATGTCATAACTGGACCGCAATGCATTGTGGGGCTGCTCTGACAGTACACACAGTGCATGCCTCGTGTGTGTGTGTGTGTGTGTGTATGTGTGTGTGTGTGCTGCGTGGCTGCATGTGTGTGTCTGTGTATGTGCGTAGTGGAGGAGGCAGGAGCTGGCAGCTGATAGCCTCTGAATGAGGCCAGCAATGTCCCAGTGACTTTTAAAAGCATATTTGGGGGTGCTGAGCAGATGGCCCACAGCCTGTGAAGGGCTTGCACACCAGGATGAGGAGGTGAGTTTGATCATGGGCGCCCAGGTGAAAAGCCAAGTGTGATTGGTGCCTGTTTATAACCCTGACACCTGGGACCCAGGGACAGATGGGTCCCGGGGGTTTACTGACCACACAGCACGGCCTAATGGGTACGCCCCACGTCCCAGTGAGAGACCTTGTCTCAAAAAGCAAGGTGATGGCCCTGAGAAACGACGAGTGGGGTTGTGCTCTGGTCTCTACACGCATGACGCATGCACACGCAAATATGAGTGGTAAAACATACTTAATGATAAAGCTCAGTGCTACTTCTTCGGTGTGAAGTTCAAGGTACCATATGCACTCAGGGTTGAAGTGCCAACTGTCACATCCGGTTCCAGAACAAATGATGCTCTGGCTTCCATCCCCCTCCCCCTCCCCCCCGCAGGCACCCCTTTCCTTCTCCTTTCTATTTTTCCAAGCCTTGTAGGGAGACCCTGCAGGGATCTCAGTGAGTCATTTCATCCAGTGGATCTTTTTCAGGATGCGTGTGTGTGTGTGTGTGTGTGTGTGTGTGTGTGTGTGTGTGTGTGCGCGCGCGCAAGCGCACGCCAATGCATGTGTGTGGAAGCCTGAGACTGATGTCATACCTGGACCGTATTGCATTGTGGGACTACTCTGACAGTACCCAGGGTGCTCTTCTTTCCCCACTGTGGTTTGTGCTGAAATACAGTGAACTGAGATGTTCCAGGCCTCTAGGACTCGCAGGGCCAGTCAGCAGCAGGTAGGGTCAGCCTCAAGGTAACACAATTCCCCTTCACTCAACAGTGGCACGAATACCCAACAGCGAAGCCTTGGGATGTTCAGATCCCAGCCTGGGGTTGCAATGTCTAACCTGACCAGCGTGTCTGGGCCAGACTTTGGTTCTTTAGAAATGCATCTGCTCTTAAAACAATGAAGATCTCACTCTGGTTTGCTGGGCTGCAGCTGGCCACCCAGGGGTCTGAAGCCTTTGCTTGCGGGTACACAGGGTGGGGCAGGTTTTCATGTCTGGTGTGAGGGTGTGAGGGTCTGGGCAGCCACTTGAACCCTGAAGACTCGGAATCCTGAGATGAAATTAGGCCCTGGGAGGCTGGGATCGGTTCTGTGTCACATGTGCCATGGTAGCCACTGTTCCTCATCTCCTAGCCAACAGGCCTGAGTGCCAGCAACTGGCAGATCAGTGATTGGTAACCCTCTGGGGACAGAGAACTATATTACAATGACCTCTCTGTGCCTATCACGCTTGCCTTCACGGAGCTGAGAGCTGAGGGCCACCTTGGCAACCTTCAACCCTCTTCCAGGCTGTGGCTAAGTGGCTCTTCCTAGCCACAGGCACTTAGCAGCTGCATGGGCTGCAAGCACAGATGCTGACAATGAACCGCCAAGCTCAAGCCTGTGCATCAAGTCACAGGGCCCCACTCTGCCCAGGTGGTCGGAGACCATAGATGCCAGGGTATTTCCCTGGACGTGGCGCTCTGCTCTGGGCTCGGTTCCTTCCACATGGTGCCGCCCTGGGGGCTTTCTCCTGGCTTGCTGTTGCACTCCTCAGATCGCAGCTGGCAGACAGACAGGCGGAAAGCAGACCGGCTGACACATAGGCATCAGGTCAAGGGAAAGAGAACAGCATTTAGAATGCTCATAGACGGGTCTGCACCCTTCACCCTGTGTGTAAACACGGGGCCCACCTGTGTGCCTGTGTCAGAACAGGTCAGTTCGGAGGGGCGTCCGCTGGGAAGCTCTGCGTGTTAATCCATCTCTGCAAGGAGTGAGGGAGATTATTCATAATTAAAAAGTAATAATAATGTGTTGTGGAGGAACTCGGCAGCACATTACCCAGAAAGAAGGGGGAGACCAGGCAGTTCTATTTTTAATGGTCGCCATGGCAACGGAGATTTTGTTTACACTGATCCCCCCACCCCCCACCCCACCCCTTCCCACCTAGTTCTTCAGTAAGGCAATTGCTGATTTGCATTTTATTGAAAAAATGTAGCCTGAAAGTCCCTGATGTGGACAAGGGGCCCTAGAGTCTGGGGAGCCCCCGGTCCCCACCCCTGGATGCAGCTGGAGCCTTCTGTGGGGCTTCACAGCCTGGAGGAAGTACAAATATGAGGCCAGTGGGCCTGTGAGCATCTCCCTCCCAGTGGCCTGGGCCACCTTCCTCCCTGTGCCCATCCCTATCCTGCAGGGGGCACTGCCCTGCCCTCCACGCCCACTCTCTACCTGCTCTACAGGGGCCCATACCACCTGCATGGACAGCTGGTCAGGTTCCCATGGTCTCCACCTCCTGCTGTGCCAGCAGGTGGGGGCTTCTGGGCACGGAGCCCAAGCCACCAGCAGAGGGGCAGATGGACGGCAGCCGTCCGTCCTGAGGAAGCCAATGTGTGTGGACGCCGGCCAGGCCCCGGAAGGATGGCACAGGTGTGTGTGCTCCAGCCTCAGCCCTCCATGCTTGGCTGCACTGCCGGGCAGGCTGTCTCCTGGCCTCTGTCCTTGCCCTTGCCCAGGTGTGGACCCGCCAGAGTGTCATGAGTGGGTGCAGCTCAGCAGTCACTAGGGGCTCGTTCCCACTGACCTCGGCTCTGAACTGGCTACACTTGGGAGAAAGCCTGCTGGCCGCGTGCCTCTGCCTGACAGGGCAGCCTCCCTCTGCTCCTGAAGCAGCCATGCCAGTCACCCAGGCAGTAGCCTGGATGTCCATGCCTCCCCATGTCCCACCATGCCATTTAGCTCTATGTTCGGGTCTCTCACACGGCACATACGGCAGGCTCGGGAGTCCTTCACGCCACCCAAACCTGCAGGGCCTCTGGGAAAGGCAGCGTGCCTTGTCTGTAGAAAAGGCTGAAGGAGGCGCTGTTCTCTCTGGTGGTTTCCAGATGCTCACCAGAGGGTGGGATGGTTCCTCCTAGACTGTCACAGGGTCTAGACTACCACAGTATGCACATGCATTTATCACGCACACACGACAATCACACATACACCTACAGCACACATTAAGTACACGTGCCACACGTTCGTATATGTGTATATACACATGTGTATACACATTTATATTCATGTGCACACACATACACCGAACTATCACGAACTCGTGTACATGCACACACTCAACGTGTATATTTACCGCATAAATTCACACACATATACACACATATACACAGCCTGCAACATGTACATATCTCCACATACATTTATATCTGTATCTCCATGCACTCATCCTTGTGGCACACACATCCACATACATATTCACGCCAGTGCTCACATATATATCATGTATTCAGCCTGTGCATACATATCGCCCACACTCACACATAGAATATGCTCAGCTATGTAGCACATATAATTGTACGCATCTACTCATAGACCCATGTAACAGCTCATTCACACACATAATTACATTAAAATTCATGTGTGCACGTTCACATATATGTTAACATTTGGACAAGCCCCCCCACAAACTCATGCAAAATATGTACATGACCCATGTATATATGCCACACACGTTTATATTACACGCTCTAACTACGCACAACCCACGGAGCAGCGTGGCACACAGCTTCACACACATTTACATGCTTATACATGCTCACTTCTTTACATTCAACCCATGTATACAGACCACACAGCTTCACATAAAACACATGCAACACATGTTATGTACCACACACATTCACATGTACACACACCCAGGCATCACAACCGCATACATATATAATATACATTAATATACATACATGTTTTCATATATATAAGCGATTTGGCCACACCCCCCACATGTTCACACAAAATACACAAGTAACATGCCACATGCATTCAAACTGTATATGTCCATGCAGCGCACTCCCTAACACAAACACACAGTAACATACATAAACATATATGTTCACTTCGGTATTAGTTACCTTTTGTTGCTGGGGTAAAACAGCATGACCAAGGCAAGGCACAGAGGGTTTGTTTTGGCGCATAGGTCCTGAGTGAGAAGAGTCCTTCGTGGCAGCGACTGGCAGGCACGGCAGTAGGTGCTGGAAGCTCAGAGCTCATGCCTCAACTGTGAGCATCAAGTAGAGAGACCGGACTTGACACGTGTATACAGTCAGGCCATGTACATGCATGACGCGTGTCATACAAAATAACACACCTGACAAACTACATCCATTCATATGAATTAAATCTATGCAGCACATATCTTCATACAATATACTTTAACATACACACACATGCATGTTCACATATATGTAAGCATTCAGTCTGAGCATACAGACCAGCGACATTCATGAAAAATGTACACAACACATGTAATATGCCACACTCATTCAAACATCTACACAATCATATATAGACACACAGACACACAGACACACAGACACATATAAACATATACATTGCACCACAAACATTTATATGCACGTGCGGCCACCCATGTGCACATCACACATTCACACACATGTACACATACACGCAACACACGTATCTGTATCATGCATGTCACATACACACTGACCTCTGTATGTCACATTTCACTGACCCCATGTTAAGGGTGCCTAACTCTGTGAGCCCCAGGGCTAGGCTTCCTCTCGGTTTGCACATGGAAGGTGTGTGACTGTTGGCTGCACGAATGAATGAAGAGATGAATGAATGAATGAATGAATGAATGCTGCACTTCAGGTCCTCGGGCAACACAAGAGAATGAGACCCTGGGCCTGCCATGAGGGACTCACAGTCTCACTGGGCAGGTGGGAAGCGCAGGTAGGCAGGGCGTGGAGGGGGGGTCCACGTGAGCCACAGGTAGGCGGGGCGTGGAGGGGGGGTCCACGGGATCCACAGGTAGGCGGGGTGTGGAGAGAGGGGTCCACAGAGGGGAGTCTTGAGTCTGGGGAACAGAAGAGGAAATGCCAGCTTAGACCTGAGGGCAGCTGCAGAAGCTGGAGGTTCCTAGGCGGGGGCTGCAGGCTGTGTGCTCCATGGGGAAGTCCTCCACACAGGGCCGTGCAGCCCTCCACACAGGGCCCTGCAGTCCTCCACACAGGGCCATGCAGTCCTCCACACAGGGCCGTGCAGCCCTCCACACAGGGCCCTGCAGTCCTCCACACAGGGCCATGCAGTCCTCCACACAGGGTAGGTGGGGGGGGGGGTGCTACGTGTATTTCTGGCTTACATTATTTTCAACTCAGCACAGTCCCATCAGAGGTCAAGAAGTGTTTTGTTTGCATTCTAACCTCTGAGGCGCTGTGGTGTGTCCGGAAGCAAGTGCACAAGGGTGCGGAGAAGTGTGGGCATGCGATGGTGGTGCATGAGAGGCCTTCGGCGAGTCCCCTCAGCCTGTGTACCGAGGGCTGCGCTGATAGCCTGGTGAAGGGTGCCTGCTCAAGCTAGCCACAGTTTTCATTTAACAGGAAGACAGGGGCACAGAACAACCAAGTGGCTGGCTCAGGTCTCACCACTAGGAGGCCAAGGCTGTGCACTGCTGCACTGAGCTGGAGACTGCCGGGGTAGGGGTGGGTGGAGGTGGGTGGGTGTGAGGAGGCTCTCGGCGGCGTAGCAGGCAGGTGCTGTAGATGAGGCTGGCGGGGGTGGGGGGCGGGGTATGCTGCAGGACTTTGATGTCCCAGCGAGCCAGGCTCTGACATTGCCAACACTGGGAACGGCTTGCAGAGGGGTGGAAGTTTGTGTAGGGACACAGGGACAGGTAGGAAGAGAAGAGCTATTCTTCCCCGTTAGCATTGCCAGGAGTCTGTCTATTGGCATTAAAAGTCGCTCAAGTTACCAGCAGGCTGCCATGGCCTCCCATGATGCCATGCGGCTCCATCAGCAGATTCCAGAGGTGTTGGGGTGAGGAGGGTCTCAGGAGCCAGACACCGTCCTCATAGCAGGCCATATGTTGCCACCAGCAGAGCACATGCCTTAGTGCGATGCCACGAGACGGGGCTCCTGGCATCTGCCCACCCTAGCGGCGTGTTAGAACCCCGCTGCCAACTCCAAGGCTCAGCACACCTGCTCTGGGCTTTCAGACACACCAGTGCCGAGTTGCCTATCGCACTTCTTGCCTAGAATGTTCCATATGGGCAAGAGGAGTGGCGCCAACTTTGCTCTGCCACCAATTGATCCCAGAAGGTCAGGTCTACACACAAGCAGCTGGTTTCCTCTTTATTTATACACCACTAGAGTTCTTTCTTTCTTTCTTTTTTAATGAAAATAACGCGTTTTGGTGGTGGGAAGCTGGAGCCCTCTTGCGTGGCTGGTAGGAATTTAGGAATGTGAAAAGGGGCTAATTTTGTGTTATATATGAACTTCACCTCAGTAAATAAAAATAATGGAAGTGTTAATAATAGAAGAATTAGTTGTTGGAGAGCCCACTAACTCAAGGAAAATTATGATAATTCTATCAGCTTCGGGCTTACCTGTTGTTATAATTGTGGTGGTTGTTGTTGTTGTGTGGATAAATTTGTGCTAATTCAACCGAGCTCTGGGAATCTCGTTGGCTATGTACCTCTCACTGTTAGAAGATCACAGAGGCCTCCTGTGATCTAGCGCCTCCTAGAGGCCACATCAGATCCCGTGGTCTGGCAATCTTTGAATTTGAGGGGGGAGTCTCGGGTTCCTGGGTGTCCCTGGATCTTGGCCTGAGGCCCAGGATCCGGGTCCTGGTGAAGCCTTGGCCACTCCCTGCCTGCCCGGACTGAGAGGCCTTTAACTTTCTCTGTGTAAAACTTCCTGACACTTCCACCTCGCACACCAGCCTCCCCACCTGGGCGGCTCAGAACCACATGGAGGTCTATGTCCATCCTACACTGGGTGCTTACCCGAGCCAGGTGTGCCACCACAGTCCCAGCATGCATTGCTGTGAATCCCACCATGGGTTAGGAGGCAGCACCCTGGGACCCTCATTTTATGAGTGAGGGAATGGGAATCAGACAGAAACAGCAAAGGGAAGAGGCAGGATAGGGTACAGGGTCAGCTGACTCTGGCATCCTCGTTGTGAGTAGCCCAGGCAGAGCCTTGTCACCTGAGCCATGAGCATCTGGGAAGAAAGGTGTGGCTTTGTCTTTGTGTCCTGGCCTGGTTCATGTTACATAAACGAACACTGTCCCTTTCTTACCTGGGAAGACTCTAAGCACAGGACCTTCTCACAAGCTCTCTGGAAGTTCCCTTCCCCCAAATTATAGAATTGGCACCACCCAGTTTACATTGAGTGGCCTGTTTCCCTCCTCCCTTTCCCTCCTCCTTGTCCCTCCTCCCTTTCCCTCCTCCCTTCCCTCCCATCCTCCCTTCCCATCCTCTCTTCCCCTCCTCTCTTTCTTTCCTTCTTGTCCCTCCTCCCTTTCCCTCCTCCCTTCCCCTCCTCCCTTCCCCTCCTCCCTTCCCCTCCTCCCTTTCCCTCCTCTTTCCCTTCTCCCTTCCCTCTTCCCTCTCCCTCCTCCTTTTCCTTCCTCCCTTTCCCTCCTCTTTACTCCTTTCTCACTCCTCAGTCATTCTGAACAAGTTCCATGCCCCTGTGTCCCCTGTCCTGAGAGACTCCTCTTTGCAGCAAATGCAGGGCCCAGTATAGGATTTTGACTGAGTTTCCATGTCTCTTTCTGGATCTCCAACCAAACCGCTCACTTCTGTAGCGGGAGGCCGCACTGGCTGTGGGGGCATGTGGCTGGCCCAGAGTTCATCAGCTAGAATGGGGACAATTGTCCAGGGCTCTGTCCAACAGTGGGGTGACCTGTTCCCTCAGAGCTCCTGGGTGGCTTGCTGCTGCTTTTGCTAAAAACATGTAAGTATAGTCTGACTGAGGGATGGAGAATTGGCCTGTACCCTACCTCCTGGAAGTCCACACAAACCCACATCCCTCCTCATCCCCAACACAGCATGCAATATCATGTATTTCTTTGTATCCCTCTATGCCAGTAGTGATGGCTGCATGACACCAGCCTTTCCCCTTGAGGGCAGACTCCTCAAGCGAACAGAGGGACTCCTGGATGTGGTAAGTGGGACCGTATCACACCTTGCACCAAGTTTGCCCAGTGCCCATCAGAAAAAAGGATGGAGACCAGCAAGAAAGCTCACCGAGTTAAAAGGTGCCTGCTGCCTGACGTCCCGTGTTGATGCCTGGAACCTGCATGATGAAAGGCTAGAACTGGCTCCTGCAAGTTGTCCTCTGACCTACACACATGTGCCATGGCACATGTGTACACACAGACACACATATATACACACACATACACCACACCACAGCACACACATGTACTCACACAACACTCACTCTATATAGATGATAGATAGATAGATAGATAGATAGATAGATAGATAGATAGATAGACAGACAGACAGACAGACAGACAGATAGAAATAGTTTTAAAAGAGGAGCAGATGGGAAAACAACACAGTTTTCAGGTGTGAGGGGACCCTGGCCACCATGGCTTCATAGTCTATGTGCCCTGGTGTGTCCCAGTGACCTCGTGGAGGGAAGATGAAAACAAGATGATGAGAGACGATGTCCTCAGTGGTCCAGGAGGAGGTAGGTGTCCTCATGGGCAGGCCCAGGTGCTGTAGTAGACCTCAGAGGGCTGGCTGTCCTGGGAAGAATTGAGGACACCCAGGCAGAGCCACAGGTAGGACCTGGGGGCTTCGGTCCTGTGCTGACCCTGACTCCACTCCCGACGTAGGTAGCAGCTGGGGAGAGGTCATGTCTGTTTCTCTCACCCCAACTCCATCTAATATGGATCCAACCCAAAAGATGTTTGTGCGTCCGAATGGGTAAGAGCCCAGAGGGGAAACCACCCAACGTCCAGCAGGGCCACGGGGGAGAAAGCCCTGGAACTGTCTCGTGAGGAGAGGTGTGAAGCAATGGCAGGAGGGCGAAGGGTGTTATGCGTGGGAGCTAAGACTAGAGCCTCCATGCCCAGCCAGATGTGGAGGACAGGATTCTGCTCCCAGAAGGTTCAAGAACAGGAAACTCAGTCAGCTGTGCAGAAACCACAGCTGCGCTGGGATTGGGCGTATAAAGGCCAGGAAGCGAATGAAGAGGGTTCTGGATTGGGTGTAGGGTCTGCATCCAGTGGGATGCAGGCTGCATGAATGCTTGTAGATTTGGGGGCGGGAGTGGGGGAGTGAAAATCGTTTAAGGATTTTTTTTTTTTTTTTTTAGCTTAAAAGAAAAATAAAAGGTTTGTAACTAAATGTAGCATCCTGGTTACTAAATAGCAGGCTGGTGGACCCGGGAGAATGTGGTGCCCGTAGCTGACTTTCACATGCTCCGAAGATGATAAACACTCTGAGAGGTGATAAGGTGAGCGGACGTGTGACCAGGCAACCAGTGAAGGAGTGGCCCGCTGGGGCCGCTGGGGCCGCTGGGGCCGCTGGGGCTGCGGCATCCACTGCTGTGACTTCTCTGTGTCTTAGGAAACATTTGCCACAAGGTACTGAATAAACACACAGTGGGCTTTTCCTGGAAAGACGGCTGTGTAGACTGGCTAGTCTGTGCCCTTCCCTGTTGGTTGGGGGGAAAGCCCAGTGTCCACCAGCAGACTTTCCAGGCTAGGTTTCAGGACCAGAGGAGGAGCTGGGGGTGGGGGAGCAGCATAGCAGCCACTGGGGCAGGTGCTGGGTGGGGGATGGGGAGTTGGAGGCAGTCATGGGATGGTCTGGCAGGCTGTAAGCCAGCCAGCCATCAGTTCTAAGCAGTAGCTGGGCCTGCAGAACCAGAGGAGAGGGTCAGCTCTCAAAGATGGGAATGAGATCCTGCTTTCTGATAGGTGACAGACCGGAAGGGAGGAGTCCAGGGAGGAACGCAATGCAGGCAGGCTCCAAGGGAAGAGGGCCCAGCTGCAATCCCTTTCAGCAAGTAAATGAGCACCCTCTGGGACACAGAGAGGGCAAGAGGACATGCTGGTGAAAGGAGGTAGCCCTTCAGACTACAGTGCAAACGAGAGGCCCTCACCATAGCCAGGTCCAAAAGCCCATTTTATCCTCTCTCTGCTCTGCATGGCCAGTAAGAACAGCTCTTACTGAGGATGTGGCACGGTCAAACATCTTGGAGAAATGTTAGAAACCAGGGCTCAGAGAGGCCACACACTGACCAGTGCAGTGCCAGAAGGTGGCCACTGACCTGTGGTTAACTCTAAACACGTGAGCCAGACTGCATAGGCTGGTGGAGCCATCTCCTGCCATCTGATTGCCCTGACTTGGATGCCCAAAGAAGCCTAAAGACCCCCCACCCCTGACCCGCGACCCCATGACTGGGGTGTTGTACCTGCTTCCAGTGGAACCTCCCAGCGCCATGTGGCTCTCCCTTTCCCCACCTCCCTGGGCCACGCCCATCACAGGAGCCCTCCCATTTCTTTCTCCTAAAGTCCCCCTCGTTAATCCGCGTCGGCAGCAAGCAAACAAACGCCCCGCTCCATTTATTTCACGAGCCTCCTGATTTAATTAGGTTCTCCAGTTTTTTTTCCTCCTGTCCTGGGCCAATCAGTCCTTAAAACAGTGGAGAATTCATTTCCACCTGCTGTCAGAAGGCGGCTCTCCTCGGTTAGAAAAATAATTAACCCATCATCACACATCAGGGGTAATGAATCAGTGTTTTCCGTTTGCTAGCAGGTCATTTGTAACCCTCCATACCGGCAAAGGAGGTGCGAACTGAGTCCCAGCAGCTGCCACTTCCCTCGTCTCTTTTCATCCCTCCCGGGGAAGCCCTTCCCCCTCTCGGCTTGGGGGGCGGGTACAGCAGGCTCCGAGGACATGAAGTTTCACTTTGGTTCCTGGTGCCCAGCCACAGAGGTCACCCGCTTCTGCGCCGCCACACCCCCAGCCCCCCCCCCCCCCCCCCCCGCAGCCTACTTTCCCGGAGACCATAACGACGCGCGCGCGCAGGGGAACAGTTGTAGGGTCCCATGGCGCCTTTACCAGTTGCCTCAGCTCTAGGCTTACAGCAGTAACTTCCCTCAACATCTCTCCCAGCCTGGAACCAGAAAGCTAGGAACAAGGTGTCCGCAGCCCAGGGAGGACCCTCGGGCTCCTTCTAGCTCGGTGGCGGCGGCTCCCAGCCTTCTTTGGCGTTCTCTCGCTTGTAGACACATCACCCCAGCTTCTGCCTCAGGTACCAGAAGCCTCCCTTCCCAGCGTCCCTGGGTCAAACCTCCTTCTGCGCCCTCTGTCCTTCCCAACCCAACTCTTGCCTCAGCTTTATGGTCGCAGCTCCCTCCTTACTGCCTCCGCCTCCAGTTATGGTGGGCCTGAAACGATTAAGTGGAAAATCCCAGAAATAAACCATTCATAATCTCCAAATTACTCTTATTATGGTATACCATCAGAATTGTTCCGTCTTATTAGTTATTTATTGTTGGTTACTGTCTCTTATTGAGCCTAATTTGTAGATTAAACCTCGTCACAGGCATGAACATATGTGCAGGAAAAATCTAGCAAATGTACCAAGTTCAGTGGTCATCCACCACGGGTCTTGGATAGGACCCCAGCCAGAGGCCATCCTGGGTGGAGTCCCCATGGATAAGGGGATGACCGCACATCTGTAGTGACTCTCTCTAGGTAAAGTCTGGCCATAGGTGCATGCCCTTTGGTTCCCCATCTTGTCCTCAGCCAGGTACCTTAGGTGCCCTCCCCCCACCACCACAACCTGCCCTGTGTTCCAGAGTGCGGTGGGGCAGGGCAGCAGGGCGGAGGGCAGCCATAGCACCTGGGCCTGGCCACCCATCCGTAATGCTACGTGCCATGGCCCAGCTGTCGGATGGATGTTCTGGGGCCGTGCTCTGGGATGCCGTGGGGCTCCCAGGGGGTCTCACGGACCTGTCTTGAGTCTGTTGGTGTGTCCCAGCCTTTAAAGAAACAATGGAACTGAGATCTCTCCTCCCACTTTCTCCTTTCCCATGTGCGCCCAAACACAGTGTCTCAGTATGGTGAGCCACACCAGAATGTGGAATCAAATGTTTGCATTTGAGGATCCTCTCAAGGTAGTGTTACTGACTGACTGATTTATTGATTGGTTGGTTGATTGGGTAATTGGGTGATTGGTGATTGAGCCGATGGTGTGCGAAGAAGTCTCTTCTTTAGGTTGACTGGCTCTTTGGCGGGAGAGGGGACCACCTCTTTGAAGACTGTAGTACCTATATTTCACCACTTGGTGGCGCCCGCAAGCAGCCAGTGAGCAAGAGCTGGGTACCAAAATGTGTGACTGGGAGACTGGGATCCTGCAGAACCTGCCAGCTGCAGGGGGAAAAAAAAAAAAAAAAAAGAATCTCCAAGTGCTTTGCTTTCTGGTCGCTCTTCCACTTAAGAAATTGTCTCCCTTGGCCCTAAGTCATTATCCTAAAAGAGGATGTGGGGGCTGCCTGTGTGTGTAGCTCCTCTTTGAGGGCCCTGGGCTGTCATTTCAAATTTGAGCATGCCCCAACTAATTCCATGTTTGTCCATGTTCTCCCGTCTCTATGTGTTCATTGGCATTGAGAAGGTTGTGCCTGGTACTTACTCACTGACCGCTAGGTAAGGGCCTCAGCCTCCACTGTAAGCCATGGCTTCTGGCTGTGGTGTGAGCACTGAGTCTGGAACAGGGGCACAATCCTCAGAGCTGCTCCATGAAGCCACTGGACAGCACCACTTACACGTGCTGTTGGCGTGTATGTGCCACGTCAGGTTGGGTGATGCCTAGCACACACCAAGCCCCCAGGAGGTACAGTTTCTATAAGCCCTGAAGTGGTTTGAACACATGTTGCTTCTTCCACACAGAGTGGCCTGTCCCTCAGATGTGGTTCCCAGCGCAGGGACTGAGACGTCTGCCTTGAGGCTAGAGCCTTAACACATTCCTGCCAGAGGCCTCACATGTTCCTAGGCCTCGCAGTTCCTAGGCACTGGATCTCTTGGTGCCCTAGTGGCACCTACGAACCACATCCCCTCCCCTCCCCTCCACCTCCCTCCCCTCCCTCCCCCTCCCTTTCCTTACCCTCCCCTCCCTTGCCCTCCCTCCTCTTCTCCCCTCCCTCCCCCTCCCCTTCCTTCCCCTCCCCTCCCTTGTCCTTTCTCCTCCCCTCCCCTCCCTTCCCCTTCCTTCCCCTCCCCTCCCCTCCCTTGTCCTCTCTCCTCCCCTCCCCTCCCCCTCCTTCCCCTCCCCTCCCTTGTCCTCTCCTCCCCTCCCTCCCCCCCTCCCCTTCCTTCCCCTCCCCTCCCCTCCCTTGCCCTCCCTCCTCCCTCCCCTCCCTTCCCCTTCCTATTGGCTGCAACAAAGATCATGACTAACAGCAACTATGGGGGGGGAAGTGTTTCCTTCAGCTTCTTGCAGGATCACAGGATCATGAAGTCAGGGTGGAAGAGGCCAACTGAGGGGTGCTGTTTACTGCCTCCGTCATCTTGCTTCCTCATACGCCCCAGGACCACCTGCCCAAGGGTGGCCCACCCACAGGCTGGGCCCTCCCGTGTCAATCATCAATCAAGAAAATACACAAGCCGACTTTGGCTTGTGTCAAAGTTGACAAAACACTAAAACCAGGTCACCTCCAGTTCCCTGTCCTTCCTTCTCCCCACCCCACCCCCAAGCTATGCGCTCAGTAGCTCTCTGCTGCCCCCACTTGGCGACGGTTCAGGATCTCCAGATGTGTGGGCCCCACAAGCTGCTCCTGCCACTCCAAGAACAAAATCCAAGCTCTGTCACTCAGGGAGGGATGCCCGGCAGTGCCGGTTCACTCAGGACTCAGCTTACCTCAGGGCTTCTTAGAGCTGATTCCTGTCAATCACTGGTTTGTGGGGGTGGGCACAGAAGTTCTGGAACTTCCCAAGGCATTTGCCATTGTTGTGTCTTTGAGCTGGCAGGGGTTGTGCACGTTGGACTTGCCTCATTGATCGGGATCGGGAGCTGTCACCTTTGAGGTGAAGGCCACGTGTGATGTCTGGTGGCGACCTTTGAGGTTGGGAATAAAACAGGCAAACGGGGGCTGGAGAGATGGCTCAGCAGTTGAGTACTGTCTGCTCTTCCAGAAGTCCTGAGTTCAATTCCCAGCAACCACATGGTGGCTCACAACCGTCTATATTGGGATCTGACACCCTCTTCTGGCCTGCAGGGGTACAAGCAGGCAGAGCAATGTATACATAATAAATAAATAAATAAATAAATAAATAAATAAATAAATAAATAACTCTTTAAAAAAACAAAACAAAAACCAGGCCAACGGCCTACCTCATCCTCCAGAGTCTGGAAAGGTGTGATCCAGCTAAGCCTGTGTGAGGTTCAGATGTGAGCCTCCCATGAGAGTCTGGCCTGTCAGTCAGCCTAGTGAGTGTCTGTGGCCATGGTGCCTCTTAGGATGGGCTGTTGATCCTTGAGGACATTCTAGAAAGTTACTTTCAGCTCTGAGTCTTCTCTGTAGCACCCTCTGAGGTCTCGCCCCCTTCCTCAAACCCATGCACAGCATTTGTGCGTCTCCACGCCCCCTCCCAGCCGCTCATCTGAACACCAGCATGAAGCTCTTGGCTCCCTGCATTGCTTTTCTCTGAACCTTCTTGCTTGGCTGCTCACTGCCCTAGCGGGTGGTGTTCTGGTGTGTACTGGGCAGCCCGGTGGTGGTGGTGGTGGTGGTGGTGGTGGTGGTGGTGGTGGTGTGTGTGTGTGTGTGTGTGTGTATGCGTGTGTGTGTGTGTGTGTGTGTGTGTGTGTGTGTGTGTGTGTGTGTGTGTGTCTCACTTTAGGGAGCTGTGGAGAGGAGTGTGACAGGCTGTTTCATCTGGATGTGCCCGTTGCTCTGACCCTGCCAGCCACCGGAAGATGGCCTGGGCACTGAGCAGTTCCAGCTAGTACCACCAGGTGGCGCCAGGGACCTGCAGTCTCAGGCTTCAGGGGCGGGTGTACCAGACTGGCCCCAGCAGGTGATGCTGGCTCAGCTTCCCTTCTTGGCATGTCTCATCTTCTAATAAACAAGTTGGACAGAAGCAGAGGTGGGCGAGCGTTGCTAGTGAAAGAGGGGTGACCCCACTCTTGTCCTCTTTGCTGTTACCAGGTTATTATGAATCCCAAATCTGTCTTCTTAAAGGTTCCAAGGATTTCAGGGAGGCACCCTGGAGCTGCTGTTTGCTCTCTTGCTCACATCAGATGTGTTTTGCATTATATAACAGGTGTGTGTGTAAGTGAGGAGAAATTGGGTTTTGCTGAGAGAAGTTCCATGCGGGTCAGCAGGTTCCCTGTTGCGCCCAGTAACATCTCCAGTCGCAGTCCCGTAAGCATAAGTTCATATCTGGCTCATGGCGTTGTGGCTTGCTGGACTCAGCCTGGCCCGAGGTGACCAAGCTCAGAAAGCAACTGCCTGGCAGTTGATATGAAGAAACAGTGTTTACCCCACACTCTGGATTGGCAAACTTCTGTCAGAAATAGGACACGCCCACTGCCGTATCATTGGCTAAAGGCAAGTCATATGACAGCGCCTGACCTGAAATGTAGCCCTGCTCTGTCCCAGCAGAAGTGGCAGGAATATTAGCATGGCCGTTAGCCGCTAAACACCAGCCGGCACATGCGTCCAGGGACCTGCCAGTGGTGAGGTCCTGGGCTCAGCAGCGTTTGCTTCATAAGTGGTCACAGGCCAGTGATGGTCTGGGGGTTAAATGTGGGGCTCAGGGTCAAGGCCAGGGTTCACCTGTCAGCTGTTGAGTCCGTAGGCGGAGCTTTGGCTACCACTGCCCAGTGTGCACTGACTGGGTAACAGCTGCTCTCAGCGGGGGTGGGAGAATGACGGGACCAGGAGTTGCCACATCTCACTTACCTCTCTCAAGCTCCTGTCCCATCCTGACGAGGGTTGCCACAACCCCCCAGCGACTGCTGCTGTGGACCGAGTTGGAAAATCAGAGGCAGCCTCGGTGGGAGCATTGCTATGCAAACTTTCCTCCACCAGAGGGCAGCAGGCGTCCTCTGCAAACCACTGCAGGAATCCAAGACCGGCGCTGGTCGGGCCAGGCTCCTTCCTTTGCGGAACGCGAATCTGGGATGCACAGCACGGTGTGCCACCTCAAACGCTTGCGTAATGGCTGTTACTCGGGACCGTGTGCCCGACTGCAACTCACATGCAAGAGTGGGTATACAGTCATGTATCTGGACCTCAGTTCCTATGTCAGCCCGCTCCGTGTGGATTAAAAGCAGCCATCATGGCTATCTGCGAGTAGTCTGGTTATAAACATGAAGCTTGACACGACACAGGGCTGGCCATGTATGACACCGTTATTAATAAGAGGCCTATGGAAGTCAAGTCGCCTCCAGGTTTCCCAGTCACGGGAGCTGGAGCCCTGGTCCTTGTCCTAGGTCTAAATCGCCCCTTTCTTTCCCTCTGGCATTTCTTCCAGACAGCTTATTACCTAGGGTCAGGAGGTACAGGGGTGAGAGGGGACGCTGCGGCGCCACCCAGTGGCTGTGCTGGGGAATGTAGCTGTCAGGCTGGAGGCAGTATTGTAGAAATTGAGGTGGGAGGAGATTTGAAGATTGACTTCCAGGGCCAGTCAGAGAGAAGAAGGCAGGGATTAGCTGAGGAGGCACAGGCAACCCCGCCCCCCCCCCCCACACACACACACACGCCGCCGCCACCAGTGAGTGGATAAGGGAAAGAAGGTCGCTTGTAGGAAGGAACCTGGGGGAGCCTGCCTCAAGCGTGATGAGGAGGGGAGCCTGGAGAGGAGTTGGTCAGAGCCTCCCAGGTCTGAAAATCCCCCTCCATGCCGGAGAAGGGGCCCCATCCTGGCGTCTGAGTGGGAAGACGCCTCTCTGCTCAGATCTCTCTTTTTCAGGGGTCCCTAACACTCCACACACACCACGTAGCTTCCCATCGGCTGTGTGCATCCTGAGCTAGCCCCTGTGGGTTAGAGGGGCAGTGCTGAAAGAATTGCCCCCAGCAGGCTGAGGGGAGAGTGCGCCGTGCAGAGCCTCGGTGGGTCAGGGCGTCTCAGAGGCCCTCCAGCACCACAGCAGGGGGAGAGGAGAGGACAGGCTACAGACTCAATGAAAAACAGCAACAGCAAGACCACCCGAGCACACAGCCAGGCAAGAGTGGCAATTTAAAGAGTCCCACATGTAGCCTCATGTGGAGGGAGCACCTGCCTTTAATCCCCAGCATTCAGGAGGTAGAAGAGGAAAGTCTGAGGTCAGTCAGGTCTACAAGGTGAGTTCCAGGACAGCCAGAGCTGTATAGTAAGTAAGACGCTGTCTAAATAAATAAATAAATAAATAAATAATTTAAATTCCTCATGTGATGCTGGAATTTACCTGAAGAGAGACCAGACCTTCGAAGGCTAAGGGATATGTTACTGGTGAGACTTCCTGTCCATGGGCCACGTCACCCCCCGGAAGCATGTCTTCCCCCCTGAGCCTACACTGCTGCCACCAGCTCCCCCTACCACAGGCTATAACAGCCACAGACCACTTTCCCATCAGCTGCATGTCTTGGAAACATGGAGAGATGAGTTCCCATCCCTACAGGATCGAAGCTGCCCACCCCTCTTGCCCCATCCGGTCTCTCTCCTCTGAAACTATTCTCTTCTGTCCTTCAACCAACCAACCCATGTTGATGCAGGTGGAAGGGCTCCTGACATTGCCCTACCAAGGAACTGTGGGAAATGTGAGCCGTGCACTCTAGCTTGTGAGACTGACGCCCTGGGTGTAAGGCCAGTGGCTTTGATGTCTCAACAACTCCCTGGGGATGGAGCCCTCAGAGCCAAGCAGGGGAGTGATGACATATGTTTATTAATGTCAGCCTCTTCCAAAGGCGAGAAACGCTCCATGAAGTGCATCCGCTGCTGTGTGTATCCACCAATTCCCAGGGTGTAGGTCCCTCCCGCGCCCCCAGCACCATAGGCTGGAGATCCATATCTACACACAGTTAACAAAAGGAATCTCAAGTTCAGAATATGGACATGGGGGCCTGGGGGGGCTACAGACCAAGGGGCTATATTAGAAAAAATGCAGCCTTGAGTGTGAGCATCTCATCTCTGGGGTCCCCAAACCATCTTATCTCCAATTCCAATTTTTCTGTTTTGTTACAGACTCACTTACTCCTGTTGGATCCCTAGAGGCTGAGTGATGCCGGGAGAGGGGGTTGCATCGTATTGTTAGCACTGCCCGGGGAGGGGGGGGGGACAGGAAGGAGAGGAGAGAACCAGACACTTTACACATACACACACACACACACACACACACACACACACACACACACACACCCCTTCTGTGTCTATCTGTGTGGCTGGCTCTCTACCCGAAAGACCATGAGCAGGGGCCAGAGTCGCTGTCTCTCTCTCTCTCTCCTCTTAGGGCAGAAGTCTCTTGATCTACATGCAAAGTGAGGGTCAGGGGAGCTTCCAGACTGGGTGAGCTGGTACCTGTGTCCTTCTTAAGTTGAATCTGGAGACAGGTCACGGAATCAGAAGGGGCAGCTGGTGGCTAGTGGAGCCAGTACTGAAGAGACGAAAGAGGGACACAGAGCCGAGGGGCAGTTGGGATGTGGATGGCAGCACTGAGTGCAGGTGACAGCCACGTGGGTGGTGGCTCTGGCACTGTTGCATCTCTCTTGATCCCACCGCCGGCGGGGGGAGGGGGGTTGTTCTCCATCTTTATGGAGTCTGTTCCTTCCTCCCCCAATGCCAGCCTGAGGCTTGGTCAGAAATCCAGCCCTGTGCACCTCAGGAAGGCAAGAAAGACTTGGTGGGGGTGGGTGTCAGCTGGTGGACGGGCAGCTGCTGTACACACAGTGGCAGCAGGTGAGGACCGGCCTTTGGAACAAAATGGAGAAGCCGAGTGGCCTTTCCCACGGAGTTGCAGGTACTCAGGGGATGATCACAGGCTAACTGGCCGTGAGAGAGGCTCTCAGCGGCTCTCAGACAGGAGTGAAATCGGTCACCACCCAGGGAAACATGCCATTTGCAAGGTTGCAAATGCTTGCTAGAACATCCTGACATTATGCTTGAGAGGTGGCTGGGACGCTGGGTCTCCTCTGGCCTGCATGGACATAGGGCCATGCACAGACACAGATGGACAACACACGCCAGACCGGGGGCTCCTTTGAAATGCGAGAAGCAAGGCGAGCTGATGTGAGCTGCGAGGTTCACTACTAAAAAGATTAGAGGGCCTGGCTGCTGGGAAAAGCCAGGAGAAGGCTCTCCTGCCCCCCAGGCCTGGGGGGGGGGGGGATTAAGGTGGGTCAGGTGACAGTAGCTGTCTGATAAGCAGAAAGAGAAATCACATGCAGGGCTTCCGAGACTGCTGGAGGCTGTGCTTGGGCAGAGTCTGTCAGCAGCAGGGCCCCTGCCACTGTGTGGCTACCATGAGGCTTGTCTCAGGACACTGGCCATCCTAGTGTGACCATGCTGGGGCAGCACAGCCGCAGGTGGGAATGGCACACTGTTGGGCCGGCAGGGGCAGGACACTTGCAGTAGGTGCAAATCGTGCAAATCTGAAGGGAAGAGTCTCTTAAATTGTGTGTGTGTGTGTGTGTGTGTGTTTAAAGCTTGGTTTTGGTGGCCAAGAAAGGAATGCAGGCAGAGTTGCATGTGACAGAAACCAGTTCACTGTGCTGTGAAGCAGGACTGGTCTTGGAGCCACCTGGTGAGCTCTCCGATGCCCTGAACCTGACTCAGCTGTGGCTATGCCTGACTGCTCTGGTGATTCTGGAAGGACTCTGTCAGAACACATACGACAATCTAAGCCCAGCTGGTGACAGAGCCCCTGGTCATGGCCTATACAGGAGCCTTGGGTCTGAGATGCCTGTATGGTCAGGATGCCTAATACACACGCACACACACACACGCGCACACACACACACACTCACTCATGAACATGCATGTATACATGAACCTATGTGCACACGTTGTACCATGTACACAGTGTGTGTGCCCACACACACACTGTGTTTATGAGTATATGTAATTCCACACACAGTGTATCTTGTGGCACGCACGTGCATGCACATGTATAGAACACACACATGGAGTGTAAATGTACAAAGGTGTACATATTACATAAAACATATACATTGAGATTATACGTACACATGTGCACACACTGCATAGAACACACATTGAGTACACGTGTGCATTTGTGCACATTGCATTGAATATGCACACATGGAGTGTATGTGCACACATGTGACCATATTTGCATAGAACACTGATTCAGTGCAATGAATATGAGCAAAATAGATAATTTGTACAGTACATCCGTATGGAGTACATGTACACTGTATAGCACACACACGTGCACATAAACATACTATATACTTGTGGTTCAGCACATGCTTGAGCCACACACACATATGTATATGAGTCAGTGGGGTACAAGTTAGCAAGCAGTAGGCCTGCCCTCACCCCTCAAGTGCCTGGGCCTCTTTATTATGTTTTTAGAGACAAAACCACTGTCTCCTGTCACTAGAGAAGTTACGTCAGCCTGGGCCTGAAATCCACATGCTGTGACGCTGCCCAGCTGAGTCAGCGGGCGGTGGGGTCGGGCAGGGCTGGTGGATTGTGGGAAGCAGAGCAGTTTTCAGGGCTTCTAACATGAGCCTGATTGTGATCGCTGCTTTGCGTTTTCTGCCACTGGCTCAGAGAAATGACAGTTAACAGGGGACACTTGCCGGGCTGTGTCAACTTATAGAGGGACAGAGTTTATTACTGATGTGGCCCAGTGAAAGTGCTATGTGCTAGCACGGATGGAGCCAGGGCCTAGCATGGATGGAACCTTCTGGAACTCAAGAGGGGCCCCAGCAGAATGGGAATGCTGAGCTCTTGTTTCTTGCCTTCCTGATGCAAAGCAGGCTAGAGGTCTCAGCCTGTGAATGGAGTCAAGGGAATGGCTCAAGGAATAATAAAAATAATTCATCAAACAGGACTTTCATTCCTACCCACTCTTCTGCCGAACTATTCCTCCGCCTGCCCACCCCACCTGCCCACCCTTCCTTCTGCCCACACCACCTGCCCACCCTTCCTCCTGCCCACACCACCTACCCACCCTTCCTCCTGCCCACACCACCTGCCCACCCGTCTGCCTGCCCACCCCACCTGCCCACCCTTCTGCCTGCCCACCCCACCTGCCCACCCTTCTGCCTGCCCACACCATCTACCCACCCTTCTGCCTGCCCACCCCACCTGCCCACCCTTCCGGCTCTAATGCTTTCCAAGCAATGACAGTTAAACATGGCCTCTTCCTTGTCGCTGGTGAACCTGGTTCAGGGAGACAGTGCTCTCTCCTGCCAGGGTTGGTAGAAAGACAGCAGCCATCTTGTAAAGAGAGAAATGGGGCTTAAGGGGGGAGGGGCTGGGCCTAGAACATCAGCAGGCAGTGAAGCCTTAGAGTAGGTACAGAGGAAGATGTGGTGGGGACTCTGGGGAGGACCCGGGCTTCTCTATAGGAATTGTGGTTGGGGGTGAGGGAGCTGGACAACATGAGGGGGCGGGACAACATGAGGGGGCGGGACAACATGAGGGAGCGGGACAACATGAGGGGGCGGGACAAAACACTGAGTCCTCTCTCTGCTGACTTCCAAGTATGGTGCCTGCCATTCATCTTGGGAATATCATGGGCTCTGACTTTGTACAAACCCTTGTGTGGACCCCAGCTCTGTCTCTCTCTGGCCATTGACCAGATGAACAGCTTTGTTTCTTGCCAGTGGCAAAGCATACCTGGAGGGTTAGCTGACAGAGAGCTCCCTGAGGACACCTCAGTGTGATGTGTGGCATGGTGCAGCCCACTACTGTTCCGGGCAGGTATGTGGGTAGGTGTGGCACAGCTGGCAGGCCGTGGCTGGACAAGGTCACTGTCTCCATGCGGCCTGTTGGCTGTCCTTCCTTCTCTTCCAGGTGGCCTGAGCCCCCTCTCTTCCTGCAGGGACGTACATACCGTTCATAGCTGCTGAACAGCTGGTTGTGGTTACAGGCCCTGGCGCATGCTCTGTGCCCTCCATTTTAGCTGCGTTCTCTGGTTTGGCCCACTGAGTGCCTGCCACTGCCTTAATCTCACCCCCACCTCTGCCACGGGCCTCAGGATAGCTCTCTTCCTAGGCTCAGCCCTGTGCCATTACTTACTCACATGTTTCCCACGTGGGGCAAGCTACTGATGTCTGAACCTTGAGGATGCCTGGGCCTATGCCAGACCTGAAGATGCTCATCCTAGTACAAGGCCCAGGCCAGGGGGACCATCCCATATAGGTTCCTGGAACACGCTGTGGCATTTCTCTGTTCCTTTGAGATGCTGGTGATGGAGTCTGGGGGACACCTGGGGCATGGCTGCTGGTCTGTGCAGTTGTCTCCCGACCCTATTCAGCCTCAAAATGACCCGGAAAGGCTGTTGGCCACTCTTGTTGGTGAGACCAGGTGGCCACAACCTGACGCTCTGCATCAGGCTTCCGGGAGTTGTGTTAGTGGTTGTGATGCAGCCCTCCTGGTGTGGAACGTGTGGCTGTGGCCATGCTGGGCCCAGTCCCCTGACCAGCTGTGGTCCCTTAGGTCCTGGGACAGGCAGGCCCAGGGTGAGTCTGAGGAGGATGTGTGCAGAGCCTCTCTGCCTTTTAGTTCTTCCTTCAGTTCTTTTTCACATGCTCAGAAGCTGGCCTTTCAGATTCCACGGGGGGTGGGGGTGGGGGCGTGATGCTGAGAGCAAAAGCAAAGCTTGGGAGCCACACAGTCCAAACTGCTGGTCCCCTGTGTAGTCTTCCCTCATGAGCACTCTTTGGCACTAGAAACAGTCCTGGCAGGTGGACCACACTGCTTCGAGTGGAGAAGCCGTCTGAGAGCAGATAGGGCGGGGATGCTGACATCTCCAGTGAGTGGATGCGCCCCGTCCACAGACCCACAGTTGGTACCTGCTGAAGCTACCACGTGGGAGAATTATCCCCTTCGTCACTCTTCCTGCCTGGAGTCCCCAAGCAAAGGTTCCCTGAGGCTCAAAGACTCCCTCTGCCCCGCCCCCCCCACCCCCGTTGTCCCTGCAAGTGCTGCCTTCTCTTCCAGGACTGCCCAGATTTGACCCCCAGCCCCTATAAGCTGTCCTCAAGGTGGCCTGTTCCCAAGGTGGCCTGTCCCCATTGGCTACCTGGAACTTGATGAGCCCTGCTTTGCCGTGGGGGCTGTGCGATCCTGGGCAGGCTCACTTTAATCCCCATGTCCTGCTCTGGGTGTCCACTCCACCTCCCCTCATGTGACCTTGATTTCTGCCCCCCAACTTTGCGTGCAAGGAGGATGCCCGCCTCTGAAACAAGGCATGCTTGGATTCACAGCTGACACATAAGCCAGCATCTGTCCCCTGGACTCAGAGAGGCCTGGAGCAGCCTGAGGGCTCCTTGAGGACAGACATATGGGGCTGAGCACTCCTGGGTGACTGCCCCTCACTCTTGCTGATTTTCATACCTACTTTCTAACCAAAAATTGTGCTTTCTTGCTGGATGCCTGCAAAAAGATCCCATTAATCCTGGGTGGCCATGCTAGCATCCCTACCCACAAAAAAAGTGCCTTTTAGGACTGAGAAGGAGCCAGCTGCATGGAGAGGGTCCTTCTGTGGGTACACATGCCACGACACACATGTGGAGGTCAGAGGACAGCCTGCAGGAGTCAGTTCTCATGGTAGCAAGTGTCTTTACCTGCTGACTCCTCTCACTAATGAAATTTAATCAATAGCAATTAAATCTTTGTCAAGAGAGCCCAAGGTTTGGTGCTGGGAGGGGGAGAAAGAGAGCCAACCTTTGATCAAACAGTCGTGTGTACTGATGGCTCAGCTGGCACCGTGGTGGCCGAGGGGGCAGGGGATGACGCCTCTATGCCTTCCGTTGGGGTGTTCGCCTTTCTAGACAATATCTCTCTCAGTTGGGAAACCAGGGCTTTGGTGAGAAGGTGAGTGGGAAAGGAGATGGACCACCTGGGACTCCATGACCCAGTGCCACCACCATCGGAAGACACATCTGCTCCCTGGCTGACAGAAAGCAGACGGGGGAGCCTGCGATCTGCTGAGGGGCTTGGCAGTGACTCCACACTGAGTGTGGCCCTGTGTGCACATACAAAGCAATTGAGCAACTCAGAACTGTGCAGCACAGCCTGGATGGTAAAAGCCGTCTTCACCAATATAGCTCCGCCTGGCCACTCAGATCAGTCACTCTGCCGCCGCCTTTCATGTGAGCTTAGCTCCGCGCTGCAGACTCCCGGCTAGGCTCCTAATGCTCCCAAGTTCGCTGGGAAATGTCCCAGCAGTGGCGGGCAGGGTGGGGTGGGGGTGGGGGTTTCCAGGAGTCTGAGGGGGAAACTCGGGAAGGATGGGTGCCGCCAGAGGCCGCAGGACAAGGCTCCTGACGCCATTTGCGAGGATGCGATGCAGAAGGTGTGAAGGTGGCGTAGCAGGATCTCAAAGTGGCCTAGCCCAGGTTCCCACTGCAGGCCTGTGGGAAGCAGGGGACCAGAAGATCCATGTGCCGGCCGACCTGTGTGTACTCTCGGGAAGGACCAGCCTTCCACCAGCATCATATAAGGATATGAAGCTTCTTTGGGACTGTGTCCGTGAGATGCGGTGTGTTTCTTTGGATGAGAACGGCCTCTGGAGAGTCATGTTTGAATAATCAGTCCCTGTGGGGTGGAACTGTTTGGGAAGGACTAGGGGGTGTGGCCTTGTTGGAAGAGGTGTGTCACGGCTGGTGGGCTTTGAGGTTCCAAGGACTCAAACCATTCCCACTGTGCTCTTTGCCCCCCCCCCCCTGCTTGCTGCTGCCATCTGTGCCTTTGCTTTGCCGTCATGGACTTCAGTCCTCTGAAACTGCAGGCCCACCTGAACACTCTCTTTTATTTATAAGTTGCCTTAGTCATGGCATTTTTTGTCACAGCAACAGAGCTGTAACCAATACGCAGAGATAGAAGGCCTAGTCCCCTAGGTGTCTGTCCCTAGGATGAAAGAGAAGGCCTGTCGTCTAGGTGGCTAGTTTCTATCTGCAGTGGGGCTGTTGTCATCCCATACGTGTTCCAGCTTGTGGTAGTACACGGCACACAGCTTCGGAGGGACCAAGTCTGTGTGGCCCAGGTAGATCTCTGGTCTGCCAGCCCCTGTTGTAATGTGATTCCTTCTGGAACCTTACTAGGTCTCTTTGGGAGCATGTGTTGGTGGCCACTGCTTTGCATGCTGCTTGACAAAGTCCAAACAGGACACAGAGAGAAGTGGCCTGCTAAGCTGGGAGTGGGTGAGGCCCAGAGGTAGGGTGCTTGCCCAGGGTGTCCAGTGCCCTGGGCTCAACCCTCAGTGCTGCAAAAAGAAGGAAGAGTAAAAGAAAGAGGGAGAAATCCTTGGGGACGTCTTTCGTGTGGTTAGTGGTGGTGGCAAAGCCGAGTTTGTTTCCTTTGTTGGGGCCCCTGTGGGCCCTCCTTCAGGTCTCTTTCCTTCCCTGGGTGCTTTTCTTTTCTTTTTTCTTTTTAAAAAAGATTTCTTTCTTTGTCTGTTTATCCATTTATTATGAATACATTACTCTGCCTGCAGGTACACCTGCATACCAGAAGAGGGCACCAGATCTCATTATAGACGGTTGTGAGCCACCAGGTGGTTGCTGGGAATTGAACTCAGGACCTCTGGAAGAGCAGCCAGTGCTCTTAACCTCTGAGCCATCTCTTCACCCCTTCCAGAGACCGAGGAGTCTAGGAAAGAAGTAAAGTCCAGAGAAATCTGCACAGGAAGTCAGCAAGAACTGCCTTGGAGGGACTTCGAATTGCTAGGAGACCCAAGAGTTTAGAAGTCAGGAAAGGGAGCCGCTCTCTCAGGTGGACAGTCCACCTGCCCCGACATCCATTTCAGTGCTGGGACACATCCACATAACACCTCTTGTTCACTCATGTCACAAGCCTGTGACAGCTGATGGGGCCGGAAGCCATGGAGTGTCCCCTCTCAACCTCCAGGGCACACACTTGTCCTAGAATGCACCACAGGCAGGCGCAGCCACAAGCCTCCCAGGGCCTCTGAGAAGCCCATACAACAAGAGGGCTGTACGCAGGAAGTATACACAGTTCCCCAGACTGACAAGAAGAGCCTGCCTGAGACCTCGGCACAGTTCCAGTGCCGATCCTGGGTCAGGTGACATCATCAGTGTTTGTTCTCATCTCGTTGTGTCATTTTAAACTTGTTTGTTTGTTTGTTTGTTTGCTTTGAGAGGTTCTCGGGCTGACCTTGACCTCTTGGTCCTCCCCTCTCACCATGGCACCAGCTTCTTTTCCCCTTTTCAGTGTGGCTCCTGGAGACGTGGCATCATCTGTGCACCTTGCGTGGTGTCCCAGCTGGATATTGCTGGTCTCCAGGCAGAGATGCCGGCTGATAGTCGCGGTGCCTAAGCGGCTCATGTGAGAGACAGATGTTCAATAAGGGTGTTGGAACATGGCAGGGGTGGGCTGCAGGTGCCCTGGCATGTGGACAGAGCTGGGGATTTTGATTCTGTTGAAAGCTGAGGGAAGTGTGGGGCTGGGGTGGGGGCTTTGCAGCTCTCAAATATTTAACGTGACCCCAGATGTGACAACCCCCCCCCTGCCTTCTAGCCCAACTCATTTCTCTAACTTCCCACTGATAGTCTCCCCCACCCCCACCCCGTATCCCGGCCTCCCTGCCACCCCTGCTCAGAGCAGCAACAGCACCAGCTCTGGGAGGCTGAGGCTATGCGCAGACCTCCAGCCAGCCCAGGGCAGGCAGCTTGGTCCCTGCTTAGAGGAGGCTCTCGTTGAGAACGCATAGCCTGTTGGGTGCCATCACAGGAGCCTCGGATAAAGTGTTCCCATGAAGAAGATAATTGAAAATCAAAAAAGACTTTGTTAATTTGATTAGGCAGAGCCGGAGTTGAATTGTTCTTCATCAAAAGAGATTTAATTTTGACATGCAATTAAACCCTTCTGCTATAAGATCTGCCCCTGGTGCCGGAGAAGGGCTTGGCAGCCTGGGGCGGGTGTGGTGCTCAGAACTGTCAGTGGGGGCGGGGCTGAGAAGGGGATTTGAGGACCAATGGAAATTATGACAAAGGAGATCACAGTGTAATCGAGGAAGAGGCTATCACGGGGTTGTGAGGGAGCAAGCAGAGAGCCTCAGCCAGACGGAATTTGAATACGGAAGCAGAGTGAGAGCAGAGAGGCAAAACAGAGACAGGTCCAGGAAGAGGGAGGTCAGCTCCAGGAATCTGCAGACTACAGATTCTTCTGAGTTTAAAGACTTGTGCTTTCCCCAGAGGGAAAACCTGGGAGCATCTGGTTTTGTGACATGGGGTGGTTTTCTAGGGTCAGGTCTGGGCCTGGAAAAGGCTGTGTGGATCTGTCCTGGGGGAGCTGACGGGACACTCAGGATCTGAAGGACTGAGTCCAGGCAGCAGAGAGCCAGTGTGGCCTAGGAGAGCTGGCCTGAGGCCAGCCACACCCCAGTGAGAGCGGAGATGGCTAGGAAGTTCACAGGCTGCCTATAGAAATGGTGACCACAGTGACAAGTGTGAAGACGGGGCCCGCACAAAGCCTTTATCAAGTAAACTGCAAAGGCTAGCGGCCGAAGAGACACAGCTGTACCCCCATGGGAGGTTTTGTCAGCTCCAGGAAGTGGGGAGGCCATCCGTGTTCAGGTCACTGTGTGTTGGAGAGAGGGCAGCCGTTGGAAGTAGTAGAAGGGGTGACTGAGATGCTGACCTCGGGCAAAAAGAAAAACGAAAACCTAGCCCTCCCAGGTGACTCAACAGGTCTGGGGCTGAGTGTGGACTATGGGGTTCGTTCTGAGGCCTGGGAAGCCCCCCGGAGAAGGTCCCCTGGGCCCTGAGGCCCATCACAGGCTTCCTAGGCCCCCTCACAGTTTTTTTCATAGGCTATGCTATGATGAGGAAGGTTCCAGGTTGCTGCCAGCACTCCAGCAGGGCAAGGGTTATGCCCAGCAAGGGGGAGATCGATGTTCTGTAATTAGTAATTAGTAAATGTTTTCTGTTAGACCCACCCTAGAAGTCGGGGTCATTGTGCAAATAGCTGCATCAGCTTGACATCCCAGCCTGGACCCGAGGCATCTATGGATAGAGGGTGCAGAGGACAGAGCAGCCTCCCAGGAGGGACACAGCTCCTGCTGGACCCCTAGCCCTACCTGGCCTGCCTGGGAGGGAATAGTCAGTCCTCTGAGACCCTCCCCCACCCCCACCCCACTCCCACCAGCCACCACCAGCTCCCTAACGCTCCAGTCTCAGCACCGTCCACCTGCTTGCTCTGAGGAGAGAGGCTATAGGCATGGGCAGGAGTGGAGACCCCCTAACATAACAGAGTGACACCTCCCCAAGGGATCCCCTTAGGGCTCCCCTCTTCCTGGCACACTCAGAAGGGACTGGCCACTCCATTGCCTCTCCAGCCCCTTGGACCTGCGGTGCGGGGAGAAAAGTAGATTTGCAGCCCCACGGGTGGAGAAGCTGTGCTTTCTGGGGAAGAGAGGCATTCTAGGCTCTTGAGCTCATGGAGGTTTGGAGGGGCCTCTAATGAGTCCCCCACAGTGTGGACATGTGCACCAGGGCCATTTTAGAAGTCGTGGTGCCACCAGACACTTGTATAGAGCAATTTAAATTATACTGCAACATTTTCCCTCCACTTAGAAGTTTATGAACTTATTATGGTCTTTCTTATTTTAAAAAATGGGGTCAGAGAGATGATTGTGTGGACATAGTGTGTACTACAGAAGCATGGGACCCAGGCCCCTGACACTTCCATAGGAATCAGCTGTGGCAGCATGCGACTGTAACTCCTGCAAGCTCAGAGGTGGAGACAGGGACTCCAGAGACTGACAGCCAGCTTAGCCAATCAGTGAGCTCTATCAGTGAGCCATCTTAGCCAATCAGTGAGCTCTATCAGTGAGCCATCTTAGCCAATCAGTGAGCTATGAGCTCAGTGAGAGACCTTGTCTCAAAAATTCAGCAGAGAGCCATGCAGCAAAACACCAGACTTTGCCCTCTGGCTTCCACATGTGTGTGCACAAGCAAGCACACATGCACACACACATGCCTTTACTCCCTCTTACCATTCACAAAATATTTCCATGGGCTCTGGGCCTGGTGGAAGTATGCCCTGTCTTCCTGTGGGAGGGCTGGAGATCCCTCAGTGACAGAGACGGGTGCATTTCTGAACCCTGTCGTGGTGAATCTGAGGCTGGCAGAGCCATATGTGATGTGTACCACAAGGAAGTGTGTACTTCCCCTGAAGTGTTCAGGGGGAAAGAGGAGAAGGGAGACGAGAGAGAAACCACACAGCCCCACACTCCCTCTAACATGCCAGTCCCGAGCAGTAGCAACCCTTCCCTTCTGTGTGACCGCCCTCTAGTCCGGTCTCTCTGTGGCTTGGGCATCAGAGCACTGAAGAAGGGTGTTAGAAAGCAGAGAATGTTTGCAGAACACATGTGTGGACACGTGGTTCTATGTGCATGTGTGACTGTGTGCATGCTCTGTTTCAGTGTACATGGGTCTGCATGTCTATGTCTGGGTAAAAGTGGACACGTCTGTGTACACACACCTATGTGTGTACATTCACATGTGTGTATATTCACGTGTCTGGACACATGCACACATAAGCACAGCTAGGTGACTCAGGCCCTGACTGAAGCCCCTGACAGAGCTTAACATGGGGTACATATTGAAAGGAAGAAATCCTTGAAGCCAGTAAATGACTCTGCCTGCAGCCTCCTTAGACTGTCAGGCCTCAGGAGCTCCTGGCCTCAGTCAACAGCACGGCTGGGAGGCCCGTGGCTCACACATCTGCCAGGATGGTATAGAGAGGAGTCTTGGCCTGGAGGTCAGAGGACACTGAGTGCAAGGCAATTCAGGGGCTCCAAAAGGTCCTACCATGGAGTGTGAGCCTGTGGCAACTTCACTTTCCCTGCGCTAACCTGGTCCCTTGGTGGAGGGACGAGAGAGAAGTTCTCAGTCCCCATCTCCTGCTGAAGCCAAGAGTTCCTCTCCCCACGTAGCAAGGAGAGCCAAGCAAGCACAATGCCCAGGACGCAGCTCCCTTGATTTGATTCCACCGAGTCCTGAGTCCCTTAGCTCTGCGTGGGGATGGTGCTGTCCAGCTGGGGGCTGCTGGTTGTCCACTCTGTGGCTCCAGTTTCCCTAGGGTACATAGAAGGACGCTGCTTGGATCCCAGGGACCCCTCTCATGCCTCACCTGAGTCCCACTTGTGCCACAGTGGCCCCCGGGGACCTGGTAGTGACAGCCTGGCATCAGGCTGAAATGGCTGCATGCTGTTTGTACCACAGGATGTGTTCTTAACCCTGGGCAGGCCCCTCCTCCCTTCCCAGGCCGAGGAATCGGGCCCTTCAATACTGCACGCCACCCAGGTCTTATCTTCGCTCCTGCCTCTTCTCTTTGTCTGGTTCTCAACAAGCTCTGTGCCTGGGTTCATCTCTGAGTTTTACATCCTGTCTATTTAGAGCTTATCAGGCCCACAACCTTGTCATGTCTACAGGCAGGCTTGGCTGTTAATAATTTTCTACTTAGAACTTCTAGTTTGGGTAGGGGTGGCTAGCAGTTCGGAGGTGGGTGGGTAAACTAGTGGACACTGGCAGGGGTCCATTGTTTTCTGTTCACTTGTACCCAGACCTAGGCTGCCTCGCAGCATTTTGAAACTAGAGCATTTCTTTCTTTTTTTTTTTTTTTTTCTTCTGTTTTTTGTTTTTTTTTTTTGTTGTTGTTGTTTGTTTGCTGTTGTTGTTTTTTGATTTTCATTTCTTACACCAGGAACTGAAGGTGGTCTCCTGTTGTCCATGTGAAGCCAAAAACAGTGCTGTGATGGACTGGTCCCCAAAGGAGTGCCTCAGGATTAGGGGACAGAGGAGCTTAGGAAGGTGACATGCCTACCTCAGTACTAGAGGAAAGAGCAGAGGCTAAGGCCCTGCCCTGGAGGAGAGTCAGGCCCACTCAGCCAAGCTGCTGCTGGTCACGTGACTGTCGCTGAGCCATCGCTAGGCCTGGACCCAGATCTGGGTGTTGTAGGTGTAGACCTCCAATAGAAGAGAGCAGCTCACATGTTTTACATCAGAGAGGTAAAGCAACTTGCATGAGGTCACACAGCCAGTGGAGATAAGAGCCAGGCTTGGACCATGGACAGCGTGGAAGGTGGTCATGGGGCAAGATGGAGGGGTGTCCTGGCAGTCTAAAGAAGGGTACCCTGACAAGTAAGTTCGACTTGGGGTCTGTTGTATCTTACAGCTTTCCTTGGCCTCTGCCACCTCCACCATGTCTCCACATCTACTTGCACAGATCGGGGTGATTCTGGGTGCAGTCAGCAGATTGGAGTTGTCGCCCTCCTCCAGCCTCACGAAGTTTGTCCCCAGATAGCCTACACACCCCCAAAGGCACTCTGTGCCCCAACACAAGAGTCTCTCTGTGCCAGGTATTGGGGTATATGGTTGCCATCTGCCGCTTGGACTCAGAGCTGTTCTTACCAGGGCCACAGCTGTCACCCTCACTTTTCTTCCCTCCCCCCTCAGCCTCCCACCATCCCCTGCAGTAGGTCGATCCTTAATCAATGCCTGTTGACCGACTGTCTGGGAAACGATTTCCCTCTACTGTCTCTGGGGGTGTTCTAGGGAAACGACCAGATACCCAGGACTGAGAGCACTGCACCCCCAGTGCGCAGGGTTACACCTTGCTCCAGGTGCTGCTCGGTGGCACAGAGATGGCACGCTGGTCCTAGGGGACCCTGGGGTACTGGGAGCTAGTGAGGAGAGGAGGTGACTTCACTTAAAGAGATGTGAGCGGAGGTGTAGGGACTGAGATGGGACGGGCTGAAGGAGCCAGCTGATCAGGAGGGCACAGGCTGGGGCGCCAGGAGACTGGGAGTCAGCTCAGTGGGCAGAGGAGGCAGGAGGGCGTCAGGGTGGCGTCTGTAAACAAAGTTTCTTTAAATCAAGTCCTATTTTAAGTGAGCCATGGGAGTCCAGCCTTTTTGCCCGGTGTAAACATTCCCTAATGCCTTTGTTTGTGTATGGAAGTTTCTCCGGGCAGCAACACTGAAACTGGTAAAAGCAGTCAACAGTGACAATCAATCCTGCAAGTGTGTGAGCGCGCGTGCGTGTGAGCGTGCACATACGTGCCATGCGAGCCCTCGCCCTAAGCACCTGGGCACAGCCTCGTGCATGCTTCTCCTTGCTCCAATTCAGTCAAATGAAGAAAAGCTTGTTGTGTTTGCTGGCCTGCGTCCTCGGCAGCAAGTAATTAGCTTAATGAGTTTTCCTAATTCTCAGCCATTAGACACCTCTGCTTCTGCAGGGAAAGCTGGGCCGTTCTTCCAGAGGACTGGGTCTGGGTACCGTTCTAGCCAGACATGGCGCATCCTGCACCCCAACTCAAACCTTGCAACCCCACCACAACCTAAAAACAAATTTGTAGGGAGACCCAGGAAGGTGGCAGGTGGGAGTGAGGTGCCTGGGGGAAGAGGGGCGCCTTCCGCAGGCATGCGCTCCGGTGTGTTCAGCAGGAGTCGCTCTCTCCCCTTGGGGAGTCTTGTCCAGGAAGCGGCATGCGCTGAGGAGCTTCCTCCTCTAAGTGGTTTCAGGCAGAACCAAGGGTCATAGAGGCCTCACAGGAAGCACTGTTGGAGCTTGGTGGTTTCGGACACTGGCCCACAGGCGTGTCTCTGACCTGGCTCACCGAGGAAACCATCAGGAGAGATGGAGCCATGGTATTGAGGCAACCTTAAGCCACTCCTCTTCTATGTCTTTTTCTCTGTAATAGAAATGAATCTATGGGTGGTGACTGGGTCTCTGTGTGAGAGTGTGTGCAGGCGGTAGAGGTGAAGGGAGCACAGAGGTTCAAGGCCCGCAGTGCCATGCCCAGTGCGTTCACATAGAAATGAGCCCAGCATCCTTTCCTTTTGTGACTGGGGATCTGTGGTCCCTGGATGCCTTGCCTCTGGCTGTCTGGCGATCCACACTCTTCTCATTGAAATGAGCAACAAAACCCAAGCCTGGTACAGTGATTCATCTTGACTGTCAACTTGACTGGACAGAGGGACCCCCCGGGAGGATTATCAAAGTGCACCCCCGGGTGCATCCGCGAGGGTGTTTCCAAAACCCATTAGATCATGAGCACTCTGGCCCAATCAATGCTTAATCAGCTGATGGATTCTGATTTCAAAGAGACCGTTGAGCTGCAGGGAAAGTGTAGAAGGTAGGGTCTGGTTGGAGGGAGAAGGTCTGTGTCCACCCCCACTGCTCCCACACCCACCGCATTGGGTACCCGTGCTGGCTC
Source organism: Acomys russatus (assembly GCF_903995435.1). Lineage (NCBI taxonomy): Eukaryota > Metazoa > Chordata > Mammalia > Rodentia > Muridae > Acomys > Acomys russatus. Next base: position 44,421,914 of record NC_067152.1, on the reverse strand, counting down.
AGGGCTGCTCTGTTCCTAGTGACGCCCACGTGAGACTGGGTGGAGTCTCACAAATGCCTCCTCCCTCTAGTGCATGTGATGGTGTGGACCGACATAATTGGTCCCTTCCTTCCTACCCAGCCCCTGTGGGTTGGGGCAAGTCTCCCAGAAGGCATGGTGGACCTGAGAGGGCTGGCCTGGGTGGGATGTTTATTCCCGTGGCTTCAGGTGACAGAGGGCGCAATGTATAGACAGATGGGGTTTATTTGGCCTACAGTTCCACAGCACTGTTTGTTCATCACTGAAGGAAGTCAGGACAGGAACCTAAACAGGGCAAGAAGCTATAGGCAGGAGCTGGTGCAGAGGCCGTGGAGGGGCACTGCTCACTGGCTTGCTCCCCAAGGCCTGCTCAGCCTACTTTCTTATGGAACCCAGGACCACCAACCCAGGGCTGACACCACCCACAATGAGGTGAGCCATCCCCCTTTAATCACTAATTAAGGAAAAATGCCCCACAGGCTCCCCCGCAACCCAGTCCTATGGGAGCATTTTCTCAACTGGGGCGACCTCCTCTCTGATAATTCTAGCCTGTGTCACGTTGACGTGAAACTATCTACTGTACAAACTGAGGGACACCAGTGGCTCCTTCAAGCATCTTTGTCTCTTGGGTCAAGATCTCAAACGCATGGCGGGCTCCTACATTCACGACGCGAGGCTGTGCTTACATATGTCAGTGTACGCGTTAGTATGTGTGAGAGAGCGTGCATAGGAAACACACACGTGTACATGAATGTGTGTCAGTTGGGCAACCAGGAAGACATACCTTGTTGTTGCTACTGTAGCCAAGGACACTGATGTATCCCAGTTCCGTGAGTCCTGTGCTCCTTTAAAATATTGTTGAAGTTTATCTGAAGACTTTGAGGATAGAGGGAGGCATATTTGACCTTAAGGCATTATTATTCCCTTGTGGTTTTAAAGGCCATGACCCCCCAACACGGTGGCCGGTTGGGGTTGCTGAGTATAGGGCTGAGAAGCTAGCAGCTGAGCTGGCATGTGAGGGCTCACGGAAGGTTGCCGCTTGCAACCAAGCTGGACCAGTCCCAGCAGCTCCTTAGACAGAGGTAGCACTACGGAACGGCGTTGCTCATCCCATGATGTGACATGACCTGTGGGGAGGCTTCTAAGCCATCCTGCATGGCAGAGGAAGCCAGAATACAAGAATCAGGCATCACGTACGAATGAGCCCCAAACCAGGCAGGCTTGACTTGAGAAACCAGCAACTCAGATGTACAGAGATGCCGCAAAGGGACCCCCCAGAGCAGGGCAGTGTGGCCCCAAAGCTTGCTTGCTTTCTGGTCCCATCTTTGTGGCATCCCCTGATTACAGAAGAGCCAACAGTCCTGGAGACCATGGCAGACACGGGAAAGAGATGCTGTTTAAAATCATTGATACAGGGCTGGAGAGATGGCTCAGAGGTTAAGAGCACTGTTTGCTCTTCCAAAGGTCCTGAGTTCAATTCCCAGAAACCACATCATGGTGGCTCACAACCATCTCTAATGAGATCTGGTGCCCTCTTCTGGTATACATGATAAATAAATAAACTAAACTAAAAAAAAAAAAAAAAGCACTGATACAGGGCTAAGATGGCCCAGTGGTTAAGAGCACTTGCTGCTCTTGGAGAGGGCCTGAGTTTGGTTCCCAGCATGCATGTGGCACTTCACATGTTACTGTCTGTAACTCCAGTTCCAAGGGTTAGGCAAGCCTCTCCTGACCTCCATGAAGTACTGACATGCATGCAGGCAAAACACTCATAAACACACATTTTAAAAAGAAAGTAAAGGGTTACAACAACAAAATGAAAGTGTACATGCTCGGACCTCAGAGGACAGGTGGAGTTACACACAGCGTTTTGTCCCTACACCGCTCAATCTCAATCATAGGAAATGAGAGCAAATTGCACTGGAGACTAATCTCCCTGAGCTGAGACTCTCCTGCAGGAATCCCAGGCACCTCTACACCTGCACTGTGTGTGTGAGACTGTGGGTAATTTTTCCTCCCCCTGTCTGGAAGCCAAGTCCCTAAGTACCAGCACCAGGCAGCAGGAAGCCACCTGCAGTGGATGTTGCTCATAGCTCACAGGGGCCTGACTTCACAGGGATGGCTGCCGGCTGAGTGTCTCCCTGGGTGGGCCAGTCCTGCCCTGTGTGTTGCCCAAAAGACTCTAGGGTGCCGCTGAGACCGCTAGGAAGAGTGGCTTGTCCACATGAGCACTGATCCCGCTCCTCCTCCTCAGATGGTACAAGGAAGGCGAGGAACACCCGTTCCCCTCAGATCTCAGGGCAGGTAGGCGGAAGACATTGTGAGTGATGCATGCTGGGTAAATCTTACCAACACAGCCCAAGGCCTGAGCCAGGAAATGTGCTGCCTGTCATTTGACCTGAATCTTCTGTGTCCCTCCTAGTACTGTAGTCTAGGGTCCTTGTGTGGAACTCCTTAGATGCTGGCTGACAAGTACACGGGTCTGGTCCACAGGAATAAAGAACAGGAGGTGAAACTCAGGAGATAGGAGAGGAACAGGGGGAGGAGAGGAAGGAGAGGGGCTAGAGGAACGGGACTTGTGTGGACTCACTTCCAACAGGAAACTGCCCTGAGAAAGACCCATTACCACATGCTCCACAGGAGGCGGCCTCTGCCTGTGAGGCCACAGAATCGGGAAGAAAGGAAGGGTTATGCTGTCAAGTCATGAGACGGGACATCTCAGATGGCGTGTGTGCAGCTCTGGTGGTGGAAGGCATGAAGGTGCACCGTTCACACCCTCTCACTCGCCTGTCATGGCATGTGGCTACCCCAGAGTCTGTAAGGCAGTGGCTTTCTGCAAGCACAATGCCCAGGGAAGGGCTCGGCTGGAAATGCCAGCCAACAGCGGTGCCAGGTCCCGCTGCTGGTGTGGAGTGCCCCTCCATGACAGGCTCTGGGTGGGTAACCATGCTGTCCACTAGAGCAAGGCTGTCCCCGGGGTGGTGGCCCAGGTCCTTGTCATGCTGGGTCCCTGCGTCCATCCTCCTTTACTCCAGCAGATGCCGGGTGGGCAGACGGGCAGGCGGCTGTAGCAGGCCAACATTGACTGCTTACAAGGGAGACATCAATAAAGCTTTGTGTGCTAGGCCAGGCGCTTCCCCTGCAGACGGCTGGGGCTGGAGAGAGCACTCTGTTCACGATGCTTTGATTTCTCCCGACTCTGGGGACGCCGACTTTGAAAGACTGAGATGTGACGTTGGCACTATATGCTACAGGAGAATAGCTCCCTTTCAGAGCAGGTGTTCGCCACCAGAGCCTACCCATCCTTTTAAAATCTGATAGATACTCTAAAGCTAGGGTGGGACGATCCTAAGGGAAGAGGAAATGAGATCTCCCGCTGTTAACAGGGGGCACTGGCCGGGCAGTGCACTTCATGGTGCAGAGGGCACCTATGATGTCACTTGTGGCCGAGTCTGGATGACATATCCACTAGAGTGACTAGTGTGCACCCAATCCCAGCTGGGACAGCAGCCTTACTCGCTGCAAGGTTGCCTGTCCCTCAGCTAACTTGCTGCCTGTTCTATCTTTGTTACCTCATGGACCTTTAAGCCTAGATCTTAACATGTTTCACAATGCTGATTTGGCACAGGAGCATAGTTCATCCTGGCTCCCCTTCATACCAAGCAGAACGGCCTGCGGCTCAACCAAGCCTCTCTGGGGTGTTACTGAGGGACAGGGGAGCCTTGTGGGATGCCCTCATTACGTTGGTCCTGATTAGAGTTGTGCTGTGCAAAACTGGCACTCAGTGATGTTGAGGATCTCTCTGGTGCAAGAGGGTGGTACCCAGGAAAGGCTCTTGTTTCCATGGTGACAGGGCTCCTGGAGGTGAGGCTGCAGTCCTCTTTCTAGCTCTCTGTGTTTGCCTTGGCGGGCACCGCAGCCTATTGCTTCTGCCCCCGTTGCAGAGAGTCCAAGAAGTTCTAAATCAGCTCTGGGCCGTAAGCACAGAGTGTGGTGTAAAACTGTTTAATCCACATTGTCAGGGGTGGGGAAGATCTGTCCCTTTAGTTTTATTTCTGCAGAAGGTGTTGTCAAATGTGCCGCTGGTTCATACATGGGAAATATATTCTGTTAAGACATTTTTCACCTGCTGCCGAGCTGGCTTCGGTGGGCACTCACTGTCTCCTCGCTTGCTATAATCCATTTATCTGGCGTGCGTGTGGGAGCACCGGGGCCGCGCGAGAGTGCCACTGGAATTAAGTATGAATTAAATGTACCATTAAAATAAAGTGTTATCACAAGCATTTAATGAGTTTTATTCTTTAACGGTTTCGTTTTGCGGTTCTTATGCCCAGGAAGCTCCGTGTTTCACTCCGCCCCCACCCCCCTACCCCCATCCCCCCCACCCCCCACCCCCATCCCCGCCCGGTAGATCTTCATGCAGAGTCTCTCATGTTACTTACCTTCTAAGCGGATGTCACTCACTCTCCCTGCTTCCCGGAAGCAGTGGTGGCCTGGAACCTGTGCTGGAGCTGTGAGTTTGTCCGTAACGCAACGAAAGTAACATGAGCCAGCATGATTGCTTTGAAAGGGGTTTAAAAGACCCTGGGGCTAGAAATTCTTTCAGAAATAATATGTGTGCACTTGTCCAAAGAGGGAACAAGTATGCTCTAGGGAAAGGGGTGTGTGTGGTCAAGGTCCTCTACCGAGAACACAAGATGAGCTTCCGGGCCCCCAAACCTACTCCCTGTGCCAAATCCTGTTGCTGTTAACTTTTTTCTTTCTTTCTTCCTTTTCGTTTTTGTTTTTGTTTTTGTTTTCAAGACAGGGTTTCTCTGTGTAGCTCTGGTTGTCCTGGACTCGCTTTGCAGACCAAGCTGGTCTTGGACTCACAGCGATCTGCCTGCCTTTGCCTCCCAAATGCTGGGAGTAAAGGTGTGCGCCACCACGCCCGGCTGTTAACTTTTTTTTTTATTATCCTGCTACCCACTCTCCATCCTGCTATGGTGTCCACTACAGCGGTGCCGAGGTGCCGTGGAGACCCAGCGTCCCTGCTGGCATTTGAATTGCTGGTAACAAGGGAAACAGATCGGTGACTCTTGGACCTTTAGTTGAGAGATTAGGTGAAGGGATGCCATTTGCAGAGACCCTCTAAGGTGGCAAGAGCTGGACCAGGAAGCGGGAGACTGAGTCTTGGTTGGGCATGCTATACCCATGAGTTTTTAGGAAAAGCCTAGAATACAGAAAAGCCTAGGTAGGTCTGGAGTCTCAGCTGGGGTGGAGCGAAGAAGAGGTGTCCTGGAACAACTCTCATCCCGTTGGCGTCTGGAGAGGGCTCAAGCCTGGATAAGATGGGGCACTTACCATGCTGCCTGTTTCTGTGCACAGCATCAGCTTCTTCTGGAAAAGCTTGGCAGACTCCAGCCCATCTCTGAATACTGCAATTGCTGATATCCTGGGCTTCTCTGGTCATGGCACATCTCCCCCTGTGGGAATGCCTTGGGTCAGCTGCATATGCACCTAAAACATCAGCCAGGGGCCTGGTCCCTTCTGGGTATGTGAACCTCAGAGGGGCCTCACATCACACTCCAGAGCATCTGGGTGGGAGACCGAAGTGGCATTTGTTGTATCACTTACCATCAAGTGGATGCTCCTCCTCCCGTGGTCTACCTCGTCTTCCTGGTCCTGCAGACCCTGTCTGCAACATGTGGTTCTGTACCTAGGGCATGTACTCTCAGTTTGGGGCAACCCTGCTGCCCACCTCGTGTCCACTCTTGGTGGATCCTAGCAGAGGACAAGGTAGGTCCGTGTCTGAGTGCCCATCAGGCAGTGAACATGTTGTTTCTAGGCACCTCGCAGTCTGGGAATCTCTTCCTGAGTCACAGCTGTGTTGGAGGTCCCTACCCCAGCACTAGTTACTTTGGGGGAGCCACGGAGCTGTGCCATTCGCAACCCTGGAGGTGACCTGCCAGGAATCTTTCAGTCATAGGATGTGGTGGCCCAGTGGGCCCACTCTCATGTGCCAGGTATTTCAGTCTGTGCCAAGTGGCCTCCGGACATCACCACATGTGGGTCAAAAAGGCTCCCCAGCCCACTGTGCACAGCAGCTGAGCCAGCTGGCGCTTTCTCCAGGCCTGGCTTCAGGGCCAGCACAGGTGGCCGCCCACATCCTGCCCTCCCTATACCTGGCCTCCTGGCTGCTATCACTCCCCACGCCTGGGCGTCCAGGGCCCTGCTTGGCTACTGAAGCCACTGCTCTAGGCTTTGCACGGAGCTAGTCAGACCAGGAGCGGGGATCCCAGCCAAGCCCTACCTGGCTTCTCTTCAACTGGTGCAAAGCAGACAATGCTGGCTCCAGAGAGAGCAAGGAACTCATTTTTCTAGACTGTAGGAAACTATCCAAGAGGCAAAGAAAGCTTTCTGAGTGCACACCGCGGGCAGAGGGACTCGACACACAGAGGAAGATGGAGCCCGGCCTCTGGCAGGGGCGCCTGCTCCCTGCTGTACTTCGCTTGGATGGCTGAGGACACACAGAGGAGGCGGGGACCATCCATCCAAAGCTGCGGGATTATTTACAGGGAGCTTCAGAGCAGCTCAGGGAGGGAGGGCCGGCGGCACTTGCATATTAAAATGGAGATGGCAATTAACCACCAAAATAAGACATTTTTATAACGCTTTTATTGAAGTTTTAATGAACAAATAAAGAAACAGGGAAATCTGCATACGCCTTGCGAGCCGTATGAAAATGACTAAATCAAGATGAAACGCAGGAGCCAGCGACACCTCGACTTCCGTGCTCTTCCAAAATACTAACCGCAGGCTGTTAGGCCCCTGGACACACGTGCTCCTAACTCAGAGGGAGAGAGATATGGAAAGCCCTTCTAGAGCACGGTGGTGGCGAGACCGAGGGGAGAGGGAACCACCATGGGCCGCTGACAAGTTCCCCCAGAAGCCAGAGGCAGTGCTGGCTGTGGCTGGTGAGCAGCCGGGGTCTAAGCAGAGGCAGCAGGAGCTACCTGTGCTCAGGGGAGAGAAGGGTGGCCAAGGGAGGTGCTGAGAGCATTGGAGCCTCCACTCTTCCTTCAGGCTCAGGGACACATCTAGGACACAGAGAAGATGGCAGACAGGTGAGTCCATGCCAGGGCCACCCAGCTCCGTGTGTGTGGGTGAACATAATGCTTAACTGAACCCAGCCAGCTGGGCAGGACGGTTTGTACAAACCAACAAAAAGCATTCTGCAAGGGGGCAGAGGACAGGTGGGGCTGCCATAAACTTAGGACCAGTGCACTCTGGGTATCTCAGTGAGAGGGGACAGGGGCGTGGGGCATGGGGACAGCTGTCAGTCACCTTCTTCCAGACCTTTGGACTCTGATGGAGTTCTGTCTCTTTGTTTCTTGTTTGCTTTTGGGACAGGGTCTCATGTAGCCCAGGCGGGCCCCAGATGTTTTGTGTAGCCAAGGATGACTGAACATCTAATCCTCCTGCCTCTGCCTTTGAGTGCTGGGATTACTTGGGTTTACCGCCATACTTGGTACCACGTCCTGCTGGGCACTGAACTCGGGTCTTGTGTACGACGCTCTACCAACCGAGCCACGTCCCTGCCAAGTCTTAAATTTTGCTGACTTGTGGGGTTCCTTTCCATTCGAGGGGCGGGGCGAGTGAGCCGATGTTCTTCTACACACAGCAGGTTCCGCAGGACCCGTTGGACACACATTCCAGGCACACTCCCCGTAATGACTCCTGGTACACAATGCACAAATCGGTTTACAATCACACCTCCACTTTATTACAACTAATTTAAAACTCATATCGCCACTCCCCTCCCCCCACATGATTTAATCTGCTTCTTTGAGAAAAAAAAAAATATCAAGGAATCTGATCCAGGGCCATTTTTCTCAATTAAAATTTGTGATTACATTTCTGCACTTCCGAGGCTGAGCTCTGAGTGGGGCTGGCATATAATTGAACTCTTCCTAAATGGCTGACACCAGTCGCCCTATAAATTAACAGATGGTGCAGGGAGATCTCCTGGCTTCCTCCTTGCTATGTTTTAATGGTTTGATTTTATAATAGGAGTTTTGAGTCCAGGCCAGGAGCCCCCTCCATCATCAGTGTGAGAGCTTAGCCCATATTGCTGCTCCTGAAACTGGCCGTGTGGATTTCCAACGCAGTGAGGCCAGAGATTCAACGTCCCAGTCCCTGCCTGGTGCAAGCACCTTGCAGACGTGCGTGCGTGCGTGCGTGCGTGCGTGCGTGTGTGTGTTTGTAGAAAGACCAGAGTTCAGCCTCAGGACACAAGGCTTGTCCTTTAGGCTAGCTGGCCAGTGAGCCCAGGGGTCTGTCTGTCTCCACTTCTTCAGTACTCGCATTACAAGTGTCAGCGTATATGTGTATACTGATCAAAATCAGGTGCCCCCCTAGTCTGGATTCTCACCTTAAGATCGCCAGGAATTGGCGCTGTGCTGGGCCAAGAGGGAACATGTAGCCCGTGCTCTTCCAGAGCCTGGGGCACAAATGACAGGTGGGATAAGGTTGGCAGGAACTCTCAACCCCTGAGCTCCCGCCACACCCCGGCTCTGCTCTTGCTGCTTCTACATAAAATTGACATAATCTCCGTGCACTAGAAAGTGAAAACGTGCATCACAACCTTTGACTTCCCTGTCACCCTAAATACACTTGTCCCTCTGCATCCGGGGTCCCGCATCCACGGATTCAGCCGAACATGGACCAGAAACATCTAAAGTCATGTGTACCGAGGCTGTTTGCTATGCTCTAAAGAACACTGCGAATAACAACTATCCACGTAGTGTCTGCGTTGATTTAAAGCTCATGGGAGAGGAGGGTGGTTATTTGTAGACACAGCATCCTAAAGAACGAAGCCGAGCATCCTCAGAGCTTGAGACCTGCCAGGTTCTTGTGCCCATCTCTTGGTTACCCGGCACAGCTGTAGCCCACTCCTACCCTGTGTGCTTGAAATGTCTTCTCAGCTAAGGTGCACAGAAGCCAGGCAGTCACAGAAGACGCTAGGTACCAACATGAGAAAAAAAATAAGCAAGCATGGATCAGCTGCCAGCTATAGGAGCCTGGAGCCTAGCTTTGGTCGGCTTTGATCGAGGTTGGGGAGGGTGTTGCCTTCTCTGTCAAGTGTTGGTCAGGCTGTGCAGATGCAACTCGCCCACACTATGGATAACTGAAGCCAGAAGGGGTGTGTGTGGCCACATACTGTTGTAAAACGGCCACCATGTTTATCATCAGATCAGTTCTGTGTACTTGTAGGAGTCACTTACCTTGGGTCTTGTTAATTGTAATCATAGTCCCAGTCTATTGCTGTGAAGTGATGTCATTACCAAGGAAACTCTCAGAAAGCATTTCATTGGTTAGTCAACAGTCATCATGATGCTGAGAGAGAGAGAGAGAGAGAGAGAGAGAGAGAGAGAGAGAGAGAGAGAAAGAGAGAGAGAGAGAGAGAGAGAGAGAGGCTGAGACTGCCATGGAAACCTCAAAGCTCATCCCCAGTGACACACCTCTCCCAATAAGGTCAAAGCTACTAGTCCTTCCCAAACAGTTGCACTCCCTGGTGACCAAGCATGCAAATAGGAGAGCCTATGGGGGCCACTGTCCCTTGAGCCACCATGTCGTTGACATTGTTCATAGAAGGTGGTAGGGAGGGTCACTGGACCCTCACCTGAGTTCCCAGTTGCCCTCCCCCAACCATGAGTGTGCATTTCTGCCCTAATAGCACATGGCCTTTGTGTCTCGAGAATGCTGGAACATACAGGCTGGAGAAGGCAAATGCCAGGGCCACCCATGCTCCTGGCACTAACCCCTCACTTAGGCTCAGTGAAGAAGCCCAGCACCTCATCAGGTCCCTAGAGTGAACTCTGGTTTGGAGCCTTATGAGGTGGGGCTAGATACTGTGTATTTATACCCATCCTCTTCTTCTATGAAAAAGTGTCAACGGTGTGGTGGTTCCGATGAGAGTGGCCCGCATAGGCTCTCATATTTGTATGCTTGGTCACCAGGGAGTAGGACTGTTTGGCAAGGACTAGTAGCTTTGACCTTATTGGAAGAGGTGTGCCATTGGGAGTGATCTTTGAGGGTTCAAAAGCCCATGTCAGGCCCAGTCTGTCTGTCTGTCTGTCTGTGTATGTGTATATATGTATGTATGTATATATGTCAGGTCAGACACACACACACACACACACACACACCACACACACACACACACGACACACACACACACACACACGACACACACACACACGCACACACACACACACACACCACACACACACACACACGACACACACACACACACACGACACACACACACACACCACACACACACACACACACACACACACACACACACACACACACACACACACGTCCGTGTCTCCGGGAGTCCTAGTCCCATCAAGTTAACAGTGAAGATCAGCCATCACAGGCTCTGCCCTCTTTCTTTCCTCTTCCAGCTTTTGTCTTATTGCTTCTGTGGAAAAAAAAATATATATATACCCTAAAATCAAATTTTTCTTTAACATCTACCTGGTATTTGCTTTGTTTCATCTGGAGCAATTTCACATGACTCTCTTTCCATGACAGCAAGCATTGCTTGCCTGCAAGGCTTCATGCACACACACACATACACATGCCTTCATGTAGCCCAGGCTGGCCCCAGATGTTTTGTGTAACCAAGGATGACAGAACGTCTAATCCTCCTGCCTCTGCTTTTGAGTGCTGAGATTACTTGGGTTTACCACCACACTTGGTACCATGTCCTGCTGGGCACTGAGCTTGGGGCGTTGTGTACAACGCTCTACCAACTAAGCCACACACACATACTCACTTACACACACCTATACCCACTCCCCTACAAGCACAAACACACACACAAACATATACATACATACACACACACACACACACACACACACACACACACACACACACTGGGCGTGCATGAGACCCAGCTGGTCTTTGAGTTTTTATGAAGTGTGAGCACATATTTTTGTAGAATGGCATCCATGGCAGCTGTGCTGGATGCTTGTGGCCAGCAGCTATGGAGGGTCTGGGGCCAACATGGGGCTGGGCCAGAGTGCAAATGCCACGGGGGTGGAGTGGGCGCCCCCTCCCAATGTCGCTATGAGTGTTGGAAGGACACTTTAGACACTAACTTCTCAAGCAACAAGCCAGTAGCCAAGGTCCCCTTTTGATGAGGCTGGGCATCACTCAGACAGGGAGAGCATTACAGGGAGGCCCGTTGGATGCTCACCTGGGCTGTGGAAACTATCTGTTCCCTGTTCTTCTGACCGCGTACTCTCACCTTGTGTTTGTTTGCTATCCTCTTATCTTCTGTAACATTTCAGGAAGAAAACTAAGTTTTCCAAGCAGTTACTCAATCCGACCGCTGAATCCAGTGTAATTTGGGGTTCGTCTTGTTGTTTTCCTGGAGATTGCTCCCAGGGCCTTATGCATACCTGGCAGACAGGCTGACTGAGCTGAGCCCCGCCCTCTTTTTTCTCTCCTTTGAGATGGCTCTCCGCTGGCTTTCTCCTTCTATTCTGTTTAGGACCCTGGCCAGGGAAATGCTGCTGCCCACCCTGGGGACGGGTCTTACCTCCTCAGCCAAACCTCTCTGGAAACACCCTCGCAGACACCCAGGCTGGTGCGTTTCCAAATCCCACTAGGTTGACCGTCACAGCACCGTTCCCCGTGGCACCTTGTGCCCATCATTGGTACATTTCCTCTTTCTAAAAAGTGAAGTGGGTTGTGGGTGATGCTCCAAATGGCAGAGACAGTGGAATCCCTGAGTCAGATTTGGAGACACAAGGGGTGTTGTGGCGAGGGAAGAGCCCTCATTAAAGGGGTGGTCTATTAGCTGTAGCACCCATTAATAATCCCTCTGCAGGGGAGGGGAGAGGGCCATTAGGTGATGATGAGCCAAGCCCAGTTCCCTCTGAAATGAGATAATTACATCCTTTAATTTTACTTTCAGAGGATTAAGGATACCTTGCAGAAACATGGGGCACGTCTACAGAACTAAAAATAATTATACTAATGATTGGTAATGGCATGCAGACATTAACCCCACCGTGGGGAGGAGGGTGCTGCACATCTGGGAATAGGTAGGAAGAGCAGCTGTCTTGGGGCTACCCATGTGACTGAGGCGGACTTAGGGCTGCGCCAGGCAGGCACTGTCCAGACACCATTCTTGCTGCCTTTGCTTCCGAAGCCCTTCCTAAGCCCCTCTACCACCACCCTGTAGCCGGGAGGAGCGCATTTCAAACGCTCAGGAGGGTCTGCCAGGGAACCCTAAAGACTGCAAGCATGACCCACTGAAACATGGAGCCGGCCAAGGCATCTGCAGCAACCGGGATGGGGGAGGGGCATGTGATAGGCGGCATACCAGATGTTCAGGGCGGCATGACTACTCTGCCCAAACCCAACCTGTGTGAGGTTCATTGCCCTACCAGATAAGTTCCTCTTTTCTGTGACAAAATCCCCCAACAGAACCTCAGGAGGGAGGAAAGGTTTTGGCCGACGTTTCCGGAGGGTTCGACACATGGCCACCTGCCTCCGTGGGTTTGCACAGAGCGTCATGGTGTGGGATCTGTGGTGGGCTATGGTTCAACTCATGGCTTGCCAGGAAGCAGAGAGATGGGGTACCAGCGGGCCACTTATTTCTGTTCCTTCCTTTTGTTTCCTTAGCCCACAGTGCCAAAGTAGGGGGTGTGTGGGGACCACTTTGGAGTTAGCCGCTGGAGAGGAGAGACACCAGCTGTAGGCGCTGCAATGACAGGGAGCCAGGGTTCACCTCCTGGCTTTGCTTGTGAATTGGACACAGGAGAAATAAAGCAGGGGAGACCTCCATGCCAGAAGTTGCCAGCCAGGTGCCTGGAGGAGCCCCTCTCCTGGATGGAGGACTCATAATGAGTAGCTGGGACTCGAAAGAGAAGCGGAGGACGAAATTTTTGCTCTGGACAAGTTCTGTTTGAAGGGCTATGTTGGTAATATAACATGGGGCTTCTTGCTCCAAAGTCATCCAGGGGAGTGAGGTGTGAGATCGAGTGACAGGACCGTGGCTTGGCATGAGCCAGGGGTGGCCACGCACAGCCACAGGAGAACAATTATGAAAGGGCTGTGGCTTTCTCCAGACGCTGCAACCACTGACTTTGGGACAAGCAGTGCCTGTAGCCCCATGCCACACCTCTGGCCACATGCAACACCCACAGCTTTTTCTCACACCTGAGGCCACACTGCACACTGCAGCCTCTTCTCACACCCAAGACCATGGGCCATGGCCATGCCTCACTTTGTAGTCTCACTACACACTGGACTGGTGGCCATGTTTTATACCATGGCTATGAGGAGACCATGAGCGTTGGCACCAAGGTGAGAGAGAGAGAGAGTCAGCAGAGCTGAGTCCCGGAAGAAGGTGGAGTATTCAAGTGCAGAGACAGGCCAGCAGTTCAGTCAGGAGGCCAAGGCAGCCTCTGGGTGAGCTTTGGTGGAATTATGTGGAAGATGGAAGTGGGCTCAGGGACAAAGGGCAGGTGGCAGCGTGGACCATCTTGTGTGGAAAAACGGCTATGGGATTAGGCTGGGAAGAGGGTGCGGAGAGAGGGTGGACACCCAGGCAGGTGGGGATGACCAGCGAGACTCTCAGTTGTTCTGGGTTCTGCTGCACCTTCAAGTCTCTGAGGGCTGTGCAAAGGCTTCTGGGTTAAAGGGGCCTCTGATGGTCTTACTGATCTCTGACAAGGCTCACAAGGCTCTCTAGACCAACCTCCCAACTGTCTGGGAGAAGAAACATGATGCATGCATGTGTATTTTTGCTATAGATGCTGATGAAGTGGGGGCACCTGCCCAGCCCCCCTTGTACTCCCATAAATATCCATGGAGGGACAGTGTTCAGACTCATAACTCTGCCCAGCAACTCTTGAGCCTTACAAAGTGGCTCAGAGCACCACAGTATCGAGGTCCCCAGAGTGGCCCCCTCTACTTGTGCCCAACCTCTCAGCCATGGATGTGAGATGGACAAGTGGTGCTCACCTGGTGGGGTTTGGCGACTACTGAAATCATTGTCTTGTTGATGTATGGCAAAGCCAAGTGGCCTCACGGAGAATCCAAGAAGGGAAGCAGGTGCCCTTGGACCAGTGGTGACTGTGCCTAGAACACTAGACGGCGTGCTCCCCTCTCACTCTGGAGAGGCTGCTGTGCTTGCCTGCTCTTGGTGAGGATGCACATCAGGGCCTCCCACAAGGGAGGGATAGTGTTGCCCTTGGCCCCTTCACCAAAGAACAAACCACAACGAGTCACCACCCAGGTCATACTGGCTGGAGCATTTTACAAATATTTTGTGTCTGGGTGTCTCACCTGCATACGTGTCTGCACACTGTGTGCATCCCTGGAGTCCCCAGAGGTCAGAAGATGGCACTGGATGTTCTAGAACTGGACTTACAGCTGGTTGGGAGCCTCTGTGTGGGTTCTGGGGAGCGAACCTGGGTTCTCTCAGCAACAACCAGTGTTCTTAATTGCTGATCCACCTGTCAGAATCTTACTGAAAAGTGTTTCTTAGATTTCACTCCTGAATTTCTAGAAAAGGAAAAAGAAACAGAAATTGAGTACATGTGTGTGCATGTGTGTGTGTTTGTGTGTACATCCATATGTGTGAACGTGTGTGTTGCATGCGTGTGTGCACGCGTAGTACAGATGCACATTCTTATACACGCCTATGCGTGTGTAAGTATGGTGACCAGGAGACCAGAGGAGCACATCACATTTTTCCCTCTATCAGTCTCTCCCTTATTCCCTTGAGACAGGTCTCACAATGAACCTGGAGCTTGCGGGTTCTCAGCTACCCAGGCAGCCAGCAATCCCCTCCGCCCCTTCAGCTGGAAGGTGGAGTTACAGCTGCATGCAGCCGTACCTAACTCTTGTGTTAAGTATGGATGCTGAGGACCCAAACTCATGTCCTCTTGTTTGCACAGCAAGCTCCTTCACCCACGGAGCCGTCCTCACAGTCCCCAGGTTTGAGTAGTTGTCATTGTGAATGCACCGTCGCTCCTTCCCTCCCTATCTTCCTCCCTCCCTTCCCCACTCTCTTTATTTACTCATTTGTTTAGTTTTTACTTTTAATTGACTCGGAGTAAGTGTATGTGCTTGTGGGGGCACAGTGTGACATTTCAACGCTTGTACCCCAGTGTGTAGTAATCATTTGGGAAGCCGGCACACCCGTCACCCCAGACATTAGCATCTCTTTGTGTTGGAAAAGTTCAAGATTCTTCTACCAGCCATTTTGAAATGTGTAACTAATTGGTGTGACACGTCGTTATCCCATCGCATGGAAAACATTCATTATTTCTCTGCTCTAAGGCTCTACTGTCTCCATTAACTGCCCGCTCTCCATCCTTTCCTCTTCCCTACAGCCTTCCTAAGCTCTCTTCACCTCTATTCTAAACTCCGTTTCTTTGAGGTGAACTTTTTAGCAGGTAAGAATCTGTGGTTTTATCTTTCTGGGACTGAACTATTTCAGTAGACATAACGACCTCTGATTCTGTCAACCCATGTTGCTGAAAATGATTGGATCCTGTTCTTTTCCGTGGTTGACCAGTGCTCTCTTCTATAAACGTATCCTCTTAGTCGGTATTTACTCTTTAGCTGATGGACATCTTGGTTGGTTCCGCATCTTAGCTGCAGTAGGCACGCTGTGCAGCTGTCTCAGCACACTCACTCTGTGACTGTTGGATGTGCACCTTGCGGTAGGACACCCCTCCCTCCCTCCTCCACTCTTTCCTTCCCCCTTCCTCCTTCCCTTCTCTCTTCCTCCTGCCGAATTCTCTCTCTCTCTCTCTCTCTCTCTCTCTCTTTCTCTCTCTCTTCCTTTCTTATGTTTAATAAAGCTTTTAAAGTCACACAAAGGACTTCACATTCAGATGTGCGCCCAGGATGACTGAGACACAGCGGCCTGTGCAAACTGAGGCCTTTTGCTCTCATTTTTTTTGGACTACAAACGTAGGTTTTTCTGATCAAGTGGAGTTTTCTTGAAGCCAATACCTGTGTTGTTTTGTTTTATTTTGTTGGGATATTTTCTAAACTTATTTATCCCCTGAGCCATCTTGCTGAGACTGCACACCTGTTCCCCACCACATGTGCCCACCAAGCCATCAGTACCTGTGGCCTTTCCAGGTCACTCTAACCTCTTCTTCTTTGGCAAGTGGGTGGTCACATATCAGACCCCAGACTGGGGAGAGAGAGAGGGAGAGGGAGAGGGAGAGAGAGAGAGAGAGAGAGAGAGAGAGAGAGAGAGAGAGAGAGAGAGAGAGAGAGAGAAAGCGCCCTGTGCTGCCTGCCTTGGGGTTCCCAGCTTCCCTCCTGGGACCCGGAAATCCATTTCTTTGTCACCTTTCTCAGCAAGTGGAGGTTCCTGATTCAATCAGATGGAAGCCATTCTGCCACGGACCAACACCCACCAGCCGGAGGAGGGAGGGAGGAAAAAAAAACAACAACAATAAACGTCCAACAAAATACAAATAAATTTCTCTAAAAATGCAGTCGTTGGGAAAAAGGAAAAGGTGGTTTGTCAGGCTGGCATCAGAGGCCCCACACTCACCCTGTCAAGGCGCAAAGTCTAATGTTTTATTCACCAGGCCTGAAAAATAACTTCCCGATGAGGGCCCCATAAATAAACCAGTGTGATGAATACTACACAGAATAAAACCTGATGAAGCAAAGGGCCCAAACACGAGCTGCACAATGGGGTTAGGGAAGCACATGTTCCTGGTAGTCTCTGGCGGTGGCTGACAGCTTTGATGGGTGCTTCAGAGGGGTGGGATGCTGCCCGGGGTGGGGGGGTGGCCTCTAAGGAGACCTGGTGGCAAAGTCTTTCCTCTGTCCCAAGGTCTCAACTCCCTTCCACTTTCCTTCTCTGGGACCAAGTTTGGACTCTTCACAGCCCTGCTTCCTGGAAGACAGCATGGGAGAGGCAGGGAGGCCGACGCCAGGGCAGCCACCCGACCTCAAGACCTCGGCGTCTTTATCTGTAATTTTACCATTCATGCCCCAGCCCTGCCCAGCCCAGAAGTATACTCTACCATACACTATCAAGAATTAGTCAGGGTGTATGTGGGGGGGGGGGGCACTGACTCCCTTTCTCATGGGGAATAGGGTCCCAAACAGTCCCAACTAAATAGTGCAATAGATGGCCTGTGGCTAGGAGTGCATCTGATAAATTATTTTCCATGTGCATTTTATTTTTACTTTACCTGCCAGAGAGAAGAGGGAGAGAGAAAAATACTACAAACGCATGGCAAAATAATAAAACGAAATGGTTGAAAAGATGTCACCTGGGTCAGAACCTGAGTCAGAGGGTACAGACGCTGCATGAGCTGGGATCAGCCAGCTGCAGAACAGTTTTCCTGCACCCTGTGGGGTACAGTCTGTGGTCATGCCCAGGGAGTGCAGTATGGGGGGAGGGTCACCGTTGTAAGCACAGACAGACCTTCCTTCCCAAAGCCTGCTAAGATGGCTGTGCAGAGAACCCAGATTTCGGAGAGGCTAGGGAGAGATGCACCGGGGCTCCACACCTCATGTGCGCCTCCAGCGCACATAGACGGACTCCCAACTCAGTCTGATTCGGGGTACAAGATAGCCAGCCAGGCCTCAGGGAACTTGCAGCACCCAAACTCAGCTCCCAACAGTGCAGTCTGCCACCTTGCCCTTATAATTTGATCCCTAGCACCCCATACACTCAAACCAAGCAGAGCAGGATGAATTTGTTAGTGGTGGGAAGGTGTGGAGCAGTCAGGAATGCGCAGGATGAGGAAGAAGGAAGAAAGAGCACTGACTGAACGCAGGCTGAAACTCAGGGGGGATGTTTGCTGATGTTTCTGTGAATACACACACACACACACACACACACACACACACACCCATACCTGTATGTGTGTGCATGTGTGAAAGTTTGCAGATACGTGAGCCCATGCCTGTGTGTGTGGGTGTGTATGTGTGAATGTTCGTACATAAATAAGTTCATGCCTCTGTGCCTGTGCATATATGACTGTTCACACACATGCCTGTGTACCATGCCTTCAACCAGACATGTGTGACTGTGAACATGCATCCACACTCCTGCCTTAGGGACCAGGTTGCGCACACAGCGTAGGTATGTACTCCTGTGCTGTCTGTGCAGCTATAGCTGTGTTTCCATGGCTATGTCACCTCTCCCCCCACCCCCCACAACACACACACACACACACACACTCAAATATATTGACCACTTTCTCCAAATAACTTTTTTGGGACCCGCTGGACAAAACCCAGGAGCTATAATTACTGGAGTGGCAGGTGGGGCTGCTCCTGCTGCTCAGCCTCCCGGCTGAAGCCAGGGCTCCTCTGTTCTGTTGCAGGAAGCAGAGATGCCAGGGGCGTCTTCCCATTTGAATTCCGCAGTTGTTTATGGATACCCCTTCCCTCCCCAGCATGCTGACTCTGAGGAATTGGGCTGTTGTGATTCACAGCAGAATCCAGATGTTCCTTACAGATGTCTTCATCTTTTTCTTTTTTGGGGGCAGTTCCATTCATCAAATCAAGTCAGGCTGTCACAGAAAACTACAAGAGCTTGTGTCTCAGGGACGCTGAGTGCCAGGCCTGCTCAGGGAGCAGAAGATAGCCATGTCTATATCAAACACTGGGCTTGCCTTTAGTCATGCTGCATCTGTCATTGCCCCCCCACACACACACACACACGTGGGTGCACTGAAGTCATATTTTCCAATGGAGGGAGTGGAGTTGAGGGCACATTCTAGCTTCACACAGATGCCGCAGGCTATGGCCCTGGGGTAACTCAGGCTATCCCTCGGTAAGGCCCCGCCTAGGAAAGAGCATGCATCAGACTGGTTTCCAGGAAACCAGGCTGTGAGAGGCACTGGCTGCCCAGCTCCCTAGAACATTCCAGAATGCTGAGAAGTCTAGGAGCAGCAGGAGCAAGGCCTGCAATCCTGGCTATGCTTCCTACTGGCTGCCAGTCAGGGTGTTAGCTCCTCCCTCATGTCAGCCCAGAGGCTGCTTGGAGGGACCAGTCTTACAGACACACAAGACACAAGCCAAGGAAGGGAAGTGATCAGAGACTTGGTTAAACTCACGCATGGACCAGCAATGGAATGCTCGCCTAGCATGCAAGAAGTATACGACTCAGGGCAGTATGGTGCTGAAGGAGAACAGCGCCTCCAACGGGCCTTCCTTCTCAAACCCCGACTTCCACAGTGGCAGCATCAGGGCCATCCAGAAGCTTGCTCAAGAAACAGCCCCTGCCCCCATCCCAACCCTAGACCTAGGCGTCATCAGCTCCAGGTGCAGCCCACAGGTTGTGATTGAAGGGGTCTCCCAGAACTCCTGTAGGGGCTTGGGGGTCAAGCATGTGCTCTTCTCTGCAGAGGCCTGTGTGCTCCAGCCGCAGGCGGTGCTCACTTGAAACCACAACCCTAGGACAGAGGCTTGGGTAGCTTTCATGCGAACACCTCTTCAGAAGCTCAGACTTTGGGGGGGCTCATGGGGTTGGACCCCTATTTCCTCTTACCCAGCAATCCTGCTGCCAACTCTAGCCATGCCCCGAGAGCTATGGTGGGAAGCCTGGCGGGCAGCCAGCTCCCATTGGTCCTTATTCATCTTCAGGGCAGAGGGGGAGAATGGGAGCCAGCCGAACTTGTCTTCCAACTATGTAGGTAACTGCCTCTTCTTCTTCCTCCTCCTCCTTCCCTCCCCCAGCTCACCCAAACAGTCAGTCGGGGACTTAGCAGCCTTAAGTTCAGAGGCAATGGTGGGGGCTCATCAAGGCTCCGTACTTTCAGCCCCCCACCCCAGGTGAGTGCATTCTGGGGGAGACTAAGGAAGATGGAGTGGCCTCCCATAGATCAAGTTCTCAGACTCCACACAGAGGCCAGGGGCTCCGAGCTGAGTGACCCAGAGGCAGAGCAGGGCTCAGCACAACCTCTCAGAAACTCCGTGGAAACTCTGGGAATAGAGAAGTGTCTCAGCAGCCTCTCTGGGTATCAGAGCCTCGATGGGCGGTAGAACCATGGACAGCACCCCGCTGCATGGCTGGGCCAGTCCATCCCTTGCCTGTCACTGTCACTGCAGGCTTTAAGTAGGAATGACGCCCCATTCTTTTGGGGGCACTGGAAAATGTCCGTGGTAAAAAGGGAGAGAGGGACACATGCTGGCTAGTTGTTTTTTCCCCCCTCTGAGAGATAGGCTGTGAGTGAGGAGTGTGTGTGTGTGTGTGTGTGTGTGTGTGTGTGTGTGTGTATGTGTGTGTGTGTGTGTGTGTGTGTGTGTGTGTGTGTGTGTGTGTGTGTGTGTGTGTGTGTGTGTGTGTGTGTGTGTGTGTGTGTGTGTGTGTGTGTGTGAAGCTGTGCATAATCTTGATCATCTGTTCTGTGCATGCTGTCCTTGAACACACACACAAAGGAGCACAAAATTTGCACTCTATTGTGAACTCCTGAGAGTGCAAAAACATGTTGGCTCTGCTGCAAGGATTCTAGGGGCGTGAGAGAAGCTACTTGGGATTGGTCTGTGTCCCAGCTGTTACTCATTTCTTTGTCAAGTAAGCATAGTCTTTTCCTTGGAAAAGTCCTAGCCTGGAGCAGGTCTGGGGAGAAGCAGGAGGGTGCATCTCTCAGGCCTGAGGTGCAAGAGTCTTGAAATATGAGCACTTCACTTTTTTATTGCGCCTTTTAATTGCCTCCTGAAGGCTGTCAGCCACCAATAAAAGCCCCTACGCTCTGGAGAGGCCCCATTGTTATTCATTGTGTGTGCCTCCTCCTTCAAAGGCACCCCTTGTCCTGGCTCTGGTGGGGAGCCACCTCCTCTGAGAGCCAGGGGCAGGGCAGTGGTGTAATGCAAGGGGAGGAGGGAATCCCAAGGTAGCCCTGGGAGCTGCAGGGCCCGAGTCACATGGAGAGCACCTCACCCTGCTTGGTCTCGCACACTGGACCTGAACTTCTGCGACAGTCCCATTCTGGGGTTTAAGAAGTGGAGCTTTTACAGGGCAAGATTGTGGGTAACTCATCCGGGCTCTGGGGGATGCTGATGGGGAGGAAGAGTCATTGGAACACCAGGCAGGGGGAGCCACACTTGGGGAAAGCAGCGAGTTCCCGTATTTATAAGAAAAGATCCTGATGAGGAGAAGCTGAGGAGAGGAGAATCCTGGGAAGCCACAGCAGGGTGGAGACATTTAAGCTGCAGAGATGAGACGCGGGCTGTTTGGTGCTCAGGGGCTGTCCGAGCAAGGGGACTCGGAGTGAGAGTTGCAGGGCTGTGTGCACAGAGAAGGTGACAAGGCCAGGGGACTGCACAGAGCCTCCCTGCAGAGGTAGAAGCACCTGCAAAACAGCTCATTTCTACATCTGGAAGTCCCAGAAAGCAGGACGGAAGACTAGAGGGAGCCCTGGCTAAAAGCACACTGATCCTGCCTCTGTGCCCTAGGGTCCCCATCCTGTGTGAAAGCACACTGATCCTGTCTCTGTGCCCTAGCATCTCCATCCTGTGTGAAAGCACACTGGTCCTGTCTCTGTGACCTAGGGTCCTCATCCTGTGTGAAAGCACACTGATCCTGTCTCTGTGCCCTAGGATCTCCATCCTGTGTGAAAGTACACTGGTCCTGTCTCTGTGACCTAGGGTCCCCATCCTGTGTGAAAGCACACTGATCCTGTCTCTGTGCCCTAGCATCTCCATCCTGTGTGAAAGCACACTGGTCCTGTCTCTGTGACCTAGGGTCCCCATCCTGTGTGAAAGCACACTGATCCTGTCTCTGTGACCTAGGATCTCCATCCTGTGTGAAAGCACACTGATCCTGCCTCTGTGCCCTAGGGTCCCCATCCTGTGTGAAAGCACCCTGATCCTGTCTCTGTGCCCTAGGATCTCCATCCTGTGTGAAAGCACACTGATCCTGTCTCTGTGCGCTAGGATCCCCATCCTGTGTGAAAGCACACTGATCCTGTCTCTGTGCCCTAGGGTCCCCATCCTGTGTGAAAGCACACTGATCCTGTCTCTGTGCCCTAGGATCTCCATCCTGTGTGAAAGCACACTGATCCTGCCTCTGTGTGCTAGGATCCCCATCCTGTGTGAAAGCACACTGATCCTGTCTCTGTGCCCTAGGATCCCCCATCCTGTGTGAAAGCACACTGGTCCTGTCTCTGTGCCCTAGGGTCCCCATCCTGTGTGAAAGCACACTGATCCTGTCTCTGTGCCCTAGGATCTCCATCCTGTGTGAAAGCACACTGATCCTGTCTCTGTGACCTAGGATCCCCCATCCTGTGTGAAAGCACACTGGTCCTGTCTCTGTGACCTAGGATCCCCCATCCTGTGTGAAAGCACACTGGTCCTGTCTCTGTGACCTAGGATCCCCCATCCTGTGTGAAAGCACACTGGTCCTGTCTCTGTGCCCTAGGGTCCCCATCCTGTGTGAAAGCACACTGGTCCTGTCTCTGTGCCCTAGGATCCCCCATCCTGTGTGAAAGCACACTGGTCCTGTCTCTGTGCCCTAGGGTCCCCATCCTGTGTGAAAGCACACTGATCCTGTCTCTGTGCCCTAGGGTCCCCATCCTCCCACCGTGAGATGAGTGTGGAGTGAAGGAGTGAGAACAGAAAAGGTGACAAACAAACAGGGCTCAGGCCAGGGCCACCCAAGAAAATAGGTAACAGCAACAGGCCACATACCTAAAAACATGCAAGCATACTTGAAAACACATGGACACAGCCACACTCATAAATATACAGACATACCTGAAAACCCATGGATAAAGGTACTCACATGAAAAAAGGGCTCACAAATACACATGGAGACACATAGACATATCTGAAAACATGTGGATTCATGCACACATATCTAAACATGTACACACGTATGTACACACCTTCAAACACATGGGCGTATGCACAAATACTCTAATACATGTGAAAATGTGCATACACACTTAAAAATATGGGCACATACATGCACACTCCAAAATACATGGTTATACTTAGACACATCCAAAACATGTGGACATGTATATGCATATCTGAAAATAAAAAGTATGCACGTACACGCCCATCATGCTGAAAATGTGTAGACACATGTGCGCATGCCTAAAAACACACACACTTCTACCAATGCTCAGGATGGCTTTTATTCAATCCCCTGCCTCACCATGACAGAATTCACATGCAGCATCCCTGGCTCAATTCTTGACGCTCCCCTGATCATCCACAGAGAACACCCACTGTGTGCAGTCCCTTCAGAGCTTGGAGCAGGGGCCACCTGTCCTGTCCTCCAGGAACCTACTCACTCAGGGAGAGGGCCTGTAGCAGAACAGACATAGTGATGTCAATAATGCCAGAAGCCCACAAGAAGGGTGGGGCAAGAGCCAGTGAGGTATAGGGCGAGGAGCAGACATCAGAGCATTCGGAAGGACAAGTGAGAGTCACCATAGACAACATTCTGTGTTGACAGGATGACCGTATGCATCTGTGTCAGGGAGGAGACGTGTTTGCTGTGTGCCAGGCCAGAGAGGGCTCCGTGTGGTTTCCCATCCATTCATAAGCTCACACACAGACCCAGGAGAGAGTCCGACTGCCCCGCTTTATAGAGGATGGAAACTGAGGCTCGTAGGGGATGGGTATCCCAAGCGGCCTGAGTGCTCCTCTGGAGCGGCCTGAGTGCTCCTCTGGAGACCTGGGCTTCACAGGTGGATCCCAGTTGTTCAGACAGCCTCCAGAAGTGGCTACAAAGTGCAGCAGCCACGCACAGCTGTGCCTTCAGGGGGAATATCTTAGGCCCCGAGGAGATGGAAGATTCTTTTTTTTTTTTCTTTTTTCTTTTAAGATTGATTTATTTTATGTATATGAATACTCTATCTTCACGTATGCCTGCACACCAGAAGAGGGCATCAGATCTCATTACAGATGGTTGTGAGCCACCATGTAGTTGCTGGGAATTGAACTCAGGACCTTTGGAAGAGCAGCCAGTGCTCTTAACCTCTGAGCCATCTCTCCAGCCCCAAGATGGAAGATTCTTGAACAGTAGGCACTTCCTAAGATTCCAGGCACAACAGACACAGCGCAGGTGCCTTGAAGAGACAGAAAGGGCAAAGGCACAGCAGGCCTCAAAAATCCACTAAGGTGACTTGGGAGTGTGATGATGCCAGGGGGGCCTGGCAGTGCCCTGATAGATGGATACGGCCAAGCAGAAAGAGCCAGCATCAGGCACGACGAGGCTGCCCAGCCATCCTCCACATGCACCTGCTGGGCAGCCGAGCATGGGAACCCCAGCTGGGCAGAGAGGACTGAGGTAGAGACTGTGATTTAGGAGGTCGATGGGGTGTGCGCGAAGGAATCTCAGAAGAAGAGCTCTGGAGGAAGCAGACAGCGGGGAAGGCCACCTCTGCAGGCAGAAAGCAACAGGAAAGGGCAGCAGGATGCATGGCCCACTGGGAGCTGCTGGCGATGGGAAGGCGGCTTCCAGAGGTGATGGACTCCTGGAGCTTTGGCATCTGGAGGAGAGGGAGTCAAGCGAGTGATGCAGAGGAGAGGGAGGCTGAGCACGCAGCGGCCTGATGAAGGTGGAGTGCCAGGCCTGGGGGCCAGCGAAGTTGGAGAGGTGGTGTGGATGAAGCCCAGAGTCCTTGCAGCTGCTCACCCATGCAGCTGGGCTGTCTGGTTTCAGGGGAACGTTTACTGTGAGATCAACCCTCCGGGGGCACAGAATATCCTTCCCTGGGGACCTTCCCTTTCTTCATGTAGCTCACCTCAAAGCCTCTCTGTAGACCTAGGGACCCGCTGTGCCGGGGTCGAATGGTTCTGAACAGAGCAAGGGCTGTGCCTGCATGCAGCCTCCTAAGTGAGAATTTCTGCCGCCTCTCTCTTCTTTAGACCGTCCTCGGTCTCTCTCTCTCTCTCTCTCTCTTTTTTTTTTTTTTTTTTTTTTTTCCTAGAGTGAAGATAATGGCTTCAGATGACATGACACCAGGTATTGATTTAAGGATGAGAATTAAACAGCTCTGTGTCTCTGGAACAAAAGAAAGTGAACTGATCGCCATGCCTGATGCCCGGGAGGCTGCAGCGACAGCCAGTGTGGGCAGCCTCCCATTCTTTGATGAAAATGCTGTGGGAGAAAACAGCTCCCAAACTCTTTGATGGGTGCAGCCCATACTGAGGCCATGGGGGTAATCTTCTGTGTGTTAATGTGGTTTTTGAGGGTCATTCCTTCTATAGAGGAGGTTCACAGCCCACAGACACCCTTGTGCGCTCTCTCTCTCTCTCTCTCTCTCTCTCTCTCTCTCTCTCTCTCTCTCTTTCTCCTCCCTTCTTCCACCCCCACCATTCCTGTCTCCCTAACTCTCCCTTCCCCCATCTCTCTTCCTACTCTGCCTTATTGACTTGGGAGTTCAGGTGGGTTCCATATCTGCCATCTTGCCAGCATCCTGGGGCTTGCTATCTACCCCTTCAGTCTCCCACCCTGGGCAGTGTATTGATTTATCACAAAACACCTCCCTGCCAGCTGTGCTCAGCTTGCTCCCTGCCTTGCTCAGCAGCATAAAGAAAAGAAGAAAGCAGCATCACATGGCTCCTTGGCCCCCACCCCCACCCCACAAGCTGTAATCCTAGCCTGGGGGCCTGGAGAGACTTTTATTGGGGGTCAGAATTGCACCTGGCCGACAGCAGGTGAGGGTGAGGGAGTGGCCTTTGGGGGGCGGTGCTGGAAGCAGTGTCTCTGGTCTTCAGGGCCTCTGTGGTGGGTACCTGGCTAGGACTGGAGGCCTCATGTAGTCTCTTTGCCTCACTAGACCTGAGATGGAGCTAGAAAGCAGCAGGGCAAGGCAGAGGGGAACAATCTGGTTTTTACAGCTGGGGTTCAGCTGAGCCTGAAGGGTGCCCCCCCCACCCTCCCCCCCCCCCCCCGACGTCTTCAAGAACACAAGGGAAACTGGTTCAAGTGCGCTGGGACCCACACTGTCCCCTGCAGTATCTGGCAGGAGCCTTAGCTGATATGGGGGCTTACGACTTCCTGCACAGTGACAAGGTGTATGCGGGAGTGGCAAGCCACTGAAGGTAGGCCACTGTATGCAGGCCACTGAAGATTGATCATGACATGCAGGTCGCTTAAGGCTGGCTGTAGAAGGCAGGGCGTTGAAGGTAGGTGGCATTAAGCGGCCCACTGAAGTTTGCCCGTGACAGGCAGGTAATTGAAGGTTGCCTTGGTGGTCAGGACATTGAAAGCCTTACTCAAGAGTGTAGTCACCCACATTAACTATGGCCCAGCCCCTGGAAGGACAAAAGGACAGGACTTTGACATGGTATCTGACTTCTAGGAGCTTCTTTTCTCTTTGGAGACCCAGTGCCTGCTGGGCTGACACGTGCCACATGACTCTGAACAGGGTTTGGCACGGGGAGCCTGGAGGTCTCTGAGTCCATGGCCAGATGGGCCCGCTCAAGCTCACCCTGGGTGTGACACCCATGAGAGGCTTTGGAAACAGGAAGTGACTTGATGTTGGGTAGGGTAGACAGAGTGACCCAAGCAATGAGACAAGAGCAACAAGACCAGAGAGGACCATGCAGACCCCAAGGGGGCCAGTGTCTGTGCGGAAGATGGTGGAGGTGAAGAGGGAAGCAGAAGTGGTTAGAAGTGGCCTCCGGCCTCAATGCTGGCGCAGTGGCACAATGACAGATGTGGAGACAGGCGTCCTGCCATTCAAGGAGCCTCAGGGCTTGGTGCTCTAAAAAACAGACACAAGAAATGGCCCCAAAAGCCGTGCAGTGGTGGCACACACCTTTAATCCCAGCACTCAGGAGGCAGAGGCTGGTGGATCGCTGTGAGTTCGAGGCCAGCCTGGTCTCCAAAGTGAGTCTAGGACAGTCAAGGCTACACAGAGAGACCCTGTCTCAAAAAACCAAAACCAAACCAAACCAAACCAAACAAACAAAAGGAAAGAAATGGCCCCAAATACAGTTCTTGCTTCTCTCCTGAGGTGAGCTGGGCCACCCAGGAATGTCAGGCAGGAGTCTCATCCAAATAGCCCTGTTCAGGGGTTAGTTGGACAGGCTGCTTGGAACCACAGGCAGAAGTGGAAGCTGGTATTTGTTGACACAGGTGTACAGGTCAGATAATGGAGCGTATTCATGGAAAAATAAAGGTCGAGGTTAACTAGCGGCACTGAAGAGCCTCACAAGACAACAAGAATCAAAGCAGGAGAAAATGACGGAGTGCCCAGACTATCAGGTGGTGAGTTGGGAGCAAGGGTGCAAGCTGA
The DNA here is from genome assembly GCF_903995435.1 of Acomys russatus. Taxonomy (NCBI): domain Eukaryota; kingdom Metazoa; phylum Chordata; class Mammalia; order Rodentia; family Muridae; genus Acomys; species Acomys russatus. Next base: position 44,394,627 of record NC_067152.1, on the reverse strand, counting down.
CTGCACAGGCCAGGGCCGAGAGTGGCTGCAGGGCTGACCGGCCTAAGAAGACCCCACAGGCACAACGTGACACATGGCCTCAGGACGCTACAGACTACACGGGGGCCACTTTGTTCATGTCAGATTGGGATGGGACAACTCTCAGACCCTCTGTCCACGCCAAGACTCATGATGAACGGGGACGCACGTCAAGCCTGCTCATCCCCAGGCTGTATACAGAGCCTATGGAGCCATGAAAGATTGTTTACCAATGGGGCATCATTGGCAGACAGCTGAGGTCCAAGTTGGGCAAGCCAGGCAGAGCCCAGGGACTTCTGGGTGCTCCTAGGAAAGTCCTAGGTGGAAGCCCTTACCTAACGTTATCTTTTTTTAAAAGATGTATTTAATTATTATTTTATACACAGTGCTTGCCTGCATGTACACCTGCAGGCCAGAAGAGGACATCAGATCACATTATAGATGGCTGTGAGCCACCATGTGGTTGCTGGGAATTGAACTCAGGACCTCTGCAGGAGCAGTCAGTGTCCTTAACCTCTGAGCCATCTCTCCAGCCCCTCCTACTTAAACGGGGTTAGCTGCCAGCCTCTAGTGTGAATTAGGGTCTTGCAAGAGAAGGGCTGTTCCTGTCTTAAACTGGGGTCACCCTCAGGTGGGGGTCACAGTGAACTCTCACAGGTCCACAGACATATACAAGTACACACATTTATGCGCTCACACCTGCACACATAGACACACGTGTGTGCACACAGTCACATTTACACGTGTGCTTTCTTACACATTAGAGTTCTGGGGTCCGTGTGCTAGTCAGTTTGGGAGATGACTTAGCGGTATGTAGAGAGAAGACAGACAGACAGACAAGCAGACTCAGTGTCGCTCACCCTGGTGGGTCGAGGCTGTTTGTTGTCTCTGGTTCAGGTGTGGACAGAGACACCACTGAGCCTTAAGGTTTTTCTTTCCACACTGGTGACGACGGAAGATGGGATGAGACTTCAGGGTCTGGAAGGAGCTGTAAGCACCTCTCTGAGACAAAAGAGTAGCAGCTTATTAGAAAGGGAGTCACGTTGAGTATGTGGGGGAACTGTGGGGAGCCCAGTCCGGGGTGACCTGGGACTGGTACACCAAGAGGCCAGTGTCCATCCAGGATGGACGAGGTGGGTGAGAAAGCGTGGAGAGTATAGGCTGATCCGCAGGGCTCCTCCAGAGCGAGCAGGACTGGCACGGGGTTTGAGGTAATTGCTGAGTTATGTAGTAGTGCTTTTAATGGAGGAAGTTCTGAGGTGATTTGAGTTGATGGCATGACCATAAAACATTGTCAGCAGAAATTGTCACCACAGGAGAAGTGGCCCCAGGTGAGACACTAGTATCCTTTCCTCCCCCATGGTCTGAGTTCAGCCATGGTAGAGGGCAGTTCTGGGGAGCCCTGGGAAGGCCGTAATGGGCTCCACATTAGATCACACGCTAATGAAGGCAATAATACTAAGAAGGTAGGAGGGGAATTTGCCTGCAGAGAGCAGAGTCGGCCTGGAAATAATAGAGATCTGAGGTTCTCCTGTGTCCGAGCCAAGGAAGCTCCCGGAAAGGTCAGAGCTCATGGACACGGGAAGCTCTGTTGTCCTGAGGGGCAGGCTTGGGGGGCTGGGCTGGGTGCCCTGGTCCCCTCCTTCCTGCAGGCCAGCGCCTTCCCTTCCTGTCCCTCCTCACCTTGTCAGCCCCCACTCGGTGCCTGTGGATGCAGTTTTCTGCCCACTTGTCCCTCCCAGAAGGAGGCAGCTGCCGGGACCTAAGCTAAAGCCTTTGGCTGCCCAGTCTCAATCCCTAGGCAGCCATGGAGATTTTAATTTCTCAAAGTGCAAGAACCAGCCATTCATCAAGCCGAAGCTGAGTGTTTCAGGGTACAAAGCTGCTCTCCTGCCCTCCCCTTGCTTGGTGCCAACAGCTTTCCTGGGTCTCCAAGATCTGGAACCCCATGGTCCTGTCAAGACCCACACCCCACTAGTGCCCACTGGGTCAGGTGGTGTGACACCCAGGCCTCTAGCACCAGGATACCCAGAGTATGCTGTTCAAATGCGGCCAGTTCTGCGCCAACGAGCTAACAGGAAACGCGACTGTAAATCCCGCTCTTCAGGCACATAGTGCTCAAGACCCATGTGGGCGGTGCCTGGGAGGACTCTGCTGGGGTGCAGGCTGGTGGGAGGGAGAGAGACAGCCTCTCCTGCAGTGATGGGCAGTGCGTAGTTGGCACATAGATGCCCCCATGGCTGGATGCTGGCAGATGATACCACATTCTCTAGTCAGAGGCTGAAGAGATGTCACAGAAACACTTGGTGTGGTGTGGGCCATGCAGAGCTTTCTCTCTCCTCAGATCCCAAACGTGCAGTCGAGTGTTTGCTTTAGCCCCAGAGGATACTCCCACCTCCCCTTCTTGACACCCATTGCCTGTTCCTCTCCTCTGTTCCACTGGGCTGGACCTCTTGGGGACAGCCTTCCCCACTGCCCAAATGGGTCCCTTCGTTAATGTGCAGTGTGTGTGACAGAGCCACAGTGTGATGACTTGAACGGAGGGGGTGTGGCAAATGAGTGCATGCAGGAAAGGGTGAACAAAAAATAAACACAACAACAACAACAAAAACAGCTTCTGGTGTGTCAGGGAGCAGCCTGGTCCCATGCACACAAGGCCTGGCTCTAAAACTCTTAACAGTGGCCCCATGTCCCCACCAGGCCCCCCGATTCCCTACCTTGAGGAACTTCAGGCTCCTTGAAGGAGGCCAGAGGTACGGAGCAGTCCCTTATACCAAGATTTTGACCAGAGTCTTGGACTCAAGCTAGAGAACTACAAAGGTCTGAGAGGAACTGGGTGAATTCTTTTCCATGGAGAAGTTTGGAGCCATGAAACCCTCCAGAGAATGGTCACCACTTTCTTTGACTTAAATTCTAACCTTCTCTGCTCTGGCTGGCAGGGTGTCTGTTCACCGGGTTGGGGGTGGAAGGAAGAGAAGTCTGGGAGCATAGGAAAAGCCCAGGCTAGTCCTCAGGGAGAAGAGAGCTCTGGGGTGACCTTGCTTAGAATAGCCCGCAGTGAGCAAGCACTGGGGCCAGAAGGGCCCTGAGTGTGGAGCCAGGAGGCAGGGCTTGACCCCAATTTGACCTCTGTAGGTCTTACCTCTAAAGTGAACATAGAAGCACCTGTCTTTACCAACTGCCAAGGCCTCTGTTCAGATTAGCCAGCATTAAACACCTGGAGATCTCACCATGCTTGGACATGGAAGGACCTACCTACCTGTTTCGTTTCTGTATGTTTGCCCCTAGGGGTCTTTTCTGGGGGTTGGGCCCCGGGAAACAGAGTCTGGGCACCCCTGGTCACACTTGCATGCCATGGCTGTGTCTGAGAGTGGGAAGCCAGAAGCGGTGTCAGGAAAGCTAGGGAGACGCGAGTCAGTAAGTAAGTCTTTTCTATGCGAATATGAAGACACACGTTTGGAACTCAGCACCCACATGAAAAGCTATGTGCAGTGTAGCCCATCTGCAACCTTAGCTAAGGTGCTGGGGAGCGACTGCTAAGGATGGAGACCCTGGAGCTCATTGGACAGTTAGTCCAGCCAATCAGTGAGTTCCAAGCTCAGAGAGAGACCTTGCATCAAATATACATACATATGTAGATATGTATGTATGTGTATATATACATTCATGTATACATACATATATGTGTATATATATTTGTGTGTGACACACACACAAAGAGCATTAATGCGAGGAAGACACCGATAGTTACCTCTGGCCTCTACATGTAAGCAAATGTACACATGCCCACATGTATATGCAACACACACACGCACACACGCACACACATACACGTAATGTCATGAGGTGCTGAGAGGGGCTTCTCTAAAGGGCTGATGGGGAGAGTGGGTGATGCTGTGGGGAGCAGGTACTGTTGTCTCTGCACAGCCACCTGGGCTGATGAGCAGCACTCAGGCCAAACAGTGCAGACAGAGCTGGCTGCAGCCTGCAGCTCCTGGGCTCCCGTTCTCTCACCCATATCATAGGAACAGCATTCAGAGCACCAGCTCAGCTCCTGACCTGAGATTTGCTCCCTCCCCACCCCTGCACACATAAAAATCAAAGTGAAAGGTGGCCAGGAGGCCCCAGATGTCACTACGTTCTTTGCCTCACTCTGGTCTGTCGGTAAATCTCAACTAGACCCCTGCAGCCGCAGCCCGGTGTCTCTTATTTTTTCTCAATGCCAGTTGCAAGAAATCAAGAGTCACCGTGCAAGCAGAGACGGTAGGAAATAAATGCTGATAGGGATCTGCTTTGTCAGGCCAAGGGTCCCTCCAGCAGCTGCTCCCACCCCAGCCTCACCCTCAGCACCAGAGGCAGCAGGGGTTCCGGAGACAAAAAAAGAAGCAACAGCCTAGAAATACATAATTGATTCTCCCTCTTGCTAGTTCCCAACATGGGCTTTGGGTGGTAGAGAAGGTATCTGATTAGAATATCTCTGAAGAGGGCAGTGAGTTATGGCAACGGACACTCTCCTAGCTGTCTCTCCTGCTCATAAATCTATCCCCCTCTGAAAGTGCAGATGGTCCATAATCGTCCATCATGTGGAGTTCAGCACCGGACAGCTCCCGGGCGGGTTTTTCCTCTGAGGATCTTTTTCTGCAAGCTAAACGGAACTGCGACTCCACGCAGCCTCTCCCAGTAATGGAGTGTGAGCAGGTCTGCCGTCGGGAATGATTTAAGAGGGGACAAACAATAAATATCCAAGAGGTTGGAGCTCAAAGCCAACAGGCGGTGGAGGAGGATGCGACACTGAGGAGAGGGAGGAGCTGCCCCGGTGTACTTACATTATGGAGTGCTATTTTATTTATTTCTTCATTTTGTGGGAGAACGAGGTAATGTCACACAGGAAGAGGTATCTCTCAGGTGACTCTTTTCAGGAAGCCCCCTCTTAAGTGTCTTTCCATGCCATTCCAAGGAAGATGGAAGCCAAGGGGCCATTTGGCTGGGGGAAGTGTACACTCCCTCACCACCTTACTTACCTGTTCATAGGTACATGAATCCCTCCAAGTTTGCAGCCATTTCTTTTGAAGGGATAGCTGGCCTCATCTGCTGCTTGACTCATAGAGCTGCTGGCAGTCCATTCATCGTTGCCTGGCCCACCTCTTTCCGGGCAAAGGTGGGCATAGGAAGAGGAGAGCTCACACGTGGACATCTGGAGTTCACCTGATATCTCCTAATCAGAGGTGGCACCTGGGACAGGAGCGGAGGCAGCTCTATCTAGGGTTGGGCTCGGCCTTGAGATTCCCCAAAAGGCTATGCTGTAGTTGGGGCTCAATTGTCAAGCACCTTGCAGCCCTTTGATGAGAAGGAGCTGAGACTAACTGTCCACAGAGGACAGTCGTTGGGTGGTGATAATGCCCTGGACTGGGGACAGGCTTTTGTGGCTCTCCAGAGCCCTGTCTCCTGCTCCTCTCTCTGCCCTGACACAGAGAGAGTGAAGGATGAGAGTGATGGATAAGCATCTACCTCCTCCTACAGGTGCCAGTTGCCCTTCCAGGTGGTGCCTTGTAGCTGCACTGCAGGGGGAGGCTGTGGCTCCCTGGCGCTCCCTCATCCCACACAACAGAACTCTAGGCTGGGAGGGGCAGGGTGTTTCTAGATCAGCAGAGCTTGGTGAGGTCACAGGTCAGACACCTGCAGATACATCTGCAAGAGAACGTGCCAACATGAGCTGTCTGTGTGCCCACCAAGAGGAGCTGCCTGCAAGATATCAGAGGCCAACCCGATGCCCTCCCTCATAGAAGGAACCCTGCCAGGGGGCAGGTGAGGTACCCGCGGTGGCTTTCCACTAACCCTTGAAAAATTAGAATTCACCTCAACATCTTCCTGGGACATCCCAGAGCAGAGCACACGTAGACGCATGCATGCAACCCAGACGAATCCTTGCACTCACTTGCCAGCTGCTGCATGGTGGCACTGGTGCGTGGTGGGTTCCCCTGAGAGCCTAGAACAAAGGATGTTGCTCCCTGCAGTGACCAAAGTCCCCAAGGCACCTCCCTCTAGACCTCCTGCAGGCTGACGAGTGGCCCCCACACTCCTACCTCTCCAGGTCAGAGGGGAGGTGGCAGTCCCTCCTGACATAGAGATGATGCAGAATGTAGTCTTGCCGTGTGGCTCCCGGAGAGGAGCTTGAGGGGAGCAGGTTTACACAGACTGCACCCCAAAGCCACAGAAGCCCTACAACGATTCAACCCCTCCCAGAGACAGGACCTGACAGTGTGAAGTCAGTGGACCTCAGATCACCCCACGTGCTTCTGCTGTTGATGAACCTACACTGTGAGCCCGCATCTCTGTCAGCACCACTCCCGGGCTACCAGCTGTGTGTAGATGGTCTCTTACTAAATCTTGATGCGTGGTAGGGAGGCAGCCATCCCGGAGCAGGGCCATCGCCTTCTTCTCTACAATCCAGGCAGCACTGAGCATAGCAGGAGGTCTGGAGCCTCCCCTTCAGAGAGGCCAGGGAACAGGTGGGGTCGGGCGGGGTCAGCATGTTTGCGTCTCTTGGTGCCTCACATATGCTGTGTTGGACCTGTCCCACGCTGCACAATATGCTCTCTTCAGATCTGGGAACTTGGGCTCCAGAACCCAGCCCAGAAAGGAGCTGAGTGTTAGAGGCTGGCTTGCATTTCCTCCTCCCTTCCTAGAAAAGCAGCCTGCGGTGAGCCCGGGGCTTCCACCCATCATGCACAGCTCCAGGAAGTAAACTCTAGGTCCAATGGTCCATTTGGATGGTTCCAGTCCATCTTGCTGTTACGGAAGACAACAGCAGCTCTACTGCTGGTTTTCACTGTGTCTTTCAACACTGTGTCGTTACCCATCACAGGGACAGAGGGGCAGGAGTAAATGACCTCCAATGATAGCCAAGAGGGGGAGGCTGACAGCAGCTGTGAGCTGTGCAGAAGCCTTCTGCTTGGGAGGGCACAGTGGGAACTCCATCCCACGTGGGCCTCACCTCCCTCCCTTCACCACAATACTCACATGCGCTTCTCATGTTCCAGGGGTTGCCAAGGGCCAGCTGGCTACACCCAGCGCTTGCCAGTCCCATACACTTCTCTGGGGTCTGTGTCCATAGCCAGCGCTGAAGCTGCGAGGTGGCTCCCAGCAAAGGATTCTGGGGTGAACAGTGCTGGTGATGGGCTCACCAAAAGTCACAGATGCTGTGGAGAGCCAGGGCTTTTTTTCCCTGCAGAACACTGATGTCCCAGCCCACAGCCAGGGAAACCATTTGGTCCTCAGCCCCTGCCTTGAGTAACCCTGTCTTGGTGGCTGAGTGTCAGGCCTTATCTTGGCTTCATTTTAGGCCCAAGAGTCCTTCTCACTGAAGGACACAGTATGACATACACAGGAGACACGAGAATCTCCAGTCACACCCTCAGAGCCACTGGCCTCAGCCTGCCTCAGCCTGCATCTTAGCTGAAAACACCGTGACACAGACAACTTAGGAAAATACATGTTTACTTGGGCACAGAGCAGAGGCATGGCAGCTAAAACAGCAGCTGGCTGGTAGCTCACATCTCGGACTGCAGGCAGGAGGCAGCCAAAAACTCTTGAAATGGTGGGGGATCTTCTAAAATCTCAAAGCCCACTCTAAATGAAAGAAAACACCTCCTCCAGCAAGGCCACACCTCCCCCGTCCTCTCCAAACAGCCACTAACTGGGCACCAAGTGTGCCTGAGATCTCTGGAGGACATCTTATTCAAACTGCCTGGAAACGTGCTTCCCCCATCAGCGGCGTAGTCTCCAGGAGACCACAGCCTCCCCACCCAGCCCCACACCCACTGGCTCTGCGTAGCTACTCTTGTCCTCCATCGTTCATGGGGTGCCCTCTACCCCTACATCTTCCTCACAGCCTTTCATCCGGCCCATCCTCCAGTGTTCATGGGGTGCCCTCTACCCCCACATCTTCCTCACAGCCTTTCATCCAGCCCATCATGGCTCTCGCTGCCCCTTCCGTTTATGCCTTCCTTTTCCTCTGCCATTCTTCTGTGCACCTCATCATATTCTGTTTTATTACCAGATGCAGGTACTGCTGATAGCAGCTCAGGTCCCCTCATAGCAGGTCCCCCCAAAGCTCACGGTTCCCTATCTCTGGTACTTTCTGTAACAAGTGGCCATGACCGCTCTCTGTCCCCTTCCCTCTGCCACCTCATGTCTTCCCCATGAGCACACTGGCTGCAGTGGTGGTCATGCGTGACCTATGGTTTTGATGGGAACCGTCGTGCCTGTACTTTATAGAGACACCGGTCATAAATGTTTATGCTTTGTAGAGCTTTTCTGGCCCTGCCGACCTCAGAGTGGGCATGGGCTAGGCAGGGTCTGCTTGGCACAGGGAGAGTATTAGGCTCCTCCTTAAGACTTTCTGTGCTCACCTGGGAATGTCCTCAAGTTCGTTTGTCTTCCCCTCCTGTCATTAAGGAACTGGCATCTCTTAGGGAGAAAACATAAGGTAGGTAGGAGGCTGCAGCGCCCCCTGACCTTGAAGATGGAAGCATGTCATCCAAAGACCATGACAGCCACAACTCCAGGCTCTCTTGTGTCACTGGGGCACAGCAGAGCTTGAAGCTGGCCATGTTTCACGGAGGCTGTGGATCAAATTCTTGGGCAGTGTTTGGTGGCAGTGGGCAGTGCTGGCCCAGGGCCTGCTCTCCCGGGACCCTTGAACACCTGTGGATGGCCATCCCACTACCGTGGCACACTCACCACACAATCCAATGTGGCTCCCAGCAGAACAGGCTTGAGTCCCTTGTGTGGAGTTGGTGGCTCCCTGAAACGAGCTCTGCTATGTGCAACAGATTTCTGCTCTGAGGCTTTGAGGGGCACCTGGCACACATGTGGGGACAACAGGCCGCAGAGGCCACAGCCACAGGCCGTGCTGCAATAGGTCCAGGGCTCTCCTGGCCACCCTGCGAGGTTGGCAAGCAGAGCACTCCCAGCCCATGAGCAGGATGTGGAAAGGGAACCAATGCAGCAAGAAGGACTTTGGAGAGATCCAAGGAAGGTCCTCTCCTGGCAGTGAGATTGTTCAGATGTGGGAAAGGTCCTGCCAAGGGAAGGAGAGTGTGGGGAGCTGCTGGGCAGTGTTCAAAATACACCAACTCTCCTGATGGAAGCCAGGGAGCAGGAGCATGCACAGGGGCAGGGTGAGGGGGGGCGCCCCTCTGTCCTGAGGTGGTTTCCCTCTGTCCTGAAGTAGAGAGATAAGGTTCTATTAAATCCTGACCTCTGGCCATGAGTGCCCAAGGTGGGGTGGGCCTTTCCTGTCCCTAGAGTTCCATAGCTTCTTCAAAAGGGACTCCACCCCATAGTCGGTGATTGGGAGCTAGTCTACCACAGCACCCTGAAAAGTCCATCGCCTCTCAGGACCCACAGGCTCCTCAAATGGTCTGGCAGGGCACAGGACATCACTAGCCATCCCAGCCTACCTTGGGGCCCTCTGATGGGGTCTAACAATGGGTCCTTAGACTAAGCAGAAGCAGTAGACCCCAGGGTGTATGTGTATATGCGTGTGCATACATGTGTGTGCCTGTGTATAACGTAGGTATAGGTGTGTGAATATGCACATCATGTATGTTCATGTATGTGTGTGTGCATGCATGTGTGTATGTGTGTGTGCGTGTGTGTGTCCTGGGTCATCCCCAACTTAAGCTGACCAAGAGGACCTCGCTGAGCAGGGTCTTCTCTCAGCCACCAGCATCCCCCATCCTTGCTCTCCTGCCCCCCTCTGCCTGCATCGCAACCTTCTGCCCTTCCACCCTCCCACCAAGGATGGCAGCGCCTGAGCCCCTTTCTGTTTTGGTAACATTGTGTGACTTCTCTTTCTTTCTGGCTCATATATGTCAAAACTTTTTTCAGGGAAAGAAAAGCAGGGGGGGAAGCCATGTGGGAAGTAGGTCACCTGGAAACCAACAACCCGCCTGTAATTAAACCTTCATTCTCCCCGGAAGAGCCAAAATCCAGTGGGTGGCTTCCCTTCCCTGCTCCCACCTCCACCCTGTCCCCCCTTGCAGGGCCAGGTTCCAAAGCGCAGCTCTTCATATGAAACCTCCCAATGAAATCTCATTAGGCAAACAAGGAAAGCGTCCCACATCGGGGGTGCGTGGGGAGAGGCGGCTGAGCACCACTGAGGCCCTGATTACAAACCCGGAATGGAGTGTTTGCTGTTTTTGTTTAGTGGGGCTCCCTGCTCACGCCCTCAGCAGTTCTGTGTCCTGGATTTTAACAGCTGATTAGCAGCCTCCTCTGTGTTGGAGTTTTGATGATCCATGCTGGCCTCTTTCTCACAGCTACGTCCCAGGCTCCTTCTTGGCCGCTGGTTAAGCAAATAGCACCTGAAGCGTCAGGATCATTGCACTTGGAATGCGTTTATTCCACTCTGGGCAGGAAGCGGGCTTAGCCGCCAAAGGGGCTCCAGCTGACGGTGCAGAGAAAGAGGAGGACACATAAACTTACCAGCAGCTGGCAGCCAACTCCAGAGATGGCTGTCTAATGACCTGCTGAAGACTTTGTCGCAATCCCTGTGACAACTATTTTAGAAAGAGGGATTTTAGAAAAAAGACATTTCCCGAAAAAGGCAAAGTGATAAGCTTGATTTGTATTCCTAGAAAAAGTCTTCGCAGAGCTACGGGTGGAAGGTGAGGGGGTTGATGTGTGGCATGCTTGCGGACTTGCCCGCAGCCAGAGCGGGGTCTGCCCACAGGCCACTGTAATCTCCTTGCTGCAGAGAAGCTGGCCCCAGGGGTACGGAGACTTGTCTGGCTCAATCAAAGAGTGCCGGTCTGCTGTGTGGCAGGCACCTCCTGCATCTACCTAATTAGGGGAACTGAAGTTTAAGGGTGCTCAGAGGGCCTCTCTGTGGTATGGTAGCACAGTTGCTCGGGACGTGGCACCTCAATCCAGCAAAGCCAACGCAGCAAGTCTAGGGACAGAGACTTCACCTGAAGTGGCAGCAGCTTTACTCCAAGGTTCAAAGGGGCTGAGCCAAGTGCACTGAGCAGAGAGCTAAGCCAATAGTGGCTCTTTATAGCCCTTTCTGTTTGCAAAATGCGTCCAGTTTTGATGCATTGGGTCTGGTTTGGGAAAGTGTATGGGGCTTTGGAATACGAATGGTCTGGGTCTGCAGTTTAAGCCAGGCCACATGCTGACTGTGTGGCCTTGAACAAGTGGCAATTTGCGGCCAGTCTTCCTGTCTGAATGATGACCCGGTGGCTATGGGGATGATGTGAGGAGGGTGAGTGAGCCCGGGGGCAGGTGTGTGTGTGTGTGTGTGTGTGTGTGTGTGTGTGTGTGTGTATGTGTGTGAAGAGACGGGTCCCCAGTTGGTCCTTGGGAAGTGTTAGCTCTTTTCTTTGAGGATGTGTGAGTGCATGGCTGTGTGTGTGTGTGTGTATGTTTGTGTGTGTGTGTGTGTTAGTGTAGGTGTATGCCAAAGGGTATGTAATACACACTTGCATTGAAACTATCAGGTGCTATTTTAGCTTACCTAAAATTTTACATTCCGCTGGGTGTCTGGTAGTTTTACTGCTACACTGTTGTCCCAAGGCCGGTCATTTCACTTTTAGAGCTAATCAAAAGCAGGTGTGTATGGACCCGTGCTGGGTGCCCTGTCAGGAACATCCCAGCTGCCCGGACCAGCGTTAGCCAGTCCAGATTCCCCGAGCTATGGTTTGACCTCGTAGCTAAAACCTCCTCCCTTTCTGGCATCAGGAAGCTCTATGGGTGCACAGAGCAGACCCCTGAGCTGTATACATCCTGAGGGTGATCCCAGGCTGGAAACCAAGGCAAGAGCTACAGCACTGATTGGCTCAGGGTCCATTCTGGCAACTCATGCCGTCTTCTTCCATCTGCTCGACAGCCTGGACACTGGGCCGTAGTCCCCAGAACATTATCTACCGGTCTCCTGGCTCGCACTCGATCTTTCCCGAAGCCAGGCACCGAGACGCGCACCTGTGATACCAACCCTTAGGAAGCTGAAGCCAGGACTCTGGGGCCACAACGGCAAGCCACATCTGCAAACAAAAACTAACAAACAAGTGGGCCAGAGAGGTAAAGGCACTTGCTGCCAAGCCTGACTGACCTGCATTCGATTCCTGGGATCCGCATGACAGAAGGAAAGAACTGACTCCTGCAAGCTGCCCTCTGACCTCCACACTTAGCGGTGGCTGGTGTGTGTATGCCCCTCCCCAACTAGGTAAATGCAATAAAAGCATTTAAAACAAGTAAACATTTGATCTTCCCTAAATAGTACCCCACACAGAGTGTCTAGTCACTGCCTCCCGACATCCTCAGAGAAGTTCCTTCCGTCGCTGCTCTGCGCCCCCAGGACCCGTTACAGCTCTTTCCCAGCCCTTTAGCCTCCGCTGTCCCTAGAGCTCCTCTCATCTATTCAGTCCCGTCCCATCTCTTCCCATTTTTACTTGGCAAATTACACCCTGGTACTCCCTGCCTGCTCAGTGGGTGCTGTCAGGCCCTGGCAGGTTCAGGAGCCAGCAGCAGGGGGCAAAGACACTTGCAAAGAGGAGCTAATAGGAAATGAAATAGCTTTTCTCCTCCGAAGACCCCTCCCTGCTCTGCCGGTAGACCCACCCCTTGCGGCGTGAATTGTTTCCAATCCAATCTCTGTTTATTGAAGTTCCCTCCAGGGTAAGCTCGAGAGACGTCTCCCCCAGCCTCGTAGAGTGGCCTTATTTACCAGAATCCCCTCGGCGTGCCATTTAAGCATCTCCATTAACATTTCCTGCGTCTTGCTCATTGCATGGGTCCTGGGAGACCTCCAGGGTGGCGGCACAGCGGCGGCCTGCAGGAATGCGGGGCTGATTTTAATTGGTTTGAAACTGCCGCTGTCGACCACAGAGGGGTCCCTTTCCTTGAGTAATGACCTGGAATTTGATCACGAGGCTTTTGTGAGTTTGTAACACTGGAAGTGTAGCTGCGTGAGATCAAAGCCTGTATCAGGCCTGTGTGGCTCATGCTAAACCTAGGCGGAAAAGACTCAGCAGGTTTGAGGTGCTGCCTGGAGGGGGTGCTACGGAGTGAGTTTCCAGCAGCTGCCTGCTGTCCTAGGCTTGATTGCATGAGGGGTTGGTTCTGCAGGAATGATAGGTGATCCCTGGCCCCGCAGGGGGCTTCCTGTGACAGGTCATTCTGCAGAGGACACCAGGATGCTTATGCTCCCACAGATGTACCCCATCCTCATGGGGCAGAGTCACTTTGTAAGAGCACTGCAGTTTCTTATGAATTTGAGAACCTCTGCTTGACAAGGAAAAGCAGCCAGGACCCTACCCCCAGCACTGTCTGGTGTTCTGGATGAGAGGGTGGGGTCTGCCCAGAGGACTGAGGCCTTGGGTCTCCTACAAGGAAGATGGCACGGAGGTTGGGCTCCCGGAAGCAGGAGTGGTCTTAGTCTGGGGACCATCACTTGAACAGGAGGAGGTCTTCTTAGGTAGATTTCATCTGCTCCTTCCCAGATCTCACTGCCACGCCCATCACTAGTTGCCTGACCACTAGACCACCAGCCAAACCCATTAAACTCCATTTATTTATTTGTGTGTTTATGTATTTATTTAATGACAGGATCACTCTGTGTAGCCTTGGCTTTAGCCTAGAACTTGATATGTAGACCAGGCTGGCTTTAGACTCAGAGATCTGCCTGCCTCTGCCACCTAGGAATGCTGGGATTAAAGGTGTGTGCCACCACTGCCCGGCCTCAACTGAGCTGGCCAGTGCTCTCGCATGCTGCTAAGCAAGCCCTACACGCTCCCCCAAAGCCTTGTAGTCTGACCTCACAGTCATCAAAATAGGCGGGAAGCTGATAATTAAGATAGGACATCAGAAACCTGCGTCCTCTTCCACCTGCAACACACACGTGAGCATGTCGGCTGTCCAGCCGTGACTCCTTTCCTTGTGGGGGTGGGGAGACATAACAGAAGGGCTTCCCTGTGCAGCCCAGGCTGCCCTTTACCTTTTGTCTCCCCGTTTTCAGCATCCCAAACACTGAAGGTGCAGGCATGAGCTCCCATGCCCAGTTATTAGAGTCATAAAGAAGAAATGAGGAGCCACAGACAAACTCCAGTCTCCTTTGAACCCATACTCCCCCACAACCAGGAACAGCCCTGAGCATACATTTGGTATCTGTTTACTTTTGTTCCTGAAAAAAAGAAAAGAAAAAAAAAAAAAAAGATAGAAAGCACGCCTTCCTAGGGCTGGAGAAATGGCTCAGTGGCTGAGGTGCTGGCGAGCAAGCACACAGGAGAACCTGATATGGAACCATTAGAACCCATTAAAAAATAAATAAAAATAAAGCCAAAACCAGGCATAGTGGCAGCACCATGTGCCTATAATCCTAGCATGGGGAGGTGGAGACAGGAGGATCCCTGGGGAGCACTGGCCCCTTAGCCCTGATGAACCAGCAAGCCCCAGGCTCTGTGAGAACAGTCAAACAGTAAGCTGAAGGGCATGAACAGGAAAGCGCTTGTGTTGACCACTGGCCTCCGCACATGCTGCATGGGGGCCACACACCTGTAAGTGCATACGTTCACATAGTGTATTACTGACCCACAGAGGGGGAGAAGACAGACAGAGAGAGAGAGAGAGAGAGAGAGAGAGAGAGACCTCCCCTTTACATGATAGAGGAAATGGTTACGTCCTTTTCAAGGCCACTCATACAACACTTGTCTATAACTTCCTTCTTGCATTGGACGTGATGTGCTGTGGTGTCTCTGGCCAAGCAGACATGACTTAGGCCTGCTGCTCAGCAGAAACCATCTTGGAAACCTGCAATAGTCCTCCGCCCACTCTTTCGCTGACATGTTGAATTCTTGTGACGTGTGGCTGTTTTGGAGTGTGACTCCTAGACTCTAGGCGCTTGGCTCCCTGTGCACCGGGCAGTGAGTGGCTGGTCTCAGAATGTGCCAGGTTCTGCCCCTACCATCCCACACATGTGGACCAGCTAGTGTACATCCTTGGCTGTTCCGCCCTCACTGACACAGCATACCCACATTTGTGCGTTCAGGAGTGGGGAGGGAGGAGGGCATCCTGCTGAGGGGGGCTGTTGCCTGATTGCTGTTTGGGGGAGGCTCAGTGATCCTACCTGCTTCTGGGGACTCTGTCTGTCCTAAGAAAACATTTATGATAATACGTGAGATTGTCTTATTAATTTCAGTACATGGAAGGTGGGGGCAGGAGGGTCACAAGTTCAGAGTCATTGTTGGCTGCATAACAAGTTCAAAGCCAGCCTGGGACACACGAGGCCCTGCCTTAAAAAAAAAAATAAATAAAGCAAACAACACAATTCAGGGATTTCCCGCTAGGCCTGGTTACCTGTGGCCTCCATGCAAGCCTCTGCAGCTGTGGCTGAGACATTGCTTAGGAACTGTGACGTCTCACTGCCTTCCAAGATGGCCTGACCCTTGAGCCCCCAGCTCAGATTGTCAGAACCGCAGACTTTGGCAACGATCCCAGGAAAGGAGTCGGGCTCCTCCATCTGTGGACTCACATCTGCAGATTCCAGCAACCACAGATGGAAATATTCAGGAAAAATCTATATCTGCAGATTCCAGCAACCACATGGAAATATTCAGGAAAAATCTATCCTGAGTGTGCACAGGCCTTCCCCCCTCCCCCCGACCCTTGTCACCACGTCCCTAAACAATGCAGAGTTCCGCTACTCACAAGCATTGCGTTGCGTCGGTTTCATAAGTGGCCTGGTGAGGGTTCACAGTCCGTTGGGAGGCTGTGGAGAGCTTAGCAGGGAACGCACCGGCGAGGCAGAGTGAACCCTGAATCTACATCTCCAGCGCCCACAAAAAAAAAAGCTGGACGTGGGGTACGTGCCTGTAAGCCCGGTGCTAGAAGTGGCAGACAAGAAGATTGCAGGGATTCGCCATCCAGTCCAGACAAACAGAGAAAAGCTCCAGGTTCAGTAAGCGACCCTGTCTCAAAAGGTGAGGTAGAGAACATCGGACAGAGATGTTCACTGTCGCCTCTGGCTCTGCACGAGATGCTCAGGAAAATGAATTCATATACACTGCACACATGAGCCCCTCATACGCACCAAATATGAGTGAGTGAGCGAGTGAGTGAGTGAGTGAGTGAGTGAGCGAGCGAGCGAGTGAGTGAGCAAGTGAGTGAGTGAGCGAGCGAGTGAGCGAGTGAGCGAGCGAGCGAGTGAGCGAGTGAGCGAGTGAGCGAGCGAGTGAGCGAGTGAGCGAGCGAGTGAGCGAGTGAGTGAGCGAGCGAGTGAGCGAGTGAGTGAGCGAGTGAGCGAGTGAGCGAGTGAGTGAGCGAGTGAGCGAGTGAGCGAGTGAGCGAGTGAGCGAGTGAGCGAGCGAGGGAGTGAGTGAAGAGTAAGTAAACAAATAAGTATGTGGAAGAGAGTAAGCAAGATGGCTCTGTGAGTACAGGGCCTTGAGTCTGATTCCCAGGCCTCACATTATGGGAGGAGAGAACTGACCCCCACAAGTTGTCCCCTAACCTCCACATACGTGCTGTGGCACACACATCTGTACCCACATCTACACAGAGTAAACAAAATGTAATGGGAATTGACACATGTATGTATGTGGGAGAGTATCCGTAGGTTTTATGCAAACATTACACCTCTACATCTTAGGGTGTTGAGCGTTTTCAGATTCTGATGGCCCTGGAGGTCCTGGCATCAAGCCCCCACCAAGGTACCAGGGCACCTAGCTCTGCACAGTGACTCCTGCATATGGGCAGGTGGGCGGAGTGTGTGGCCAAGGGATGTGGAGCGGGCTCGGGAAATTGAAAGCAGGCTCTGCTCTCCAGGTAGAGGTGTTACTACCACGGTAGCATGCCAGGAGGCTAAAACATGGCTCCGGCACACCCTCTTCCTAAGCAGCTCACGGTAGGAGCCAGGGCTCAGGACATGTGATGTTGACATCAGAACTGCAGGCCTGGCCTCCTGTGGTCCAAGGTGGTTAGCATTCCACGTCCTTATATTTCCTATCAGGAAGAGACAGGACCCCTTGGCATCCCCTCCTCAAGGCTGTCCTCTGACCCTTTGGGAACTGGAGAGGCCCTCTGTCCATTCCTCTATATCCAGACAAGATAATACTGGCTGTAGCCTCGGCTGGCTCTACCTGGGCCCTGCCGGGAGTCTTAGGGTGAGGACCCATGCTAAGGTGATGGAGTGACGTATGCTACATGGAACCCCGCATACCAAGCACCAGCCTTCCCTCACTGCTGCCCCAGCCCCGAGACAGCCAGTATCAGCGTACATTTTAGAAGTAGGAGAAGGAGCTCTTGGGAGTTGGCCGTAGCAAACTGGCCTGTGCCAGCCGCAAAGCAGGGCGGCAAAGTCATCTATACTGGGCTCTCAGGTGCTAACAAAGTGCAGGCTGTGTGATTGGAGTGCCCCCACCACCACCACAGCATTCTGTGCTGAAGTTGCACCTTGGGTCCATTGTGATGGCTTGTCATCAAGTCACACTGTGGGGACTGCAGAGGCCATAGAGCATTTGCCCCCTTTCCCTACACTCCGCCCAGGGAAGACTCCAGGCTGCAAGAACGGTTTATTGGGCCAATAAAATCTCAAGTACTCAAATTTTGGAGAGCCCCCCTGGGGTTTACTTCCTATAGGAGCCAAGGCTTTCCCAGCTTCTGTTCTGCAGAAAAAAAAGGTCCTAATGGCAGCCTGCTGTCATCCCAGTATCACCATCCCAGGAAGGCGCTTGTCATCTGAGAGTGAGCTGTGCTATCTGCACCCACCTTGAGTCCCTGTTCTGTTCTGTCCATGAGGGAATGCATGTATCCACCATGTGTGGAGCTGCATGTGGGTGCTATCCTAGGCTCTGAGCATGTGGAGTCACCTGGTGTGTTGCTAGGAAACTGTCAGGTTTAGGTGTCCATGCTAACCTGCTATGGTGGTGACATGAGGCCATGAGATGACAGAGCACAAAGGGCAGAGTCAGACTTTGGAGGACAAATTCAGAGAGGTTCCTGAGAGAGAGGACACCTGACTGAGGAAGGGGACACTGTCACACGCCTGGAGGTCTCAGGGAAGAGCATTGCAGAGTGGGACAGTATGTGCAAAGGCCCTGAGGTCAGTTTGGCATGTCAGGCCGGGTGAGGTAGTGCAGGTAGGGTAAGGAAGGCTCAGGAGAGGCGGAACAAGGAAGAGCCCACAATTTGGGTGAGGCTGCTTGTTATGCAAAACCCTTTCCCACTTGCAAATGTCTAACCCATCACCAGCTAGCTGCTTTGAGAATGACAGATCTGGACCGCTCTGGTGAGATGCCATGGACACATGGAGGCCACACATTTGCTTCTCAGAGTTACAGAGACTGGAAACCCAAAGTTCAAGGTGTGGGCAGACCTCACATCAAGCTTATCCTAGCATGCAGGGGAGGGGAGGCTGCTTACAAGGGCTCCAACCCCGCAGAGGTGCCACCCTCACATCGAATCATCTCTTAGGCCCCCTTCAAACAGGCCGCTCTCAAGTCAGGCCTTGGGAATTCATCCCGTGGCTTAGGGGAGGGGATTCATCACACACAGACCAGAGAACGCCTGTGTCTACCCATTGCAAGCACCGTCTGGCAGAGAGGCAGGGCCTAGGTCTCCCTGGAGTCGGCCCCACACTCTAATTCCTGGCTCAGAGCCATTGTGAGAGACGCTGCACTGTCAGCTGCAAGAAGCAGCTCGGTATAAAGGCGGCATGTCTGTGGCTACCTGGAGAGGACTCTAGCAGGTTGAGATGGCAGGACAACCTGGCTAGGCTCCAAGGCATCACTGCTAGTGATGGGCTACATAAGCCTAGTAGTCCCGGGGGGTATGACATTGACACTGAGGTTGAGCTCAGTGCTTAGGAACAAAGGCTGGTAGTGGAGGTGACACTGAGGACACGGCCTCTTGAGGGCTGTGCCGCTGGAAAGGAGAATGGATCCCTGAGGGAGACAGGTCAGAGGGGCCGTCCATCAGTGGCCCCCCTTTGTCAGCTCATCCTGCTGTCACCCTCTGATCCACGGTCATCTTGCGGCCGTCACCTTCGACTTCCAGAACCATGGCTGTCCAGCAAGCACCTGGCTACACCCCCTCTCTCCCATATTTCCTCATTCACAGCGTCCAAAAGGCACGGTCCCCCACTGCACTGTGGTATTTTTAATCAGGAACGCAGAGCAATGTGCATCTGATGTCTCCCAGATATCGGAGGAGATTGAAATGATTTCGTTCTCTTGTTTCCCTTTTCAAATGCAGCGTCAAGTCAGAAGTACCAAGGGGCGTTCCGCCAGCCTTTCCCCAGAGCTGGCCCGCGGGCCTCTTTGGCAGGAACCTGTCCCAGGAGTGGCCCGTTCTACAAACAGGTATGTGACGCTGGTTCTCAGTGGCCAAGGGTGTACCGCGTGGGCAGGGGGAGGGAGGGCAGGAGATGTGAGAATGGGGGTCTTCGGAGGGGAGCCGCGCTCTGCCCAAAGGAGTGTCCGTACTGTCCTCGCCATGTGGATCCAACCTCTCTCCGCCCTTACCGTGTTGTTCACCTGCCCTTAGCCCTCCCCACACTAAAATGCAAATCAGCGTGTACATAATAGATAATTAATAGACTGATCAGCCAGCAAGGGAGGTAAGTAGATAAATAATTTTAATTATCCTTGGGTTGCTCATAAATTCCCTCACTGCCTTTTTATTAAACTCTGTTTACAAGAGTCATTTGTATTCCATGTCACTGCGCCAAGCCCTCCCACCCCCCCTCCTCCCTGGCTCCCTCCAGGTCTGACCTAGGGTGGATTCACACTGTGTGACCACAGCCCTGCTCCTCGCCAGAGCCCCGGGGGCCCTCACGCAGGCAGCGAAAAGCGTGGTCCACGGTTCCAGGCTGCGCAGCAGGAGGAAGGATGGGCTCCGCTCTGGCCAGGAGCGCCCACCCTCACTCCCCTGGTGTGACTCGGGCCAGCTGGGAACCTTGGTTACACTTGGCACCTGTGCTGTGGCTACAAACTCTTTCTTCTCCCTGGGGATTGCCCTTGGCCTATGAATAGTCCTGGCGGACGTTTCCTCACTACTCTGAATGCCAGGAGAGAAAGCGGGTTAATATATGCAAAGCAAAGCTTCCAAGGAGGGCCAGGGACGGATCTCTCAGGCTATCCAAGAGGTGTGGCTGGTGGGCACACTCCCCTTCCCCCCCCCCCCCCCGGGAAGATGGGAAGATGAGAAACCAAGCTGTTCCTCCTTCTCCATCCCGGATACCCTAGCCCTGGATAGTGGGTCTTGGGACCTATTGTGGCAAACGTGTGCCAGGTTTCCACGGAGCTGAGAGTCAAAGAGGTGCTGGCTCAGGTGGAGGGGTGTTATGAGGAGGGGCATCTTTCCTTGGGAACCTTCCTCAGGTATTCTTTCCGTCCGTCTAGTTCATTAGTGTTGGTGTCAGCATCCAGGAAAATGCATAGGGAGGCCCTACATGGCCTCGGCAAGGGCTCGCTCGGCTCCTATCCCACTCCTATGGTCAGGGTAATTTGGATTGAGTTGACGGTCTGGGGATACTAGTGAAGAGAGAGCAGAGGGCCAGGAGCTGAGCAGGGGCCAGGGAAATGCTCTCTGAGCTCAGGCAATGGCCAGGACGGCTCTGTTTGCAACAATTCTCATGACGGCTGAGTGTCAAGAGCTGGGAATCGGGTCTGTCCAGAGTGCTGTGCAGGGAGCGCAGGCTGCCCCAGCTGTGTGTTCTCTCTTCATGCCCCTGCTCCAGTCAAGGGAGTGTCTCGCTGATGCCCAGGCTCTTATGTGCCCAGATGCTCTCCCCAAGCTCATGGCTGCCCAGCTCATGACTGACAGCAGAGCTCACGGCTGGCTTACCTGGGCCCAGAGCCCTCTCCTGCAGGCCCCATGTCAGGGAATGCCCCGCAGAGCATGAACCTGTGTTGCTCGGATCCTTCCTGGAAATGAAGTCAGACTTCATGGATGTTGTTGCTTTGAAGAAATGGGGGGCCCTGGCTGAGCTCTTGTGGGGTGGTTCTTGTGGGAAAATGCAGGTGTCTTCCAGTTGCTAGTCTACTAAGCCACTGCACGGGGCTGGACCCCGCCTTCTGCAGCAGATTGGCACCAGACAGTTAGCTGGTCTGTGTACTCTCTCATGACTGTTGTTACCTTCTTGGGGGGAGGCTGTTTGCCCTAGGCAGAGAGAATGCCTTTTAGGCTCCACTCGGTAGAATTAAAGTCTGAAAAATGGCTCATCGGAGGTTCCCTGGCCTTTGAAGAGTTTGTTTGGCTCAGAGCTTTGCGGTCTGCCCTGGGCCTTGCCTGGCCCACCCAGACTGAGTGAGAAGGAGACAGGGCCAGGGAGAGGAGAAGGAGTCCATGGGAGTTGTTTTGAACGCCTCTTCCTGTGTTGTAGATCATGCTGCTTGGCCACTAAGCCCACCTTAGCTGTGTTCTGTCTACATCAGACCTCTTAGAAGGTGCGAGCCCAGCCGTCCCTTACAGAGCAGCTGCAGAGCTCCGCTTCCTGAAACCCAAACCAGGAGCCTCTGGGCAGCGCTGAGTGACTGGCTTTTTCTCATTCTGTTGGGAATAGTCTTAGCGTTTCCCATCTTTGTTCTGCGGAGGGTGACAGGCTCAAACCCACCCCTGGTTGCTGCTATTCATGATAGCGAGGATGGCAGAGCTTGGCCAGGTCTTGCTTCCCCCACCCCACACGCTCTGACAAGAGCCCTGTACCGGTCCCTGCCTCACACATCTGAGCCATCAGAGCCAATACTAGGAAGGGTTGACAAATGACTGGTGAAAAGCGGCTAGAGTGGTGCTTCCTGCTCAGGCAGAGCCGCTGCCTTCCCCTGGAGAGCATCTGCCAGCAGAACTGTCCTGGGCTGTCCCCTGAGACCAAGGACAGTGCAGTGGAGCAACTCCATGTCTGAACCACAGGCATGGTAAGGGATCTAACTCTCATGTAGTTGTGGCTCAGAGTGCCGGCCGGATCTTGCTCGAGAACACGGTTCCCACCGTAGGGCACTCTCCTGGTTGTCACCGAGCGTCGTCCGTCTGGTTGTCACCGAGCGTCGTCATGCTCCAAGAGCTGTGGAGTGTAGCACCGGATGGTTGGGCCTTCAGTGTGTGTTCCTTGTTCTTGCCTTCTGATGACCTTAACCCAGCCTGCCCTGAGGTCAGAGACCTGGAGACCTCTGACACAATGGCTGCCCTTTTTCTAATACTTTTCTTTTTTTTCTTTTTCCTCCACCTCCTGAGTGTTGGGTTTAAAGCATCATGACCGCGCCCAGCCTTTTATTATTTTTAATTTTAAGGCTTATCTTTATTGTTCTAAGCATATGCGGCGTGTCTGTGTGTCTATGAGTGTATGTAGCTAAGTGCAGGCCTGCAGAGGCCAGAAGTGTCAGATCCCATGGAGCTGGAGTTACAGGTGTCATGAGCCTACATGGGTGATGGAGACCAAAGCTGGGCCCATGGCAAGAGCAGGACATCTCTTCAGCTCCTGAGGATTACTGTCTCTTTAAATGAAAGTTAACCCTTCACATGGCTTCACTACAACTCAAGAAGAGAAATAATTGAGGTTTTTCTTAGAAAATGTAGACGGGTGAAACAAACCGTCGCACGCAGTCACAGCCCAGCCATTCCTCCCGCCCCCTGCCGAGCCCTTGAGACGGCTCATGAGAACATAGTCCCATGTGCATCTCGTCCTTGCTTTGCTTTGCCGCTTTCACAATCGCTTCTGTCATTTTGTTGTCCAGTGCCATCCTGTAGCCAACCCTTCCGGGCCTATTTTGAAGTACAGAGGCAGGTGTTAGACACTGACCGGCTCTAAATTTTACACCACGTTTTGTTTTTCAAGACAGGGTTTCTCCGTGTAGCCCTGGCGATCCTAGAACTTTCTCTCTCTGTGTGTGTATCTTTCAAAATCATTGGAAAATAGACTTTCCCAGGGTATTCAAGCTTACAACATGCATGAATTCTTCACTCTCATGCCCACTGCAGAGTGGTTTTGCCCATCTCCAGAGCCCTCCCTTTCCTCTGTGGAGGTCTTTCCCCAGTGCCCAAGATGCTCGTGTGGGATGTGTTCATGTACACTAACATACACACATACAATCAGGCATGCACACACTTGCAAGCACAGGTTCACACATAGATACACATGCACACGCTTGCCTACATATGCGCCCACATGCTTATGCTCTCACATACACATATGTATAGTCCTTCCCAAAGATAAACGGAAATAGATGTTGATGAGGTTGTCGGGACGGTCAGTGGCCTCGGCCCATGTGACTTATTACTTAATGAGAAAAACCAGGAACCTCTCAGAAGAGAGCATTGGCTGAGGCACCTAACCCCAAGTGGGCAGCTTAGTGCCTGCAGCGTTGCATGAGGTCATCAGCTCCACTGAGCACGTAGATCCAGAAATCCAGCTGAAAGCCCCCAGGGTAGCCCTGCCTCTGTAGACTGCTCTCTGAGTGAAGTCTCAGCACACATTTATGTAACCACACTCCCTGCAGGCGGTGGCGGCAGCCAGGTCTGTGCTGTGTTTACATTCGGTTTGGGGTATATGTGTTTTAAGCATAGTTTGCTGAATTGCAATTCATGCAGCACAGATGTGAGCCTCCCCCTCAGTGAAGGTCAGCACAGCTGACACATCTACAAATTGACCGTTAATGCAACCTTGTTTTAAAAGTGGCCCCCACTGTCACCAGCCCTGTCCGCTGTGTTACTGTGTTTGCAAGCCAGAGTGACCTCCATGGCAAGGGAAGCTCAGAATTTGGTAGGAGGCACGTCTTCGAGGGATGCTGGGACCACCAAGGGCAAACTCTTGACTTGGTGTTG
This sequence comes from Acomys russatus, assembly GCF_903995435.1. Lineage (NCBI taxonomy): Eukaryota > Metazoa > Chordata > Mammalia > Rodentia > Muridae > Acomys > Acomys russatus. The sequence continues at coordinate 44,370,792 of NC_067152.1, read as the reverse complement.
ACCTGAAAGCGGCTTACTTAATCACCTGGCCTTGGCTTCTCATCTGTAGCATCTCTCTGGAAGATGGCGGTCTACTGCCTAGTCCAAGGGAACCCAGCAGACAAACAGGCTTTTTGAGCTTTATTTTTACCTGTGACCAACTGCACACAGCAACCTGGCCTGTTGACTTTTTCGCCACCAACACACTCACACAGACACACACCCTGTCACACGGCCACCTCCACTGGCCACCTCCACTGACCTCCTCCACTGGCCTCCTCTATTGGCCACTTACAGAAAAGTGTAGCTTTCCCCATTAAACGCCAACCCCTGTCTCACCCTTATCCCAGCCCCGGCAATCAGCTATGCTCTGCCTCCGAAAGCCCAGCTTCTTTAGAATCTTCTAGAAGTGGAATCATGTCAGATATCTTCCTTTCAATGGTAGATGAGATTCCATCTTACTAGGGGTGCCCAGCCTGAGGCCCATCAGCCACACGTGGTTCAGGACAGCTATCAACGTAGCCCAATACAGAGGCATAAACTTGCTTACGACATTGAGAGCTTTCAGCATATGTGTGTAGGAGCATGTAAGTGTGCAAGCACACCTGTGTATTGTGTGTGTAGAGGCTCAAGTCGGGCACCGGGAGCCTTCCTTGATCGCTCTTTTAGGCAGAGTCTCTCCCTGAACCCAGAGCTCATGGATAAGGCTAATCTAACTGGTCAGCTTGCACCAGGGGTCCCCTAACTCTGTCCTCTACCACATCCACCCAGCATCTAGGTGGTATCTGGGGATCTGAACTTCAGTTCTCCCACTTGTGTGGCAGGTGCTTCATCGAGAGCCACCTCCCCAGCTCGAGACTTTTCTATTGTACAGTTCTTAGGCATGAAGCTTGTAGCTGACATCACACTGCAGTGTCACACAGAACAAGCATATGTATTCTCTCACAATCTGTGGGCAGCAGGCTGGACACTACTGGTTTATCCCTTCACCTGTTAACGGACGTGAGCTCCCCGCACCCCCCCCCACCCTAACTTGTGAGGAGAAAGGCTGCCAGGCGTAGACTGTGTTTTATCCTTCCATCTGGACCCAGCTGAAAACAGCTGATCTGGAAATTTGTTCTCCGGGGATGCACGTCGCTGTTTCCCCTCCTCTGGCATCAAGCCGCCCCCATTGTCTGCTCTGTGGGTGCCTTGTGATGCGCAGGGCCAGGCCCTTATGGGGTCTCTGAGCACCGGCCTGTTGAGGTACATCTTGGCAGCTGTCAGTCTTGGTGTTTTTTTTTTTTTTGTTTTGTTTTTCTTTCGAGCCTAGCAATGGTGTCCTGCCGACCAGAAAGAGCTGACCACAGCAGGCAGACCGCAGCACAACCATCATTGTGACAACCGTAGCCTTTGAGGGAGACGCTGTCTCCCTGTCAGTTTAGGCAGAGCCCAGCTGCCCGGAGCCCTGTCCCCTTTCCTCCAGGTTCCATTCGCCCGCCTCTCTCTGTCTTCCTTTCTCCAGGATTGCCTGCATTTATCTCACTGTCCTGAGGACAGGAAAGCCACGTTTGTTAGAAGCCAGGCCTGTGGGTCAGCAAAGTGACTTACGGCCTGCCACTGGAGCGTGGTTCCCGTTCCCATCCCACCGCTCAGTGGTACGCGCCCAGGAGCCGCATCGAGCCAGCTGGGGACTATATCCATATCTTATGCTGCCCTAACAGAGGGCTCCAGCCTGGGTGGCTCAAGCGGCAGACATTTATTCTCTCCATTTTGCAGGCTAGAGGCCCAAGATGGAGGTGTCAGCAGGGTTGGCTCCCTCTGAGGCCGGATAAATAAAAATCTGTGTGCAGTCTTGAAGTGGCTGCTGAGCAGATATTGAGAGTGGGCGGAAGTCTCTCTCTTTGACCATCTCTCTGTGTGCTCATGTGGCTGGCATCAGTGTGTGTCCAGGCCTTGATAGCTCCTCGTGGCCGTGGGTCAGGCCTACTCCACTTGACCTCGTTTTAACCCAATCACCTACTTGAGGACCCTTTTCTCCAAAGCCCTGTGCTGTCAGTCTTGGTATTTTTTTGTAGAGCCTAGCAATGGTGTCCTGGTGACCAGAAAGAGCTGACCACAGCAGGCAGATCACAGCACAAGCATCATTGTGACAACAGTAGCTGGGCCTCCTTGGGAGTCTGTCCTGTAGAATGGTCCCCTAGCCTATATATCGCCCCAGGCACAGAGCCTGCCCCATAGATGGGGCCACCAGTGTGGGGACAATCTGCTTACTTCTGTCTGTCTCTGCCATTGGCTCCATATCACTGTGGTGTCCGTTTGGAGGACATACGTGCCACAGTACTCCAGCTTCTCCCACTTTGAGGAAAACCATTTACCTTTCTACCCCTTGCTCCTCAGGGTACTTGGGTATGGGCAGTGGCCTGGCTGACCCTTAATGCTGAGCCAAGCACACAGCACAGCGGTGGCTTTGTGAGCAGCCAGGAAGAGAGGAGTCACCCGTGAGCACCTTGGACTCTGAGCTGGTGACGTCTGATAGCTTAGGCCCGAGATGGCTTCGTCAGTGGCTCTGTGCCAGGAACGCTCCTCAGCCAGAAAGGTTGACATGACGACCAAGTGACAACAGAGGTTTCTCGGTACCTTGCGGAGGGAAATGCCAGCACTGACCACTAAGCTCTGCCAGCTCTATGCCTTACCCGCAAACCCTTGTCAGCAAGAAGGGTCCCACCCTCAGGCAGTTAATCCACAAGTCATGAAACTAAACCAGGCCCCCCGAGATCCCACCTCCTGCTCCCCTGCCTAGGGCCACACTAGCAATGCAGTGTTCCTGACCTGTCTTCCTTTGAAAGAGCAGTTAGAGGGAGAGACAACTCAAGCCCACCATTGCCTACACTTGATCCTCAGTGTGCTGCCCCCTTTGTATAGAGCTGGCTTCTTCTTGCAGGGTATTGCCTGATGGTGCCCTACCAGGGCAGTGGCGCCCCAGGGACCTTTGCTTCCAAAGCCATTCTCATTGCTTCTGGAATTGCACAGTGGGGCCGTGTGTTCACTTCCCACCATGTGTGTACCAGCACACTGGGTGTCAGGTCACCAGATCCTAACATGCTATGTGATGACCTGGTGGCAACCTCTCCCCACCTCGAAGCCTTAAGAACAGGCTCTGATGCCCACTCACCTCCCAGGCACACACTTCACTTCCTAGTTCAGGGGCAGGTTGCTGTTTCCGCTTTGACTTTTTGGATTAAGACAGCAGGCTTTTCTGATCCAGACCAGTTTCTAAAGAACAGCTGGAGTGGTGTGGGACTCTGGGTTGCCCTGCCTGCTCCTGCAGTGCTTTGGCTTCTAGGCAACTCCCAAGGTTCTACAGGCTTGTCGTTCTATTGTAAAGGAAAAGAGACTCAGACTTGCCTCAGATCACCTGTGTGGGTGACCACCATCTTGTCCTGTGGCTGCCCTACTCTGTAACTCCTCCCAGCCTGGCTTCAGAGGCCTCCGATTGCTGGGGTGACGGGGAAGGGTCCCAGGGATGCTATGAAGATGGTGCTGGGGGATTATCTTCCCAAGGAGAGACCTCCCCACAGAGACCACCGCTCTTTGGAACTTCCTGCGACTCCATCCCTCTACTCCTGGGGTAGAAGAGGGGACTCTACTTTGGTGAGAGAAGCAATAGCTCTGGGGATGCTGAGGAGAGGGACAAACAGAGCAAGACACTGGCCAAGAGCAGGGGGATGCCAAAAGCAGTTGCTGTGGAGGAAGGGGACAGAGGGCAAAAAGAAAAAAGGGGGAAAAAAAGAAGAGGGAGAGGTGGAAGGGAGGAGGGAGGAGGAGAGAGGGAAAGAAAAGGGAGGGTGTGCACGCCCTGTCTGGGGCTGGAATCTTCCATTGGGCTCTTTCCTGAGAGCACAGCCCTGTCCTTGTGGGAAAGGGGTGCAGACAGACAGAAGGCCCCCTCCTCTGAAGTCAGCGGACCCCTTGCTCTCTCCTCGTATGCACCGCATAAAGTCTACCTGAAAGCATTGTGCTGGGACGCATGGCGTGACTATTGCATAATGACACTGTCCCTAACCAGATGAGAGAACACTGACATCACAATCTCCATGTGTGGGGGAGGAGTGTTACTTTTTTTTTTTTTTAATATTTTGAAGATGGTAGGTTGTTTTTCTAGAAAGTTCTTTTGTATTTTCTTTTTTTTTTTTTTTTTTTTTTTTTTTTTTTTTTTTTTTTTTGAGTCTGTGGGCCTGAGAGCACCGTAAATTCTGAACCGTGAAATATGCTGTGTCAGCAGTCTTGAACCGAATTGGTATTAAACGCAACACAAGTCTCGGATTCGCCTTGGTTCTGCCTTCTACAACTCCTCCAGTCCCCGCTCAGCATTCCCACCTCCCAAGCCCCCAAAAACTGTAGTTGAAAGTAGAAAAATGTTGTCAGGGGTCCTGTCCTGCTAAGGACCACATGACAGTCCATTATGTAGACCGCGCTCATGACAGCCTCTTCTGTACTGTCCCAACACTTACTCCCACTCCTCAAAACTGTCATGCACGTGTCATGAACACTCACTCGGGGTGTCCTCGAGTTCAGCAGGCTACAGGGAAGTGCCAGGGGTCCCCAGTGTTGTGTTTCTCTGTAGAACGAACGGTACGCTGCGGGAGGGTCTGGATCAACGGGGTGGTAACTGTATGTGATGTGACAAGAACAGCTGAGCACCCGGCGGGAGAAAATGAAATGAAACATAAGCAACACATTCTGAGCAAGTCAACACCTGACTTCACTCACACAGACTCCGCACTGTGCAGTTTGCTGCCTGGCACTGCCTCTCCCTAGCTAACCACCCAGCAGGCCGGCCCTCCCTCCCCTGAGCCCAGCTCACTGACTGGGATTTGGCTCTTGCCCAAAATGCAGCAGGGGGGGGGTTGCGGGGGGGTTGCGGGGGGGGGGAGACAGAGAGAGACAGAGAGAGAGAGAATTTCCAGGGCCCTGGTGTCTTTCCTCTGTCTCCCCTCCAGGCTAGGCAGTCCCATTTCCCTCCTGCCATCCCCCCACCAAACAAATCTTGATTTAAGAAATCAGACCCGACAGCTATATCTGGTCCTTAACATGCTCCAATTGCCAGGATATGGAAAATCTGCTGTGGGCAGGCGGGATGGACTCCAAATGCATTTCCAATGTGGTAGATTTAGTGAGGACATGGTTCATGGGCTGTGGCTACTGCCACCAGATAACGCCGCGGCCTCGGGAAGGTCCCCAAATCTTAGCACAACTGTGGAGCACAGACTTGAGAAAGTTACTGGAAGCGTAAGAAGGAATCCAAACAAGGGGCAAACGGTCAGGTTTGGGATCCAGTGAAAATGTTTTCGGCAGGAGAGTGAGCCTCTGCAGTCATTAGCTGATCTGTCAGGTGTATGCCTCAGGGCACACGGTGCTGTCCAGGGTCCTGAACCCTTGCTTTTTTCAGGCTGCCCTTGCTTCTTGCTCTCAGGTGTCTCCTGGAAACTGTCACAGCCACTGGGGCCGTAACTGGATGACAGACTGATATCCTGATAAACTGGCCTGGGACTTGAGTTCTTCTGAGGGTTTCAAGTGTGGATAAGTTGAGGAAAAGGCAATCATTTACTGGGGGAAAAATAGAAGGCAGGGTCTTCTGACTACAGAGTGCATTGCTGTACTCACACATGGAGAGCTCCGTATACACTTGCTCCTCATGTGGGTGGCAGGCAAACGACTTGTATGGGGATATGTGTCCTTGCCTCTCAAGTTCCAGAGGGCCCCATGCCAGCTGATGTCAAGCCCAGTCTTTCCCCTCTGCAGCCACAGGTGGGCTGAGACCCAAACTAGAACCGCCTGGCAGCCCCCTTGGCCTTAACAACCCGTGGCATGCTATTGCTGCGGGGGCAGTTCCCTCCTCTGCCACACCCCAAAGCAATAAAGTAACTGAAGAGTGGCGTGGTCTAGGCCCCAGAAAAGGAACCCACCCCCTCCAAAGTGAGCGTGACTTGACCTTCTGAGTCCTCAGTTTCCCCTGTGCTAAGCTCAGATGATAAAGCCTGTCTGCCCAACTTTACCAGAAGATGTGACTTAAAGCGGCTTTGAAAAATTATGAAATATAATGTACAAATGGCGCATAGACAGTGTGGCATTCTAAATGATGAAGTTCTTCCTGGGCCCCCAAACTCCAGTGCTCCTGCCAAGGACGCTGGGGGCAGAGAGTGTATGAAAAGCTGGGGCACAGCCTCCAGGGAGGGCTCGTATTCACTACCAAACTCCCCAAAGAAAGGCCACACTCCCAAATGAAGTCGGTTTGTGTCTTACTTTCCCTGACATAAAGGAAGCGGGTGATTTTTCCCCCAATTGTGGTTTTGCGTTGGCGGAATCAGAATACGACAGGCAGAGAGGTCTCTGGTGGCAGAACTGAGCAGAGGAGAGCAGGCAGATCTCTCTAAGCGCCTGGCATTCCGCTGTTCCCTCATTATGTGGAGGAAGCAGCCAGCGTTCTCTGCAGCACTGGGCACTTGCAGGGGCAGTGCGGGGTGGGGAGGCCCGGGCATGGTGGCTGAGGAGGTGAGCATGTGTGGCACATTACAAACCAACATTACCATTCTTGCTTTCAGGAAATAGGCATGGAGCGTTTCCTATGTGTTGGGGCCACGCTGAGGATGGGCAGCACGGTCTCCACTCTTCCCCCTCTACCCCCATCATCTCTAGAGCCCGGCAAGCCCTGCATTAATTACCCGCGCTATATATAGTTACTGGAAGGCTCACAAGAGTTTAGAGCAACCCTCACATATCGAACACCAATGAAAACCTAGGGAAGAGGAGGCAGGGGAGTTGAAGATGGAGCCCCAGGGGCTGGAATGGTGGCCTCGGCGGCAGAATCCCATTAGGTAGTCGAGGCTGGGCACATCTGCAATCTAGGCATTGTGAAATTCAAGGTTTAACACTGTTTCGGGATGACTGGATCACATGGTGGCACAGTCTCTTATATCCAGCCAGCAGGGTCCCCCTTCTTTCTCCTGAGCACAGAGGAGCCTCTGAAGCTGCCTAGAAAGTGGCAGGGGCTGCGTCCCCACTGAGTCCTATGAACACACAGACTGTCCCTACACTATTCCAGACCCTAAGAACAACAAGGGACTTCAAAATATTCCTCGCTCGGCCTGTGTCCCCATGACATAGGAGAGTAGAGTGTGTGGCTCAGAGAGTGAATTAAAGGCACAGGGCCACGAGTGTGTCATCAGCTCCATTCTGCTTGCCTGGCAGGCAGCATCTCCAACAAAAAGCGCATACAAGGTCCTTCAGTAAATTCTCTCACCGGAAGCTGAGCACCACAAATACCTGCTCTGGATTTATAATTATAAATCCACTCGGGCAGCTGGCCTGCAGCCACAGAAGCTTTCTTATCTCCCATGCTTCACCCTGCTGATAAGTGTGGCCTTCCTTCATCCCGGGGCCACAAGGGAGAGAGAAAACTGACTTCACAAGGGAGGCTCCAGCCACCATGTGTCACAATCTGGCCCTCAGAGCTGGCATTTACAGTCAAGTGTGAAGCATGCTATTTCTTCCCTCATTCACTTAGCCTTGTATGTGTGTGCACCTGTGTGTGCATGCATGCCAGTGTGCATGGGCGTGCAGGCGTGTATGTGTGTGGGTGCACATGCTTATGAAGGGCAAAGCTCTACTTGCTACACCTGGTGTGTGTGAGTTTTTTTTCTTTTTCTTTTTTGAGACGGGGTCTCTCTCAGTAGCCTGGAGGGTAGACTGTCTAGCCAGTGAGCCGTGGAGATCCCTTGTCTTAGTCCCTCCAGCACTAGGATTTACACGTGTGTGTGCTACTTCAAGGAGCTCTTTTACACAGATTCTGGGGCTGAGCTGAAGTTACAACACCTCACTGGCTAAGCTGTCCCCGCCCCCCAGACTCTTGTTTGGTCAGCTATGCACACTTCTTCCAGAACCTTCACTCCCCAGCCCTCTGCCCCTTTTCTGGAGTCCCAGCAGAGGTACGAGGTAGACTGAGAGAGACTATGAGAGAATCTTTTCAGAAAGGCAGGTGAGCCGAGCTGTCCTGCAGCTCCTCAGTTCCTCTGGCCAGCGAAGGTCCCTACGTATACTACTGTGTTGTACTGGCAGAAGACAGCCACCACGCCCTAGGGCACAGTGGCCAGGGCCAAGGTCATGGGAGGGAGAATTGATTTTGCATATATGGAGACATGTCCCCCACCCACCTGTCATCAGACCAGAGAGGTGACTGTCAGAGTCACAGTGAGAATTGTGTGGTCCACACCTGTCCGTCTGCCTCGTCAAAAGTCATCACTTCTCTGGCTCTGGTAAGCCTTCATCCTAGATGGCATGTATGTCCCTCAGGCCTGACCTCAGCCTTTAGCAAGGCTCCTTAGTGTCTGTCTCCAGGTCCGTTTGCTAACTGGCTGCTAGGGGAGTTCCTGCCTTGGCTGCACAGAGAATGCCATCTGGACGCAAGCGTGACACTTCTCCTTCCCCTCACTGTGAGCTCAGGCCTGTATGTGGTCAGTGCTCTGCTGGCCCATGAGGACCCCAGACACATGGTAACTGTGAACCTCCACTCTCAGATGAGGAAAAATCAAGGCTCCCCCAGGCAGGCGAATGTGAATTCTCCTTTGCTTGCCTGCTGCCACCTATGAGACACTCCCAGGCTTCTTTTTCCTTCCAAAGGCATCCCTGGCGACCTTTCACCACCCTCGTGCTGCAGGCCACATTGCCTTGTTGACCGCTCTCTTAGCCACTCTTGCTTGTGTCAGAACCCTTGGCTCCTTGGAGGTGGCTTGGCTGCACCTCCTGTCTGAGCCCCTCTGGGAGCCCACCTGCTTGCTGCTGTGTGCTTTGAGCCTACCTTCGTCCCAGTCACAGGCAGGACTGGAGTGGTCCTCATCCATTCCTAGCCTGGGGTCATTAGTTACTCTTAGCAATCAATGTTATTGATGCTGTGATCGCCGAGGAGGCCACCAGAGAGCTCTTCTTCCAACTCATTATGTTGAGAGTTGAACTATCCCCCTTTTTATATAAATCTTGACACATAAAGATAAAATACACCACTTTCTGAGGGAAGTTCTGGACCAGAGGCCAAGAGCTGGAGGTGGCTTTGAGCGCTCGAGGCAGCATTAAGGATGACTCAGGAGGAGAGTGGCGGCAAACCCGAGGCCGGTCCATGGCCAAAGTCACATCTAGGAAGGGATGACTCTGGGCTGTCCCAACACTGAAGTAAGGCACAGAAAGTGTGCAGCTGCTCCTTGAAGTCCTCAGCTTCGTGGTCAAGGCCAGAGTGAGCTCTAGACAGAGGCCGAGAGCTGACAAGGCTCCTGGTCCCAGGATCCGCTGCTCATGAAAGCGGTCCTGGCTAGCCACATAACACCAGGAAGGGAACAAGATCTGGTTTGGGAGACACCTCATTACACCTCATATGCCTGGTCTTAACCTCGGTTCCACAGCCTAGAGGGAACTAAGCCAGGGGTGGCCAGGGGACTAAGGACAGCCCTTCGAGGGTGACAAACACAACCAACTTCTGAGACTCCTGCCCAGGCAGAGGCTGGCAGGGCCCGCTGGAGGCCGGATGCCCTTTCTTCCTATAGAAGGGAGGGTGGGAGAGAGGCAGACTGCTGGTGGTCCCAGATTCTGTGATCATTTTTCAGGTACAAAAGTTCTGGGAATACGAGTGTGGCTGACTTTCCTCAGCCCTCCCCTACGTGTGCCATCCCCCAGCAGTCCCCAGCACCAGCGACACTCCCCCCCTCCTTACTTCCTACTCCTTATATTCCATCTGCAGGGAAAAGTTCAGTTACTGGACAGAATCCTTCTGAAAGAAGCTACTTAAAGGAGGAAGGTTTACTGTGGCTTTCTGTCTCAGGGGGACTTCGACCCAGGCATGCAGGACAGACAGCTAATGCTTCATGTAGTTCCTGGCCAGAAGCAGAGACCACAGGCCAGAACCACAAGCTATAAACCCTCCAGGGGTCTGCTCTAGCGGCCCTGTTTTTGCCGCCTGGTCTCCGCATCCCAAAGCAGCACCATCAGCTCTGAAGCAAAAGTTGAACCTGCGCTCCCTTAAAGGGGATTTCTGATTTAGGGTGGCAGTGTTGACCCTCAGGAAGGAGGGAACACCCGCCATGCTAGAGGCTACAACCGAAGCTGTCCGTCATGTCTCTGAGCTGGGGACTCAGGAGGGCACTGCGGCCAGAATGGAGGGACTGGAGGCAGCTGCTGGGGCCTGGGAGAGAATGGGGAAGGCTTATGTTGCCATGATCCAGCAAGGAGCTGAGTCTGGAGATGGACAAATCTGTAAGACAGCTGGAGTAGGAGGAGGATTTCCTTTAAGCAGACGGGTAGACAAGCCTTCTACCGTGCCAACTATATGCGTCCCATCAACTCTCCGGGTGGCTTTGGCACCTGGTGAACAGGGAACACCAGTGTCAGGGTGGACACAAGCCCCGATTCCTGAGCACTTGCATAAAATGGGACAGGCAGTGAATCACAGGTGTAATTTGCCAGATGTCAGACAGGACAGGAGAGAAAGGGCTTCAAGGTTAAACTAAGAGCTCATGAGGGTCCACTGTGATGATGACATTAGGAAGGACCCAGAGGTGGGACAACAGGGGCGCCAGAGCAGGCCAGGTAGGGCCTGGTGACTGCCTGGCACTGCTTGTAGTGAGGGAAAAGTGAAGCCCTATGGGTCCAATCAGTGCCTAAGTCTGATCTGATTCATGGGCAAGCTAAGTCCTGGTCATGGACCCGACCAGTGGGGACAATGGGTGGACCACGGTTATTGAAACGTGACAATTCTGAGAAAGATAGAGCAGGTCAGAGGACCAAAAGCCAGGTATGCTGAGTGGCAGTGAGGTCCTGAGCAGTCCACATTAGCCGAGAGGCCCACCACAAGGTCCAAGTCAGGGAGTCTGTCCTTCTGTAGTCACTGAGGTACGTCCCCGCTGCCAGAACAGAGTCTATCTCAGAGCTTCCAATCTTCCTGGTAGAGAAGGGTCCTGGGGGACCTCACCAACAAGCCTGTCCTGTGTTCTGGATGCTGGGCGTTCACATTGTGAGCTCACTCGGCGTATGGTAAAGCCCAGGAGTTGAAATGCAAGGGTCTCGAGCACCCCCCTCTCCTCTTCTCTTCTTCTCCTTCCCTCCTCCCTTCTCTCTGTAAACTTAGAGGAAAAGGGTCCAATGGCGGGCCAACCCTCTTCCCTCTCCACAGGCATTTGTCCCACGGTGGAAAAATTTGGAGGGAAAGAAACCTACAGGAACCGAAAGACGGGGGCCCCTCTGCCTTTGTGTAGACATAGCTTCCGGGCCATGAGAGGCAACTATGCCCCAAGGGAGAGGACGGCTGCTCTCCCCAGGAGCCACCGGCCTGCTGAACAGGAGGCTTCCTCCTGCCCCATTCACGCCAGAGCCGCTACACCGGCCCCATGGTGCCCTCCTAGAGTCAAGAAAGCTCCCCCTGGTGGCAGTTCCTGGCATTGCACACTTCTCACTTTTGGGGCCATGTACCTGTAGAATGGGATAGCGCAGTCCAGTTGGCTGTCAGCTGCTGACTCCAGCCAGCGTCTGAAGAGGACCCAGGTGTGGGGTGTGTTCTCCCCGCTGGTCATGCCGACCACCCTCAATCAAGTCAGCCCTGCTGGATCTTCCTCTTCTGCTCTGTTGGCAGCCTGGACTGATCTCCAGCTCTATCCTTTCGTTCTCTTAGACCAAGGGAGAAAGAGCGAGAAAGCAGCAGTCTCCCAGGAGAGACTAAGACCACATGTGCAGGTTGCGGCCATGGACTCTAACGCGTTAGCAGCACCCAGCTCAGGGTGCTCAGACGCACTTCTCCCCGTCAGCGAGCACAGGCTCCCTCTGCGTTTCTTCTGCTGCACGGAGACAGGAGCTGAGAAGTCACTGTGACAGTGGCAGGGACAGAAGTATAGCCTCTCTCATGTTGAGATAGCACTGTGGGTGGGTGTTGGGAGCCTGGCTTTAAGAGGGCACAGGGAATCTAAGCCTCGATGCTGAGAAGCAAGAAGATGCTAGTCACTTCTTGGTTCTGGATAACTGCTATGGCCCAGGACCCAGCCCAATCCACAAAGCCGGTCAAAGCAGCCACACGTGATATCTTAAGGCTCAGAGACATAAGATAAGGCTGTTTCCTAAGGCACCTAGCTCCAAGGGAACCATCTCCTGCTAGCTGCTTTCTCGGTCATCGTCTTTCTGTGTAGGACAGACATGCCCTGTCCTACACAGAACAGAACTCAGTATACAAAAATGCAAGCGGAACCCACTACACAAAAATGCATGGTTCTCCGAGCAGATATAGAAGTGAATGGTTGGGCATATTGCTAGATCGATCGCCAAGAAACCACACAGACTTCCAGAGGGGTGCCTTTAGAACCCAGCTTCCCCAGTGTGTTTCAGTATTTGTGTACACAGCATTACCTAGTTGATGGAGAGGCTTTGGGGGCAGAAAAACTGTATATCAGTGTGCGGAGTTGCTGCTAATTGAGGATGGCGAGAAATGAAGACAATGTGTCCGGGGGTTGTCATAGAAATAAGTCGCAATATATGATGGCAGTCAGCTCTGCTGCCATCACCCACACAGAACTTTTCAGTGTGTCAGTTTTACTGCTGACCAACGCCTGGAAACAGGACAGGGCAGTGGGGATTCTGGGGGCCTGTTTGTGACACTGTGACCATTCACTTGGCTGGGACAGAAGAGGTGCATGCCAGCTTTGGCTGTGTCTCCGTACGAGAGCTAGGTGCTGAGTCAGAGGAAGACACGGCTGCTCTTGGCCAGCCTTATAGTAGATGATCCTCAGACATTTCCTTGCCTGCCCTCCGCCAGCTCCACAGGGTGGTGGCGCCCAAGCAGGTCTGCTGATGAATAGCCCAGGCTTGGTCAATGGCGCCTTCTGTCCAATACCACACAGATACCCATGTAGGGGTTTGAATCTGCATCTGGCTTTACAAAACTCCCTGTGGCAGGACTGAAAGAGGATCAAGGGCCCCAAGCGTGCCATCTTTCCAGCCCAAAGCCCAAGAGGACAGCAACCATGGAGGAGACAAGCCCCCCACGTCTCCACACCTATTTCTGGCCATTTCCCGTGGGTCACCGGGAACCTCGGCTCTTCCGAAGGGCCCTCATCCCATCACTGGACACACCACACCCATCTTTAATGGCTTTCCTTTTGCTGCTCTTATTTCTCAAATAAAGACACAGCATTTGGAACAGCATAATTTTAAGAAAGTTATGAAATACTATAAGCCCAGGGTTTTTTCCCCCCTACTCTTCCAAAATAGTTCATAAACCCCAAACACCATACAGACATTATAAATGAGTCTCCATGGCAACCCTGTGTTTGTCAGATTACCTGCTTCTGACTGGTGCCGTGAAAATATGGCCCCAGCAAGAACCAGTTGGCTTTGAGAGGCAAATGGTGGTATTTCACGAACTGAGGGAAACCGTTTGGTTTTGGGGTAGCCAAGGCAGTTCTACCAGTCGGACCCAGCTCTCAAGGAAAAAAGGAGCCAGATACCTGCAGCTATGGCCGCTTCTAGCCGTGCTGCTCCATCAGCAGGGATGTGGGCTGGTGTTGGGAGGGACTCTCAGGATGGCAGGCTTAGAAACATAGTCCTGGGCTGTCTGCCACGTCCACTATGCCCAGGACTCTGAATCTTTGTCACCAGTCCATGCTATGAAATTCACCTGAGTTCTCTGGATATCAAAACCCACATTCCAACCAACAGTGAGGGAAATAAAACTCAACATGAGGAACTTTTATATATTTTATCTGTTCTGGAAGCAAAGCAGAAAGCCGTGACGGACACAAGCTACTGACAGTGCCTGCACCTGTCACATGGGACAAAAGGCCGATGATTTTAGCAGCTTTTCTCCTGACTGTAGCTTGTCTTACTTCTGAAAATGAAAGCTCATCAGGCTTGCTTGGAAAACAAAACCACTTCGGCTCTTGGCACATGGGGGCTGGAGGTTTCTTTGCTCTGCTTTGGTCCTGGTTGCCACATAAATTCAAGTACAGAAAAAAAAAATCCTCTAGCGGGGTGGCTCCCACACCAACTGCTTCAGTGGTGGTCGGGGGGGGGGGGGAGGTTCATGCCCCGCAGAACTGAGGGGCTGTGTGGCTCCCTGCAGGTCAACCGTGAGAGCATGCCCATTGGCTGCTGCTACGGTATTTCAAACCAAGTACTGGACACTCACACAAGCCTCAGAAGAGACTGGAGCCGCGTCTCCAGGGATGCTCAGAATAAGCTGCTCTGTATTCTTGCGTGGAAGGCAGCTAGTCTGAATCAGAACAGAGAACCCTTACTTGTTCAGCTCAGCCCTATCCTCCAGGATCCTCAAGCCCCTTTAAGTCAGCCACCCACTAGCACCCACTCTGCACCACAGCAGCCCTCCATGGCCACCCCAGAGTACCTTCCCTTGGCGTCCGTAAAGATAACCACTTCCCCACTGGGCTTTCAGCTAAATCGACGAAGCTCGCCGCCGAGCCAGCGGTGCAGGCTGGGTGCTAGCTTCAGGTCCAATTCACTCCCTCGTCATTTTTCATTCCGAACAAAATGAAGTTCCCAAGAGCAGAGAACACTTTTCCTAAGAAGAAAACACATCATCAAAATCCCTGAGGGGGAAACATTTTGACACCAAGTTTCCTTGAACTTCATTTAGGCGACACAGAGAGGCGCCCTCTCCTCCTGGCTTCCTCTGCCCTTGTGCTGGGTTCTCTATCCACCCTCTGCTTGGTGTGTGCAGATGGGAGCCTGCCCATGTCACCCCACCTACTTGGATCCTACGCCCTCCTCTCTGAACCCCTCCAGAGCTGCTGGGGTCAGTAAAAACCGACAAGGGATCTGGTCAGCATTGTCAGACACATCTTCCGCAACCACCGAGCTACTGTAACTCTCCCGAGTCCCCTCCCCGCTGCATTTTCCCTCCAGATATATTTGCCTCAGCAAAGTCTGTGGGTCAGCTCAATGATGATCAAATTAATGGGCCGAGCCTGTGTTGACACGTCTGTTTGCAGCCTGGCAGCGTGTTTATCTCCCTGGCGACGGCCCCCTTCATTAGGGCCTCTGAGCACCCAACACCATACTGCCTGGCGCCCAGAGAGCTTGCCCAAGTGCATAGATTTACTTAAAAGCACAATCAGCCTCAAGGCCGGGTATTGATTTTAACACCTTTTGATGCGTGAAAAGCCCTTGAGGAAGGCAGTTGAGTGTCCACGCAGTTGAGCACAAATTCCAGCCGGATCTACCAATTTCATCACTGAATGGGTTCTTAAGCTGAGCTAGGCACACTAGCCGTTCCCGGAGAGTGCTGACAAAGAGTCCAAAGGGCAGTGAGACCAGCCCAAGATGACCGCTCACCAGCTCCCGCTGGCTCTTGCCAGGCCCAGTACCTGGCGGCCCCTGGGGTACCAGGTCTCCACACTCTCCCCTCCTCCCCGTGAGGTCTTGTAGACAGAAGCTTGGACTTGAGTCAAAGTTCCTGCGGCCTCAGTGCCGGTCTGCAGAAGAGGTGGACTCCTGTCTGCCTGGCTCTGAAGGTGTGGGAAACCCTGGTATGTGCACCTGCCCACAGAGCTGCCTCGTGTGGTCTGGAGGTGGAAACACTTTATCTCCTTTCCCTCGCTTCTTTGCACGCTTTCCAAGATCACGGGAGGTTCTGCCCAGAATGCTCTGAGTAAAACTGTTGGGGAGGAACAAAACTGTGACCCACAAAGCAGCCCGCCTTGGGACAGGGTGCCTGTGGGGCAGAGGGACAAATGGAAATAGCCAGGATTCTGCTTTTCCATGCCAGCTCTCCTAGGAGCTGAGCGCCTACTTGGTGCCTGGACTCGTGTCCTCACACGCCCAGCCTGTGGAAGGAGAGGACCTGCCTCGCCTGTCCAAGTCCATCTGTGCCTCTGGCTGGTTCCCAAGACAGATGGCTGTGTCCCCCTGTCCCATGCCGCCCCATCTCCCCCTGCATTAAACCCCTTTCTTATCATGATGCTGAGTTCAGCAAGCCAGGATTTTAGGCACAGTTCAACCACTCTCTCTGGACCTCGGCCTCTCTCCCTGTAAGCTGGTTATAACTACAGAGTGTGTCTTTAAAAGCAGTGACAGGAACATCGGAGAAAGCAGGCGGGCCTGCTGGCTGAGCACACAGGCACCCCTAGAAGAACTCAGGCTCCCCAGGACCCTGCAAGGGAACAGATGCTGCCTCTGCACACAGATATGTGGCCAGTTGCTCCTCCCTCCTGGCTTCCCTTTCCTCATCTATCATTAAGGCACAGTGACTGCTGGGTCCCTTCCTATACTGTCATCACCTGCTCTGGCTGCTCCAGCTGAGCAGATAGTGAGCCAACCGGCAAGTGGTCACAGCCTACAGGCTGAGCAGAGCAAGAAGGCTGAGTCAGCAGCTCTGTCCTAAGGTCGCCTGGAGTCCACACACCAGGTCAGCGGCACCAAGCCCTGAGGGCTGCAGGTGGCAGAGCTCCAGGTAGAACTCAGCAAACAGCAAAGGCATGCATGCTGGATGGTACCTATAGGCTCTGTAGCGCCCCCCAACACACACACACACACACACACACACACACACACACACACACACACACACACACTGGGCAGGCTGGTTCCCACAGAATCCAGCTGGGCTGGGGTACCTGCCTGGAGCACCCAGGAGAATCGGAAGGTTCTAGCTTCAAGTTCACCTTCTAGGGGTGGATGGCCCGTGGTGGACCTCGGAGCCATCTCACCACACAGGGCAAGGCTAGCAGCTTGGTATGAGAGGGCTTGGCCCTTGGATGGGATATCAGGAGCAGGACTCGGCTTTTCTGAACACAGGGACAGACGATTCTCTTTCTTGCGTTGTTTCTGCAGAGAGACAGAGAGATAGAGACAGAGGACAGACAGGCACACATACACACACACACACACCCAGAGAGAGAGAGAGAGAGAGAGAGAGAGAGAGAGAGAGAGAGAGAGAGAGAGAGAGAGAGAGAGAGAGAGAGAGAGAGAGAGAGAGAGAGAGAGCGCACGCAGACCTGCATGTGTCGTGGCACACGTTCAGAGGTCAGAGGACAAGCTTGGGTGTTGCTTTTCACCTCCGCCTTGTTGAGGCAGGGTCTCTGTTGTATATCCATCGTCCACAGCAGGCTAGTTGGCCCATGGTCCTCTAGAGCCTCCTGTCTCGTCCTGCCATCTTGCTGTAGGAGTGCTGGGTGTTCCAGGATGTCATGTGACTTTCCTAGTCACCCTACACAGAAACTAAGGACACCCTAAAAAAGTGATTTCACCCACCTGGTTGTATAAACCAATGAGTTTATTGGGGTCACTTCCAGGAGCATGGGTGACTCAAAGGCAGCTACAGTCACCAGAGAGGCCAAGCCAGGAAGCTGCATCCTTGACGCTTCCTACACATTTTGCAGTCAGCTCCATGGGAGAGTTCCCTCCCCCGGGGAGCATGGCCCTAGACAGTTAGAGCTTTTCTGTACCACCCTCATCTTTTCTTTTTCTTTCTTTCTTTCTTTCTTTTTTTTTTTTTTCTTTTCTTTTTTAAGAGTTTTATTTCTGAGGACTTCAAACAGAACAGTGCTTCTGTGTTTCTCCCGCCCCTCCCTCTTCTCCCCTACTCCTCCCATGTCCCCCTCCCAAATTAGTAATCTCTTCTTTAATTATTATTGGTGTATGCATATGCACATATGCACACAAATATGTAAAGCCTACTGAGTCCATTTAGCTTTGCTCATAAGTATATGTGGCCAGGGCTGACCCCGCACTGGAATTCAACCCCAGAGGAGACTGGCTCTCCCACTTATGGCTTTTCATCTAGGGTTGGGGCCGTGGGAGTCTCCCCATCCACACGGACGTGTCAGCTGCTGTTGGCATTATGCAGTCTTGTTCAGGCATATCCATGAGAGCTCATGACTGCAGTTTCCATGACACTGACTCCCAGCACACGGCCTGGTCCCCTGATTCTCCCCTCTTCTGGGCTACAGATGTATCCACTGGGGACGGGCAGCCCGCAGCCACAGCTTCCTGAGTCTGCTGTGCTTCACACTCCCGCCAAGAGGGGGTGGCTCTGTGCCAGGGCACACATCAGTTTTGAGGAGATGTATTGGTTTAGGGGGAGTATGTAACATCAACACATCAAAGCCCAGGGATCTTGTCAGATTTGGGGGAGCACGCCAAGTCCTGGGAACACATCAGACCTTGGGGAGCACATTAGGTCTTGGGGATACAACGTTCCAAGACCACAGCAGGAAGGCTCCAGCTGCAAACAGGTTTTAGTTCCTACTTTTTCTGCAACAGACCCCGTCCCAGATGGGCACCTCATCACCCCCATGGAAGCTTTGGGCTCTGTGTAGATCCCCAGTCTAGGTTTTTTCCTCATCTGTATCACAACCATGAAAGGCTGTGTGCTCTCATTTCAAACTGAGAGCACTGGCCCCCACCTCCTGCCTGGGAAGCTCAGGTCCCTCAGGGCCAGGCTCCTGCAACCCTCCTCCCTTATAAATACCCAGTCCACTGTGACACCAAGAAAACAGAACACGGATTTATGGCTTGCATATGGTGTATTCTGAGTCCTCACGCCTGTGACCTCCATAAACAGCTCATTTCCCAGATGCCAGCACCCTTTGCCCAAAGTGAGCCCTCCCCAAGTACCACCCTCAGTGGCTATCCTTGACCCTTGGACTGGTGGTGTCTTCAAGCATGGCATGGGAGCCCTGGCTTGGCCAGCTGGCTGGGAAGGTGGGTGGGGGCCCGGGCTTGGTGGGGCTCTTGGCTTGCGGAGCCTGCAGCTGTGATGCAGGGATGGGGCCGTGGGCTGATTTACAGTGTTTCGGGGAGCTGTGTATGGAAACGTCTTCTGGTCTTTAAATTAGTCATGAGGCCAGATCCCACCAGCACAATTAGAACCCTCAGCTAATGATTATTTATGGTGTTTGAAATGTGCATTAACCCGATTATATTAAATATTAAACTCAATTGTAGTACTCACATCTGTATTTACAGTGGGAAATACAGGGCAACCCCACCACCACCACCACCACCACCACGGAATTCTCAGAAAGGTTCTAGCAGAGCCAAGCAGACAGGGCAGAAGCAAGCTGTGCTTATTAAGGGCAGAGGGAGCCTGGCTCCCAGATGCAGCGATGGACAAGGAAGGGGTGTGTGCTGCATCAGGTGGGACAGAGGAATGACAGGCTCTGTGGCTGATCCTGATCCTGATGGAATAGGCTACCCAACCTGTGCTGTGTCCTCCCGCTGCCCACACAGCCTCAGGGAAAAATAAAAACAGCCGTGCCATCCTCATCCCTAATTGACGTCTAGAGCTCACGGGAGTGGGGGTGGGGGAGACCAAGGCTGGTGTCCTCTCAGCCTGGCCTAGGTGGGATAAGCAGGTTTCAGGTGCAAGGACCTGGGTGGGCACCTGCTCTGCCCTCATTAGCCCATGTCCAGGTGTTAAGCTTTCCCAGTACCAGCCTCCTCATCTTCGGAAGAAAGCAGGGGTCATCGCATTCATGGAAGCTGCCAGTGTTAAGGCACACAGACCACACGGGCAAGCAGGAGTATACAGCATCTCAAAACATTTGAAAATAGTTTAATGAAGATAATTTGTGTGTTGTGGTGGTTGGTGCTAATCACCACTTAATGAGTCTAGAGTCACCTGGGCAGATGCGAGGGGCTGTCTTGGTTGCTTTAACTGTGGCAGAGAGACCCACACACTGTAGGTGGCACCATTCCCTGGCTGCGATCCTGGACTGTGTAAATGGAGAAAAGCAGCTGAGCAGCAGCAAGCATCCCTCCCTCCCACCTCCTGACCTGGATACAGTGTGGCCAGCCTTGCAGGCTCCCACCCATGGTGGTGATCATGTTGTTGTGTAACATTATTCCTGGAAAGATGGAAGAAATGTCTACTTACCTCAGATAGGGAGTTGACAACAGACCAAAGTATGGACATCACCAAAGTCCAACTTGATAAACCAAGGAGTTTTATTAGGTTACTTACAGAAGCAGAAATGACTTGAGGGTAGCTGCATTGAAGCTCGCCTAGCATAGGTGACAACTCACAAGACCTGAAAATGTGGAGCACACTGCACAACCTGCGGGCAGATAAACAGTTTGAATGTCCTTTCCAGGGGCCTCGTACTTCTCCTAGGCAGCTTGGCCGGTCTCTGCCTCTACTAGACAGCTGAGATTGTCTTTCAGCAGTCTTTGTGGCTTGAAAGTGTTTGAGAGAAAGGAGCCCAGTGAATCTGGTTGGTTTCAGAGACCTCCTGAAGCTATTGAGTTGTTTACTTCCTGACCTTAAGGAACTTTCCTATAGGATGGAATGTTTCACCACCTCCCCTTTTAACATCCTGTGTCTTAATAACTTTCTACCAAGATGAAAGGTTTTAATCTCACAGGAAACTGCTCCACAGCACACATTCTCACTAACAGTGTGACCAGATGCCTCATGCTCTTCCTGCCCCCCTGACTTTCCCACCATGATGGGCTGTACTGTGAGAATAAACCCTCTGTCGCTTAAGTTGCCTTTCTCAGGCTGTCTTATCGCAGCAGTGGGAATAGACACTTAAGGCAGATGCCATCTCTCACTGTCTTATCACCAGGGCAGTGATCTCCAGTGAACTCCCAGGTACACAGCCATTGTTACAACAGGCATAGAGTTCTGTCACCACCCTCAAGAAAAACCCTTAGCCATCGCTACCCATCTCCCCAAATCCTACTACTCCCGACTCAGGCAAACACTCAGCTCCCTCTGGCCTCCTCTGTGTGTATTCCCTCCAGACTCTGGGGCCTCTTCTGACTTTCCCTGGCTGTCATGTGTTCAGGGGTCTCCCATGTTGCAATTTGCATCATGTGGCTGAGCACACGAAGGGCCATGGCGTGTTCATCTTGGCCTTCTGGTAGGTTTCCTCATCTCCACTTTCTCAGCTTTGAGATGTGGGACAGTTGATCTGTGAGACAGTTCAGTGCAGGAGGGGTCAGCTCCCATGGTCTTGATGCAGGCTCAGTTAACAGCAGTTCCTGACTGACTGACAACAGCCTTTCAGTCTTCTACATCAAACACAAGGGTGTGCCACTTACCTCCTGGCGTTGACACGGGTGGAATCCAGGCCTCTGTCCTAAGACAGAGAGTCACCTGGCAGAGTTGGAGCACACACAGTACTTGACCAACACTACCTAACATACTGCTGAACCCCATGAAAGCACAGCTGGGGACCCACGGGGACAGTTGGCACCCTCAGAGGGCCACTGCTCTCTCCAGTTGACGGGGACATAGCAGCATGAGAAAGAAGCATGGGTTCAACCCAGACCCTGAACTCAAGGCACTGATGGTCTGGGGAAGGGAGAGAACTAGTTCACAAATAAGACCCTAGTGAGGAAGTCCTGATGATGACATGAGGGCTGAGACGACAGTTTGGGGATAGGGAAGGTTTCAAATCTAATAGCAAGGCCTTGCTGGGAGCTACATGACCCAGAGAGGTCATAGGGCAGAGTTTGCCAGGAGAGACAGCTGGTACAAAGGCCCAAGGATGTCAGGAGCAAGCTGAATAGACTCTCTAGGAAGAAGTGGGCATGGAAGAAGCAGGACAGAGACTTAGACAGGGGGAGAGGTTGAGAGAAACAGAAGGAGAACGTCAGAGCTGGGAGCAGACACACTGAGTGATAAGAAAACATGGAAAGAAGACAGGGAGGAAAAGAAAGAAGCAGAGAAGACAAAGAGCGGTGTGGGGCACCCCAGGGGTACCCGGGCACAGCCAGGATGAAGGCAGAAAGAGGTTGCCTCACCCCCATTACCCCGGGTAATGGAGGCAGGTGTGATGGCTCAGGTGAGACGAAGGAGAAGGAGGAGAATGACTTGGGCTCTGGCCTGAGTGGCAGGTAGATCTGGGGATGAGCAGGCAGGAAGAAGCAGGACACGGGGGCAGGGGCGCGGCAGTTCTTCTTAATTAACTGCACCAGTGTCCCCAGGCCCCCGACACGGGCGTTTCCAGATGTCATCTGGCTAGCTCAGCACCATGGTGGCTCCCTAAGCCTGCAACAGGAAAGACCTGTACCTGGGAAAGTTAGGAGAGAGATCAGACCCACATTTCAACATGGAGAACCACCCCCACCCATGTTCAGCCTGCAGAGGAGTCTCTCCGGGGTACTATGAGGTGAGGGAAGCCCCGACATCCTCATTTGTGGGGTGCTCACTAAGGGACACGTGTCTTGGGTAATTAAACTTTCATAGGTTAAAGAGAAGGGTAAAGTGCTTGCACCCCAAGCTTGAAGGCAAAAAGTTTGATTCCCCAAAACTCAGATAAAAATCTGGGTGTAGCGGTGGCATGTGCCTGTGACTGCTATTCTTGGGGGGGAGGGGGAAGCAGGGACAGGAGGATCCCTGGGGCTCACTGACAGGCCAGCCTAGCCAAATGAAAGACCTGTGTCAAAATAAGGCAGACAGCACCTGGTGACATTACTCATAGTTGTCATGTAGCCCTTCAGATGTCCCTACACACACACACACACACACACACACACACACACACACACACACACGTACCCATACATACGTGACATGCACACACAGGCACACATACAACTTGCTTGTTCGTTCATCATGGCTATTACCACTCGGTCAAGTGGATGCTATTATCCTTGTGTCTCAGGTGGAGAAACTGGCAAGACAGCCCAGAGCCTTGTGTCAGCTCACAGTAGTGGCATGCCGACAGCCAGAACTCTCCCATCTCCATGTGGAAGGCAGCACACACTGAGAATACGCAATGGCCAAACAGGTAGACACCAGATGTGTGCACAGGGTCAGCAACCCCCGGGGAAGCCCTGTGACACCCGACTGTCTTTGAGGCGGTTCTGGTGCTGCAGGCCAATCTCGGGCAGGTCTGTGCTGAGCACCCCTCAGGAAGACTTTAATCCCGCCAAGTCTCAGGCAGAGTGATCTGTACGCAGACTCCTGGCCTCAGCCCTGCCCTCACAAGCGATGAAAGGTGACAAAGTGCCTGTGCCCTCAGACCTTGCTGGTATCACCCTAGGGGGCTTCTCAGACAAAAGAAGAGAGGCTAGAACTCTCCTGGAAGTGGGGTGCTCTGGGCTGACTGGAGAAGAGGATAGGTGAGCCAGGGAAGAAGGTCTGTCTATGAGATCATGTCTCTAGAGAGAGAAGTTGGCACCGTACAGCAGGAGGAGGGAAAAGAAGAAGCATGATGTGAACCCCTATTTCCTTCGGCCAAGGGCACCCTCTGCGTCTTCCCCTAGCCCAGCAGAGACAGCTGAAGGAAACAGCCACCAGAATCAATTTCATCTTTCTGGAGGTGACCCAAGCCATCAGCCCAAGGACTTCGAAGTCTGTTTCCTGTGAAGAGAGCAGGGGCAAGTGCACCTGGTGAGCAGGTGTCATACCTGGTGGTAGGACAGTGAGCCCTTCGGGCCAGCAGCTGGGTACAACACTGGGTGGAGGGATGTGTGTGTGTCCAAACTGACAGTTAAGAGAGAGACAGTTGCTGGGCATGGTGGTGCACACTTTAATCCCAGCACTCGGGAGGCAGAGGCAGGCGGATCACTGTGAGTTCGAGGCCAGCCAAGGCTACACAGAGAGACCCTGTCTCGAAATAAAACAAAACCAAAAACAAACAATAAAAGGAAACAGTCAGTCCTCTACACCCCTGTGCTCTGTGTCCATAATTTAATCAACCAGAAGCTGGGTTGGGGGCCGCATATGAGCAGAGCATGCACAGGCCTGCGGGGGTTGTGCGTGTGAGCAGGCAGGTGTGTAAGCCCTTGTATGCACAAGAGGATGATAGAACCAGAGGTGAGGTGTCTTCCTCTAGTGTGTCTGCTTTATTACCTTGAGGCCCAGCTCTCAGGATCTTTGCCACACACACCCACAGTGCTGGGGCTACATGGAGGCATAAGCTATACTGGTTTTGTTTTGTTTTGTTTTTTTAAGATTTTATTTTTACATTTAATGGTATGTATGTGAGTGGTAGGTGTATGTGTGCATCCAAGTGCAGTGCCCACAGAGGCCAGAAGAGGGCATCAGATTCCTCAAAGCTAAAGTCACAGGGCTTCTGTGAGCTGGGAATGATTTTTTTTACTGCTGAGCCATCTCTCCAGCCCCTGTGCCCAGCTTTTTACATGGGAGCTGTGGATTTGAACTCAGTCCACCCCTATGATTGCAGGGAAGGTTCCCTTACCCACTGAGCCGTCACCTCATCCCCTAGAGGCCCTTCCCCTTTGGCATGGCATTCCCATGGCATTCTGTAGTATACGCAATCCGGCAATGATTTAAAGCACACGGGAGGTGTGCACAGGCTCTATTCAAATCTCACATCGACTTGCAGGAAGGGCTTGAGCGTCAACAGACCCTGGTGTCCACAGGAAGTTCTGGAACTCAAGCCTACCAAGTGACTCTTCTCTGCTGTCACGAGATTCCACATAAACGGATGATGTCAACAGTACACTCCCCCCTGGAGCCCAAGACTGAACCGACCCAAGAAGCAAGTCTGTCACCAGAGACAGGATAACCAGGCCCCAAGCATCCTCACATGTAGAATGTGGGCTTTTCCTGGAGCCACTCTCATCCAACGGCCCCCTATTACCATCAGTGGAAGTGGTTTAAGCGGTGGTTGCCAGTCAAGGCCATTGTTTCTGGTTTATTCTCAGAGCCTGGGCTGGGCTATGGCTCTCCAACAGGGAGCCGCTCACACCCCCAAGGCTGGCACTGTCTGTAGAGTATGGACCCCCTCTAATCCCACCCCTTACTGGCCTAGCGACTCCAGCAAGTCCTATGACCTCCAAGCCTTGATATTCTTCTTATGAGAAAGTGGTGGGTCTGGCCAGGCCCTGGGGCTGTTTTGAAATCAGCCGGTCTATTAAAAAGTCCGGCCCAGGCACCCTTCATGGCTATAGGCTATGCTATCTATGCCTGCGGCCACTCACAGGAGTATTCCTGGGGGGCCTCTGGGAATCCTGGGGACCTTAATGTTCCCTTAGGTCCCAGCCATCTGGTGGGTGTATAGGAGTGAGAGCCCCGCCATGTTTTACTTTTGCGTTTGGGGATGGGTTCTGTGTTTTGTTTTCTTTTGTTTTGAGATAGTATCTTATGTAACCCAAGACGCTGAGAAACTTTCTGTGTGGCCGAAGAATGATGGTGAACTTCTGATCCTCCCCCCTCTCCTCCCCCCCCCCCCCCCCAGTGCTGAGATTAGCAGTTTATGCACAGCAGGGGTGGGGCTCCGCGTGTGCTAGGCGGGGCATCCTACATCCCCAGGCCTCCTTTCTGAAGCTCACGTTTTTCTGCAGTGGCTCTGCACCCTCCTGTGGCCTGTGTCCTCATTGCTCACTGTTCTCAGTGAGGAGGCAGGAGTTGGCTGTAGCATCAGAACACCAAGTGGGATATTGGTAGGCGGGCTCCAGAATCAAGTCCAGGTGTCCTCTGTCCCCAGAGAGGAGACTCCAGGGTCCCTCAGGAGGTGGCAGGTGGCAGGAAGGGACAGTGAGGAAATGCTTGTTTTCACTCAGTATGGAGCCCTGCAGAATTGGTTAGCGCCGAGCTCCAGGGTCTGGGAGGATGACTGACTCTCAGCCCTGGCATCTCAGCCTTTGACGCCGGCCAGTCTATAGGATGGGCAGAAGACAGTCTGGGCAGACCCTTGGTTCAGGGAGATTGTCATGACCGTGTGATGAACAAGGCCATCGTCTCTGTGTGTTTGGTAGACTTGCTGTTCACCTCTGACTGTGTGTGTCTGCCACCTCTTGAGGCCCAGGACAGGAGTGAGGCTGTCAGTCATCTCCCTGTGCTCTGCTCTCGCCCGGTGTGTAGGCAGGGCTGTGTCCTGATTGGCATCCTGGCACAGTCCTGTTGTGTTTCTCTCACTGTCTGCTCTCTCAGGCTACCGCTCTCCAGTTCTGAGTCTCAGGAGCACTTCTCATTTCCTGTGGCTGCGTTACTCTCATCTCAGCCTTTGTCATCACACACATTGTGTGTGTGTGGTGTGTGTGTGTTGCATCACTCTAATCTCAACCTTCATTATCACACATGTTGTGTATGTGTATGTGTGATATATGTGTGTATAATTGTGTGAATGTGTATGCAAGTGTGTGAGTGTGTGTGAGTGTGAATATAAGTGTGTGAGTATGTGTGTGTGAGTGTATGTGAATATATGTGTGTATAAGTGTGTGTGTATGCAAGTGTGTGAGTGTGTGTGTATGTGAGTGTGTGTATAAGTGTGTGAATATGTGTGTGTGAGTGTATGTGAATAGATGTGTGTATAAGTGTGTGTGTATGCAAGTTGTGAGTGTGTGTGTATGTGAGTGTGGGTATAAGTGTGAGTATGTGTGTGAGTGTGTGAGTATATGTATGAATGTGTGTACAAATGTGTGAATATGTGAGTGTGAGTGTGTATGTGAGTATATGTGTGAGTGTGTGTGAGTGTGTATGCAAGTGTGTGAGTGTGTGTGAGTGTGTATACAAGTGTGTGAGTGTATGTGAGTATATGTGTGTATAAGTGTGTGTGTATGCAAGTTGTGAGTGTGTGTGTATGTGAGTGTGTATATAAGTGTGTGAGTATGTGTGTGTGAGTGTATGTGAATATATGTGTGTATAAGTGTGTGAGTATGCAAGTGTGTGAGTGTGTGTGTATGTGAGTGTGTGTGTGTGTTGAGTATGTGTATAAGTGTGTGAGTATGTGTGTGAGTGTGTGAGTATGTGTGTGAGTGTGTGAGTATATGTATGAATGTGTGTACAAATGTGTGAATATGTGAGTGTGAGTGTGTATGAGTGTGTGTGAGTGTATATAAGTGTGTGTGTATTGTAAGTGTGTGTGTCTACCTCTGCATCCTTAACTGTCCTTCTTAGGAGGATGCTTTTGGACTTAGAGTTGGTTCATACTAACCCAGAATGGCTGCACCTTAACTCATTACAAAGAGCCATTGCTGTGGTTTAAACATGAAGGGTCCCCATGGTCTCCTTTGTTGGGGGTAGGGATTACCATCTGATGGGCTCCGGGGAAGTGACCGGATCCTGAGAAATCTCATCTAACCTGTGGGTTCATCACTTGGTGGAGTTTTAACGTGCTGGCATATTGAAAGGTGGTGAAGAGATAGGTGGAACTGAGTCGGGAGGGCCAGATAGCTGGGTGTGTGTCCTTGGGAGACTTGCCTTGGCCTCTTCCTGTGATCCTTTCCCTCTGCTTCCTGTCCACCATGATGTGAAAACCATTCCACCAGAGCCTCCCTGCCGCCATGGACTGAACCCTCCAAACCTGTGACTGGAACAAACCTCTCTTCTCTATGTTTCCTTGTGTCAGGTGTTTTGCCCCCTACAGCCCCGTGCAACATCTAAACTGGGGAAGGAAGAGGGTGCAGACAGGAGCAGGTGGGGAGGTGATTCGGGGAACAAAAGGCATGCTGCCCTAATGACGCAGAGGAACAGGATAAGGGGCCTAAAAAGAGAAGAGTAGAGCAGGGCATGATGGTGCACACCTGTAATCCCAGCACTCTCGAGGCAGAGGCCGGCGGATCTCTCAGTTCTAGGACAGCCTGGTCTACAGAGTGAGTTCCTGGACATCCAGAAATACACAGAGAAACTCTATCTCAAAAAGCTGGGGAGAGAGAGAAAGAGAGACAATGACAGAGAGACAAAACAAAACAAAACAAAAAAAACAGAAACAGAGACAGAGAACAGACATACACAGAGTGGCGGGGGGAGGGGGAAGAGGTTGTAACCAGGGGCTCTTGAGAGATGGATGCAGATACAGAAGACTAGGGAAACCAACCAGATAGAGGCTTGGCTCACCTCATAGTAGCTGACATCCAGGACACGTGTGTCCCTTGGCTCCGGGGTGGGGAGGTACAGAAGGCCATGGCCAGATGGCTGTGAAACAAAGAGGAGGTTGATTTTAGCTCCCACTAAGATGGGGGCAGCGAGGCAGCCTGGCTTTCATGGAGGGCACAGAAGACAGGCAAAACTCCTGTCCCGCAGTGGGAGATGGCAGCCAGCCCTGCCTGGAAGTTAGCCATGGAGGACAGAGTTGAACTTGACCTTTGCAGTTCACAGCCCACACTCGGAGCAACGGGGAAATCACTGTGACACAAGTCAGTCCCTTTTGTCGCAGAGAACTTTTTAATAAGGGAAGTTTTCAGTTGTGGAATAAGAGTGGAGGTGAGGTGGACTGAGCAATCCCGGAGGTCACTACAGAGGCAATTTGGGGGTCAGCCAAGGTCTGGCTGAGTGACCTGTACCCTCTGCCAGCCCTGAGCACTTACACACCAGTGACAGGTGGAACTCAAGTCTGTTAGTATCTAGTGGGCAGCAAGCAAAAAAATGCAGTACCAGTCCTTCCAGAAAAGAGGGAGAGAGGGGTAAGGGGGAGAGGAGAAGTGGACCACTTTAAAACTTCCCCTTACAGTGAGCTGAGGGTGTTTCTGGTTTGTGCAGCTAGAATTCTATAGCTGAGGGGGGGGGGGGGAAACAGGTGCTTCTTGGCTTGTGGGGTGTGGAGAGAAAATGTGTGCTAACCCCTGGAGAAACATGGCTGTGGAGAGATATTTGTCCCTCCCTCTTCTTAATGGGGCCTGTCGCCGGCCAAGCAACACTTACAGGCATCCACACTAAGACTCCTGCTGGGCTTCCCCATCCCTCAGGGTCTCTTTTCCTGAGAAAAAATAGTGTGAATGGAGTTCTGAGAAAGGAGACCACGAGCCCCTATGATTTTTCTTCACGCACAAGAAGAGAGGTTACGCGGGGGTTACATCCCGCCAGCTTATCGGTGTGAATGTGAGGTGACCGAGGCCCGGAAGCGGATGAGACTCAACAAAGAATGGAACGCTCTGAACAAAGCTGAGTGAAGGAAGGCTAAGGCCTAGAGATAGCAGGATCACAGCAACCCAGTAGGTGGCCAGTGCCCCCAAGGTGCCCCGCACTGGCAGCAGACTCTGCAGGTGTAAAGCGGTCGTAACTTCAGGTGTCGGTTCCCAACTTTGGACACCCACACATCACTCTGATCGGCTGCCTACCTGATGTCATGTCCCCTTCATGTTAAAGTGCCCACTGGGACGTGTCACAGAGCCCAAGAACACCCCCTCGTCACATTGCAGTTCCGTGAGCTAGGGTGGTCCAGGAGAGGGAGTAGTGTCGGTGCCTGCGCCCTGTGGCGGCATCAGGACCACTTCTAAGCAGCTATGCTGCTGAGCCTCGCTCTGGTGCTCTCTGCACCTCCATTGCAGGAGCAGAGCTGGAAGGATCATACATAAATCATGAGGTTGATTCCTGGTCCCGAGGCTGGACTGATCTTAAAATTATAGCTGTCTGCCTACCACACTGGACTTCCTTGCGGCCAGCCCCACACTGAAGCTGTTTAGAGTTCTGTCAGCCTCGTAAGAACTCTGCAGTGCTCGGCGGGCATGGGGGATGGGGGGGGGGCGGGCAGCGGTGTCACCAAGAGCCTCACGGCTCCATGCGGGAGCCGGCCCCTGCAAGCCAATGCAGCTGGCCCAAATGCCAGGGCCACAGC
Source organism: Acomys russatus (assembly GCF_903995435.1). NCBI lineage: Eukaryota > Metazoa > Chordata > Mammalia > Rodentia > Muridae > Acomys > Acomys russatus. The sequence goes on along the minus strand of NC_067152.1, from coordinate 44,341,318 downwards.
CAGCAGCCCACCATGTGGAAGGCCAGTAAAACCACCCCGGAAAAACCCTGAGAGCTTGACAAAGGAGGCGGGAGGTGGGAGGCGAATCAGAAACCAGAGAAGTCAAAACGGGATGCGGGATCCGGAGGGTGAGGATGCTTCCCTCTGAAGGACTGGCGCATCCTCTAGAGAGGGGCGACCCTACACGTCCAACTATTGCATCAACCAGGACAGAGGGCATACAAGCAGCTTGTTAAATCTGTTCATTGTGTTTCTGTTTAGGGCCAAGGGCGGCCCTGACCTGGACGCCTACAGTCCAAGTTGTAGGACAGCAGCCTAGTCCAGGGCACTGGGGTGTGTGCACAGGACAAGCAGCATGGACAGGCTCTCCTGCAATGTCGGGTGAGCAGCCCCTCATGGAGAACTGGCTCTGTGTGCTGGTTACAGAGGAAACAGATTTATGCAGTGTTCGGTGACACTCAAGCTTAAATTCTTGCTACCTAAGCCATCTGGATGCTGAGCCACGAGCCTTCTTGACTTGAGCTATGAGAGGCCCTCATCCCAAGCCAGTCCTAAGTCATCCATGCAAAGTCACCTGGAGCTCAGGTGGACACAGCCTGCCTGCTCTTGGCCAGCTTTCCTGGCCGCCAGCTCTTGGGACGCAGTTTATAAGCTTACCTGCGAAATCCCGGCCCAGTAAATCTCCAGGATGGGAACGGATTCGCCTAATGGAATTAGAAAGTATAAAATGCCAGTGATCTTGAGAGCGCTGGGAGACTAAGCTCTTTCTGGAAATTGGAAAATTGCCTACATCAGCCGGGGAGACCCTGGAAATTACAGGCCCATGCCCGGAGGTAATAAGGTCAAACTGCTCCTGTGTCTAAAAGGAAATCGGGCTCGCTAACCACCAGAGTACTCTAAAAAAAAAAGTTAATAAAGTGACGACCTCCCAGCCGCCTCATGGACATGATCTACCTATGTTGTCAAAAGCTTGGGAGCAGGTCTTCTCAGAGACGCTACGAGAAGAGGACACAGGAACAGAACACCCTGGCACAGCGGGTGCCACGGCAGGAGTCCTGGCCTCTGTGCCCAGTTACCTGAAAAGCAGTCCTATGGGCAAAGGGGCAGTGTGTGGTGGTGGTGGGGTCTATGCACAGGAGCTGTTTCTATTTTGTCTCTTTGTCCTTTGAAATGTGAACTTGGGACTTCACCTGTGTGGGTCCGCATGGTATCCCAGTGCTGAGCACACTTCCGGCAGGTGGTGGTCACAAGTCAGGTCAAAGCAGGGGTTGCATGGGTGGCCTTCTGGATGAGCTTAATGCTTTTTGTATGATGGCCACAGATCTACCTTTCCCTGGACTGGAGGTTGCCAGAGCTGGGCACTGATCCATAATCCACTGAGCACTGCCTCCTTCTGCACGGAACCTTCCAAACAGGCCAGGGACTAGATAGTGAGGAGACCACAGCTGAGTGGCATCCTGAGGAAGATGACTTGCCTATCAGCAGTATCAGCCCACTCTGGTAACATGGTGGAGGTCTCACCCACCACTCCTTACCCTAGGCCCATCTCTGCTGGGGCACCCAAAGTGGTGAACTACAGATGGCACCCAGAGAAGCTGATCTTTCCAGAACTGAGCCTCAGTGCAGAGAGCACGACAGATGGCCATGAGCCTGGTGGCCTGCGGTAACAGGACTTTAAGTTACAGTCTTAGAACGCCCGAGCATGAAGCAAAGGTGTCCATGGGGCCAGGCCTCTGGGTGACCCTTAGCTATGGCCTCTTCACTTTTGCATGTTCCTGTTGTCACCTGCCTCTTTCCCTCTGTCTGTGTCTCAGATCTCTCCCCTTTCTCTTGAAGAAAGCGACTATGACTGCAGTGGGCTTGGGACTCGCTGTAGACCCAAGAGGTTCTCATTTTAAAACCTTTAATTTAATCATATCAACAATTTTCATGGCATCCCAAAAGGCCTCATGCGCAAGTCCCAAAAGCATGTGGTTTGGGGATACGGTTCAACCCTCTGTGTGGTGCAATCACAGTCGCTGTGCCCTGCTGTGCACTGGCCCCATTCAGTACCTGAACAGTCAGCAGTGCCCTGGGTCTCATGGTGCTCAGGGTCTGGGCAGAGCGTGTGTGGCCATTGGATGGCTTCGGCCACCCCAGGGGGCAGGGAAGGCAGCTTGTGACAGGTTAATGCCCTTTCACCTCCTGGCCCTTCCAGCAGCTGCTCACAGCGGCAGCCAGGCTGCAGAGCACAGCCCTGAGAGTAGAAACCTGAGCTGAAGAGAATGTGTTGACATCAGCAGAAACTGTGCCCCTGTCCAGCGTTCTGAACAAACAACGCCAAAGCAAAATGCTCCCATCCTCAAGAAGCACACTAAATGCACCTACGTGACTCCTCAGAAATGCTGCCCATCGATACTGGGCTCGGAGAGAGGAGGCAGGCAAACGCGTGAGAAAGAAACTCACTCTGACCTGAGTTCCGGAGGCCTTCCTAACCCAGGCAGGTCATGATAGGGCAAGGCAGAGCCAGGCAACAAGCCACTGTCCACTGGGTCAGAGGGTAGAGGTCTCTTGGGAAGCTGTGGGACCGTGGAGATCTAATACCTCAGTAGCCCTAAGCCTTCTCAGTCCAGCTGCACCCTCCCCCAGAATGACCAAGTGCAGGTCCTCTGGGTCCCCATCCCAGGGTCCTCAGCCCTGATGACAGACCCAGTGGCACTGGCAGCCAGGCAGAAGGGGAGCAGAGGTTCTGTGTGTGCAATTCCCCAGTGTCTCTTAACCATGAAGACACCCTCGCTGCAGGGTGAGGCGGAAGCCAAGGAACAAGATGGGCCATCTCTTGTCCGAGAAGGCCAATGAGTGTAACTGAAGGCTTCTAGGTGGCGTCTATACAGTGGGGTCCAGCGAGGTCCTAGCTATTCCGGTGCACTAGCCAAGGCCTGATTCTAGGGCTGGGGATAGTGGCCAGGGACAGCCATGCAGTCCTCTGGGGGAATCCTGAAGCCTGCACCTTCCCCACAGCCTTCAGCAACGACAAAAGGGGCCTGACCTAGTTGAGGACCCTAATAAGTTTGCCCCAGTGTGATGGATGAGGCATCTCACATGGATTGCTCTTCAGGGAACAGCATGACAAGATTCGCTGAGAAACGTGTGTGAGTTTGCCAGGCTCTAGGGCAGAGAAGAAGCCGAGATGAGCTGCCATGTCCCTCAGAGGACTAGGTAAACCCCTTTTTCTGCACCTTTCTGGGCACTGACCACAGCTTCCATCTGAGACTCCCTCCCTGTGGGAGCAATTTGACTGGCAGAACTCTGAGGAACCGAGCCTAAATGTCTTGGGATCCTGGGGAGACACAAGGGACTAAGTCTCCAAGGGACTGCATTTGACTCAGCCTGGCTGCTGCTTTAGCCTAGTGATCTCTCTCTGTCTCTATCAGTCTGTCTGTCTGTCTCTCTTTCTCTCACACACACACACATGCATTCATGTGGCCGCATGCATGCACGCACACACACGTGCACACATGCACACTGTCACATGACCAGCCTCTCTAAATAAGAGAACCAGTTCCCAGGTCTTAGCAGGCCACAGCCTACCCCCAGCCCACCTCCTAACCCCATGAGAGCCAGAACCTCTGTGAAGTGAGCTGGGGACCCTTGCAGCTGTTACCTGGCCCTTCCAGGGCTACACCCTTCCTTCTCTCTTGGGTCTCAGTTCTGAGGTGCTAGGGATACAGCAGGGTCCCTTCTGGGGTTCTATCCAAAAATGGGTGCGTAAGGACTGAGGTCATAAACTACACCAAGTCCACCGTGGTGGGAGGTACAGTTGACCAGGCATGGTGGACCTGCATGGTGGAGATAGTGCAAATGACCCTCAGCAGGGGAGGGAACCCCACAATTGACCACACAGCAGAAGGTTGGTGGGATGAAGGTCACTGGGTTCCTATCCCAGCTCCACACTGCACTTCCTCTGGTGATGGCGAATCTAAGTGGCTCATGTGCAGTGCAGGGGAGATCTATCTGCACACTTGATGTCCCTGGGTCCTCACTGCCCTCTGAAAGCAAGTAGTAAGAAGCTCAGGGTCTGATGTCATGGTCACACTCTGGGGTCCATATCCCCCTTGGACTCGCTGTTGACCCTTCTGGATCTCAGCAATCTCCTCTGTGAAATAGGAATGATGCCCAGACATAGCATTTATAATCTACCTGGGGCTTGAATGTTCGAGGACACAGCAGTGTGCTCAGCACAGTGTAGCACCTTGAGACGACAGTGAACCCTGCCCGTGGAGCTGGCCCCAGTCATGGGCAGCCCAAGCGTGGGCTCAGAGCCCCACAGCCTGAGGTGGGAGAGACTTGTCTTCAGTTCCCAGTACTGCAGCCCAGTTGTGGAGTTCCAAGCTCCCCAGGGGCAGCATGCTGCCCTCCTGCTGACTGCTGCTCACACAGCAAGGGATAGCATAGGTGAGGACCTGCACCGCCTGTGCGTATAAACCTATGCCCTCTGATGCCGCCGTCCAACCTGAGCTGAGGTCCCGGATGACCTTGTAATTCCCTCCACGCCAGGCTTCCTCCCCCATGCTTGGTAGCCTTCACCCCAATAACGAGCCCCTTGGCAGCCAAAGGCCATTCGGTCAAAACTCTCGTAGGTTGGCCCAGACCTGCCCAGCTGGGAAGGTTCGCTCCCACCTCCTAAAGCAAGTGGCTATTTGGGCCACCAGCCCTATTGACCGTTGACCTCAGCCTGGCAGACCTGAGAAGGGCCCTGGGGCCCCCAAACTGACATGACTGGAGGCTTCCAAGCTGGGTCACTGATGTCTGCCTCATTGCTGGACTGCTAGGGCTGCTCTTCTCCCAGGGACATTCTGGATCTGTGTAGTCAGAGCAGACAGCTGCCAGACTCCCAGACGGGCTGTGTCCCTGCATTTTCTGGCTTTGAGTGCAGAAGTGGTCCCTTGACCCAGCTCCTCTGGCATCAGCTATACATCCCCCTGGCCTCCTCCCCCCAGCCACAAGGCTTTTTTTTTTTTTTTTTTTTTTTTTTTTTTTTTTTTTTACCTTGCCCTCCTCAGCACTGCTCCCAGTAAGGTGGATCTATACCAAGTCTGCTCCCTGGAAAAGTGGGAGGGGCTCTTCCTGGTGGACAAATATCCCATCTGTATGCCCTGGTCCTGTTAACACCTTCCCGCCGGCCATGCCGGCTACCGTCTCAGGCAGCTGCCCCTGCACTCACGGTACCCCAGGACACACCTTCTGGTAGCACATACCAGCAGGGCAACCTTGACTCGGGTCCACGCTGTGCTGCCTCCCCATAGAGGAAAATAAAATGCCCCTTATGTAGAGTCAGGGATAGGATAGGAAGATGTGGAGGAGGAGAAGGCGGCCCCTCCATCTCATGCTGGGTGCAACTGAGACCCCACCCCGTTTTCCATGACCCCGGGGACTCCACCCGGGGTCTGACCCAGATGTCGTTTGCATCCCTGGCTCCATCCAGCGTGTGAAAAGTGTGCTTCCCTCAGATGGCGACCCCAGCAAGAAGGGCAAATAACTGCTAAATCACAACAGCATCCTCGATGGTAGTCCTTAGCAACCGGGCCGGTGCTTTCAGGGTGGAATTTTAGCCTCTGTGCTTGTCTCAGCCAGCAGGGAGCAGGGCATGAGACCCAGGGCAGAGTGACTCCCAGACTCATGACTGTGGCTCAAGCTGCTCTCTGGTGCTTCAACTTGGCTTGTAAGAATAAGCTCTCCTCATACTGAACCAACCAACTGTATAGGTGGTTTCCCTGCACCAGTCAGTGTGGTAGTGATGGAGGAAAAGCAGTTTCTTCTACATTTCCAGAAACGATTGTGAGGGCCTCTGAACTGTGGGTACCTTCCAAGAGGGCAAGAAGCAATTCTGGGTTCATCTCTGTGTTGGTGTTTGTTTGAAGCAAGGCAAGAGTAAAGAAAGAAAGAAGTAAATGCCCCTTCTGCAAAACCAGAGTGAGGGACTGTGAGGGGGACTTGGGTGTCTCCCCCGCCCCTGCAACCTTGGGATTGACAGCTCTTTAGCCAGTTCCAGGTAGATGATGAACTCAGGGTTCTACTGAGAGACATGCTCAGATCTGAAGAGGCCACCCAGCTGCTCACGCCCAGAGCACCTGATAAGTGGGAGCATCTTCCTGCTCCCGGTTTCATATGCCTGGGAAGTTACTGGAACGCCGAGACCCTTTGGGACTTCCCGAGCTAAGCTGCTCGTCTCTGCCCCTGGTTCCAGCATTGTGCATTCTTCTTGAGCTTTGGGGCTGTGGCGAGAAGCTGCTTGAAGCATCACTGAGCAGAAACTCAACCCAAAACTGTCGGAGTCCCTGGAGGACTTAGGACAGTCACTTCCCGGTAGCGGTGGTCCATGCACAGTGCTGTGTTCTGTTTTCTCCTGATTCTCCCTCTCCCGGCTGTGGGGTGGGGTGTAAGGTACCCCCATACTGTGTTCTGCCCTGTGAAGATGAGTGATGGGCCTCCCAAGTTCCACCCTGGCACCTGCCCCAGAGCGAAGGACTTCCTTCTGTTTCTTAGAAGAAGAGGGGGAACACGTCGATGTCTGTGTCTTCCGTCTCAACCCTCTCCTTCCCACAGCAGCGGTTGCGATTTACATTAAGGGTTGGAGTAAATGGAGCAGGTTCGCAATTAGTTTTCAAAGTACTTATCTCATTAAAGTAAATGAATTATTGATTTAGTGACACATGCTTTTAGTGAGTGGCATGGTGCCTTCCCCACTCTGCCTTGGCGCTCGGAGCAGTGGCCAGCGCAAGCAAACTTGCTTTGTGTAGGGATTTTTTCTTTTAATTTTAATATTTCCTTCTCGTTATTTAGCTTCGTAATTAAAGTGGCTTCACATGAGAAATGAAAGGGCCGGTTTATGGGAATCCAAGCCCCAGAGACTGTGTGCTTAGCTCCCTGTGGAGAAGCTCCGAGCTGTGGTGAGGGAGGGGATTGGGCGCGGGGGGGGGGGGGGGGGAGGAAAGGATTCTGACCTCGACAGCAAATGAAGGTTGTGGGGAAAGTACTCCAGAGGGCTGGGGATGGGTGGGTAAAGCAAGCTAAGTTCCCTATGGGCAACTGCTCCCTCCGCCGGCCCTGTCTGTCCGCGCTGCGGAAGCTCATGGTATTGGAAGCAGCTAGGAGAATCTGACTGGGTGACTGCAAGGTGACTGGAGATGGATGCTGCTAGAGAGATGCTGCTGGCGAGGGAGCTGGGCTGGTCCTGGTCTCCAGAGAATGGTGCATCCATCCAGAGTCCCAGTCCGTGTGTGCATGAGAGGAGTGAAGAGCCTCACCTGGGGCAGCACCTGTTCCTGTGTCTCTGGGAAGGACTGCAGCATGCGGAGCGGAGCAGGGAAGGGGTGCTGCCCCTGGGCCTCAAGTGCCAGCAGGGGAGGTCACGTAGGACACTGGCTACTGACCACCCACTGCCCCGGACACGTGTCGCTGAGTCAGCATCTTCCCAGGGACGTGCCATTGCCCTGAAAGATGAAGTATCCCATTAAAGGCCGCTGGCTTGTGCTGGCCTTGGCTTTGGGCAGATTCTAATTTCTTCTCTGGGTTCAAATGAACATGGCCTTGCTCTTCTTTGGGTACAGATGGTAGGGACAAAGTCAGAATGAAAATGGGGCATGGTGATTGTGTCTCTTGAAGCTGCTTTGAAGGGCTTTAGCAGAACAAGTCGAGGGAGAGTCCAAAGACCTTTGTGTCAGACCCCTGGGCCCTGTGAGGCCTCTCCAAGATGGCCTTGTGGCAGCATCGCCCTCAACTCCTCTCTCAGTGACCCTGTACTCCTTATGCCCCACCCTCACACGGGGCCACACTACAATCTGGCTGCCCACTTCCTGTCCCGAAACAGGAATAGACTGGCTGAGAGTGACAGGGACCTGAACAACACTTGCAGGAAAGGCATGGTCAGACAGAGGTCAGGTGTCATAGGGTCAGCATGAGACACAGTCACAAAGAGGCAGCTCTGGGCACAGCAAGTCAGCGAGGCCCTCTGCACCAGGTCCTAAAGAAAGGCCACTCTGCCCTCAGCTTTGTGTGCATAAGCCATTTACTCATGCTGCCTGGAGCTGGAGCACAGTGTACCCCCACATGTCACCTTGCAAGCCCCACTGCGTCCCCAGAAATGGAGCAGAGGCAACACCAGAGTGCCACATCCTTGGGGGCATCTGGGCCACAGCCTAACAGTTACTCTACCAGCAGAAACAACCCACACAGCGGTGGCCAACTTCACACTCACCGGCGTGGCTAGGTTTTGCTCACAGCCTGGACTGTCAGTGCCTGTCTGGGGATGAGACTGTGGGATACTGAGACAGCTCGGAAGCCAAGTGCGGTTCCCTGAGATGCCAGCCCTGGTCACCAGCCGATGACTCTGAAGCTCCAACTCTGACCCCCATCACTTAGACAGGCTCAGGTATGAGCTCAGCTGTGCAGAGGTCCTCCCCAACCCTCATACACACAGTCTCACACCACCCCTACTCAGAGCTGGGAGGACAGAGGACAGTTCTCAGCACCCATGAGCCTCTGCACGCAGGCATACGGCCGGCCGAGCCATCGTCTCCGGCCTACATAAGGGTCTGGGGAAGCCTGTGACTGGAAATCTAGAAATGTGTCTCTTCCCAGCAAGCTTGGGCCCTGCTGCTAACTGGTCCAAATGTGGTTTTTAAAATATATATCTTTCGTTGTGATTAAAAAAACTTCATTTAATTAAAAATGTTGACATTGTGCCTGGACACCCCGCCAGAGAAAGTGGCCATAAATTAAACATTAAATCTTTAATGGTCCATAAAGAAATCTCTGTTTCTGCTTATGTATATACTGGGTATAAATAGTCGGAGAAGGCTCTTTTCACTGGGGAGGTGTGGGGACACAGGATTTCTGGATAATCTTAGTAAGTGATTATAATTCGAAGTTAAATTAATCCATAGCCTTTCAGTGTGTGTCTGGATGGGTGGGGGGGGGGGCGGGGAAGGCACCTCCTCCTGCTTTGCCTCTCTGTGAGATGCTATACATGCCAGGCAAGAACAGCTGAGCCATCTCTAGCCAACTGGTTCTGCTGGGACTGGGAAATTCTGAAAGAGCCCTGCCGAGGGTTGCTCGTCCTCGGCCATTACCCTCTGCCCAGGCAACGGCCCTGGAGAGGCACAAGGTGCCCTAGAAGCCCAGGCTTCTCAAAGGTGACTCAGCAAAACTTCAGGCCTCTGAGGTGTACATACATGGTAGGAAAGCTGGAGAATGGCTACCCATCAGCAGGAAGGGAAATAAGTTCCTGTGCTCATTGGGGGGGGAGAGGGGGGGAGGGGGAGGGGGGGAGGGAGGAAGGCCAAGGACTGATTGTGGGGGGGGGAGGAAGGCCAAGGACTGATTGTGGGGGGAGGGGGGAGGGGAGAAAGGCCAAGGACTGATTGTGGGGAGGAGGGGGGAGGGGGGAGGGGAGGGGGAGGGGAGGAAGGCCAAGGACTGATTGTGGGGGGAGGGGGGAGGGGAGGGGGGAGGGGAGAAAGGCCAAGGACTAATTGGGGGGGAGGGGGGAGGGGGAGAGGGGAGGGGGGAAGGCCAAGAACTGATTGTGGGGGGGGGGGAGAGGGGAGTGGGGGAGGAGAGGAAGGCCAAGAACTGATTGTGAGGGATTGGCTGGTGCTGTTCTGTTCCACCCTCACCTCTCTGACTCCCAGAGCATGAAAACGTGGAGCAAGGACTGGGCTGGCAGGTAGAGACAAGACTGTGTGGTCCCTAATTGGTCCCCTGAGAAGACTGCATTAGGTGCCTCTTTGCTGTTATAACAAATACACAGTAGGTTACAACTGTGCGCAACGATGGAAATAAATAATAGCTCTCATTGGACTTTAGTCAGGGTGTTGGCCGGGCTGTATCCTTCTACACGTCCCAGGGGATGCTGGCTTCCTGGCATTTCCAACGTCTAAAAGCCTTTGGGTTTGCACCCCGTTCTTCCACTCCAAAGCCAGGGGTGCCTGGTCAAGTCCTTCTCTTCGTCCTGAGCGATGCTCTCTGAGGGTCTTGATCACCACAACGCACAGGACAGCAGACTTGGCACCCCAATGTAAGACATCCAGCAGGCTTTATCTCACCTGTTTAATCCCATCAGCACTGAGACTAACATAGCCACTGCTTCCAGGCTCAGGGCATGGTGGCAAAGCCATTCTCTTCCTGAACACAGGGGCTGCCCTTTCTCACTCCCCAGGGGGAGCTACGTAGAGCAGTCATGGCCCCCTCCATGTCCATGTAAACTTGTGGTGCCTCTTCAACCCATTGGGGTCAAAGGAGCTGAGTGACAGTTTTGCTACAGGTCCCTGAGAAAAGGGGGCTCTCCACCCACCCCAGGTTCTGACTGGGAGCAAGGGGTATCAAAGAGCTGGGAGCTCCAAAGGCTTGAAAGTAGAAACAGTAAGTGTCTCTATGTGGGGTTAGAGCTGCGGTAAAGGGGTCTGGCAGAGCAAAGAGTAGTCACCAGGGGAGTAGATCAAGTGCTCTGTACTCTGAGGCCCTGGGAAGGGGGGATCCTGGGGAGCACAGACCAGGAATCTCCCCCAGGTGGAGGGGAACGCATCCCTTGGCCTGATGCAAGGAGGCTGTCGGCACGGCATGCTGTCCCTTGTTCCCTCCGGCATGAGCTGAGTTCATAGGCTGTGCTAAAAACGGTCAACATGCCTTGCCCCATCCCCAACCACAAGAAGGGCACTTGGCAAACAGCCTCTGGTGCCACCCATCCCACCCATCTTCTAACAGCCACAGGAACAGAAGATGAGGAGGTGAGGCTTCCAACAAACCCCTGCAGCCTGCCCAGTAGGTGCATGCAGCTCTGACCCAGCAGGTGGGTGCAGCTCTGACATTCTGTGATGGATGCTGCTGGGGGAAAAGGGGGGATGGTAGAAGGTTCAGTTTGCTGCTCCTGGATCCTGACACTGACAGGGAAGACTCAGACCAAAGGAACAAATAGCTCTAGCAAAGACAGGGCAAGTGTGGTGTGCGGGGGCTGGTCTCTGTCCTCATGGGGCTCAGGTTAGAGGGAAGGATCACGGGCAGGGTGCAGCCTGGCTTCAGAGCGACCCCACAGGTCGAGCTAATAGAACCAGGAGTGGGCAATGGGTGACGGAATGTGGGAACAAGAGCGCCCTGGCAGTCTGCTCATCTGGTCAGAGATGGCTCTGTGGGCTGGCACAGGGATACATTCAATATTCTTGGTGCTCGTCCAAAACCGTGACCTTGCCTGGGTTGAGGCTGTGATACTCAAGTGACCATAGCTGAGCTGGAGTTATCTGAGGGTTGGGCCTGGCCCTCAGAACCCCAGTTGGAACTACGAACTCAGACAGCATGGCCACCATCTGGGCGGGGTTGATGCCAGCACATTGACGATGTCTCATGGGAGAGAGTTACAGAGATGGCCTCTCTCCCTCGGATGCCCACTGAGAAGAGGCTGTGGAGGGGTGGGAAAGGGTGGCCGGAGCCGCTGGAGGAAGGCCGATGTGTGTGGGCCGGGCTATGGGCCAGCCAAAGACAGCAGGCTGCGCCTAGGAGCTAGCACAGGTACCAGGCTTGGGTTCTGCTGAGGGAGAGAGACAGGGGCTCCCCTCAGGCCACCTGATCATTCCATTGATGAGAGTGTGTTGGGGAGAAGGGATGGGGAGAAGGGAGATCTGACATGTCGTCAAGCACAGTGGGGAATCAATGGGTGTTTGCATGGGACTGAGAGTGGACCCAGGATGGCTACTGAGTTGGTGACAGACAAGGAAGGATCTTCAGGGTCTCTGAGCCAGGATCAAGACCAGAGATGGAATGTTACCCTAACGTGAGGCGGGAGCTAGCAGGCACAGGGATGCTGAGAAGGGAGAGTGGTAGAACCTGGGGGGGGGGGGCAATGTAGGTGGCATGAAGACTGGGTGGGAAGTGAGCATGGCTAAAGACTCTAAACTTGGGGTGCTTAGCCTGTAGTGACACCGCTGACTAAAGCTGAGGGGTACGGAATATCTTAGGAGCAGCCAGCATTGGTCCTCAGCCCCTCATTGACCTGCAGTGACCACAGTATGAGGTCCCAAGAAAACTGGGTTAAACATACACCTGCGTGTGCTCTCAAAAAGTATGTTTGTAGTGGGGTGAAGCCTTGGCACACAGCTGATTGTCCAAGTCGTAAGTATGTACCCCACCCCACAAAAAGCTGAGCCAGGGTGCTGGCTAAGGGGGCTGGGTGGGTGTTAAACACCCTGAAGCATCAATCTCAGGGATCCTGGTATGGGATTCTTCTGGGGTGTGTCCACCCTTCTGGGTTTTTTTTCCCCCAAAATCAAGAGGCAGGGCGTATGAAACCCACCCACCACATTTATCCAGTGAAGCGAATACCTGTCCAGCGTCGAGCAGCCACCAAAGTGAATCTGCCCACGGGGACACCGTCACCCACACTCCGCTATCTGCTTACTTAGCTCCTCACTAGAGACGGTTCCAACAGAACAACCCGAAAGGTTGTTTCTGTTATTATTATCTGAAGTTCTGACCATTAGCCTCAGGGCCTCGGGACTGTAAGAGTAAACACATCCACAATTTATCATGTTTTCCGTCTCAGCCAAGACTTTGTATATGAGCAGAAGCTGGGGAGACAGGAGCTATCTGTTATTAAATAAACGGAACTGTCAATCCAGGCACCGTCTGCAAATTAGCTGCTTGTCCATGTGGGTTAGTCGCAGGCAGACGGGCACCAGGATGCGGGTTTGATAAAAAAAAAAAAAAAAAAATCCATGTTTGCCTCTTATTTCTGACACCCTTTGCAGAAGACCCGAAATTGATGAGCACAGATGTGTTAATCCTGAAAGTGAATTAGGTTTTTTTTTTTTTTTCTTCCTGAGGATCTGCAGTGGCGCCAAGCTAAACTAAGCGCTAACTTGTTCTCCGCCCCCAGGGAATCTTGCTCTCCCTTAAAGCTGACTCTGTCTAACAAGAGCCATGCTCTTTAGAGCCATACTAGCAGGTACCGTGGTGGGGGCGGAGGTGGGGGTGGGAGACTGGCCAAGCTTTTAAAAAACCGTGTGTGCACGTGTGTTTGGATGTCCATATCTAAGTGTATGTGCACACGTGTGTGCGTGCTTGCAGAGGCCAGCAGACACCTCTTGTTTCATTTTTCAGAAACACCACCCACTCACCTGCTTTGGTGTAGAGCTCACCACTTATAGGCTAAGCCGACCAGCTAACAAATCCTAGGAGTCCCCCTGTCTCTGCCTCCCTGGTGCTGAGGCTATAAGCACAGACCACTGTACCCTGCATTTGTATGTGTACTGTTTGGGGGGGGTCAAACTCGGGTCCTCGAGCTTGTGAGACTAGTACTTTATTGACTGAGCTTTCTCCTCTGTCTTGGGCTGGGGGTAGGCGAGGGGGCATCTGGGATTTGTTTTTGCTCTGTGTGGTAAGATGCTCAAGGAAGGGTTCAGGAGACACAGTGTAGCCAGGGCTACACAGAAATGTATGGGGATAGCATAAGGGGCAGATGGACCGGTGGGGGGGGGGGTGAGCACAGGTTAGAGCCGAATTTACATTTCCAGGGACAGGACAGGTGAACTGCAGCAACCTGGATTGGCTGGTTTGAATATCTGCTGTAGACACTTGACTTCAGTACCTACCCTGAGGACTGGAAGTAAACACGCTCCCAGAGCAGCTGTTAGGAGTCTCTACAAGGACAGGGAGGGCTGTCCTTAAGGGGGTGGGCAGTGAGGCTCACATGCCAAAGCAAAGCAAGGTGGCTAGAACAGCAGAGCTGGAGCCCAGTGGCCAGGATGCGCTGACCAGAGGGAGCGGTTAGCAGCAGGCCCCAACTTTGCTTACAGCTTGGCAACTCTACCCGTCTCAAACTGCAACCCAAGAGCAAGGCTGTGATCTCTGATTGCGCTGTAGCTGCCAGCAGCCCGACAGCAGCAGCAGCAGCAGGCAGAAGCGGCTGTGGTCCCCAGGCTCCTCTGTAGTTACACAGGCAGATTTTCAGGGCCTGGTAGGTTTGGAGGGCGGAGTGGTGTGTCTCTGGAGTCCTGTGTCAGCTGCAGGAAAGCAAGTGTGCCACTGATCTGAGGAGGATAGGCTCACTTGAGTAGCTCTGTTCACACAGGCAAAGAACCTCCTTGGCCTATGGAAACAGACAAGGCCTCTGGTAGAAGGTGGGCAGTGGCTCTATGGCTCTGAGCTACCCACTGGGCCTGCAGAGCTCTGAGACCAGACAGGAAGCCACAGAGGTGGGGCCTGCATAAGGACTGGCTGGACTCTGGCTTGCTTTGCCGGTTGGTCACTTACGCTATTCCCCCCAGCCACGTGTCTAATACTGATGGTCAGCTTGGCAGGAACTAAAATAGCCTAGAAGACAAACCACTGGGCATGTCTGTGAGGGACTAGGCAGGGTTAAATGCATGGAAAGCCCCACCCTAAATATGTGCGTGCACCATCCCACGGCCTGAAACCCCAAGCTGAATAAGAAGTGAGCTGATCGCCAGCGTTCATCTCTGGCCGTACGTAGATGTAGCCAGAGCAGCTGCCTCAAGCTCACACTGCCATGCCTCCTAGTACGATGGGCAGTGTCCTCACACTGTGAATTCCTTAAGTTGCTTTTGTATTCTCTCACAACCTCAAGAAAAGTAACGAATGGAATCCCCACCCCCCACCCCCAAATGACAGATGCGTAAGGCTGTAGGCCATGATGGGAATCGGCTCCCTCACAGGTGCTGAAGTCCCACCCAGCAGGGCTCTCCAGGATTGGATAAGATTTGCAAAGCATCCTACAGTGACCATGCAAGACCAAGCTCAGGCGAGGGGGACCCACCAGTTGCTCTTAATTCTGTCACAAAGATTCTCAGCATCCAATGAAACCAGTTACAGCTGGGGTGTGGTCTATGCTATGGAAGTGACATTACATCTGTTCACGGTTGCCCCGCACCTCTGGAGGAGGGGAGACAGGGTACAGTGAGTAAAATGAATCCAATGCAAGTGTGATCTCTGACGACCCATCCCCCCACTCACCCACACAAGCACACCTAGTTCACTGCAAGGATCTGCCAGGGCAGAGAGTGTAGGCATCTCTGGCTTGCTCCAAGCCTCCCCTTCTCCTGAGCTCCGGGGCCATGTAAGACCCACCCTGGCTGCCTTGTCTGGGAGAAAACCTCAGCCAGAGCGAGCCTAGATGAAGGTTTGTGCTCTGGCCAGCAGCAGGTTCCCCCTGGCTTCCATGGGTGGTTCTGTTCTCTCCCCAGTGGTCAAGCCTCTGCCCCCTTACCCTACTGCACAAGGGAATAATCCAAGAGCCCTAGAAGTGAAGAGATTTCTGGACTGGTAGGGGGTCCCCACCTGATGGGAAATGGGCCTAGCATACCAGCCCATGGTACTCTCCTCTCCTGGGGGGGAGGGGTTGCAGACTCCCAGTCCGATGTCATTTCATCTACTGCCTCGAGTAAGGGTCTAGTTGTTTAAATTCAAACAACTCAGGTACGTTCCCTGTGACCACCCTTTAGCACCCACACAAGGGAGGTTGAAAAACATCTCCAGTCCTGGGGTGCCCCCCAAGCACCCCCAGGCTCTAGGGTCTCTACACAGCCTTCTCGGCACTCAGCCCCATCTTCAACTTCATTGTAGACCCATCGATTGAGACAGGTTTTGGACATCTTAGGAGATCGAATAGGTTGGTTTCTTAGGGGATTTACTTAGGAAATGAGATTTTCCCCAGTCTCCCAATGGAGAAAGGCCATGTCTAAATTATTGATATCAAAACATGCTCATCTAAGAAGCCTGTGCACCCTAGTGGTGTGCATGCTGCAAGGTGCTTTCTG
This sequence comes from Acomys russatus, assembly GCF_903995435.1. Classification (NCBI taxonomy): domain Eukaryota; kingdom Metazoa; phylum Chordata; class Mammalia; order Rodentia; family Muridae; genus Acomys; species Acomys russatus. The sequence goes on along the minus strand of NC_067152.1, from coordinate 44,325,515 downwards.
CCTTACGTTGGGATTTGATTGATTGTTTGTAGTGCTAGGAATTCAACCTATGACCTCAAGCGTGCTAACCAAGCACTCTACCACTGAACTCAAGCCCTTCTCTGAGTATTAATTCAGCCTTACCTCAGAGGCCTGTCTGAGCAGTGCCCACACCAAGATGAGAGATGAATGGACCCCACTTCCCAGAAAACACCTCCCTGGGGATGCCAACTAGGACTCGAAGGCCTGTGGCATACAGACCCATCCTAACAGCAGCTGTGGACACTGTCCTGGCTGGCCCTCCACACTGAAGAGAGGCATGTTTTTTATTAAAGAAACAAAACGGGACAGGAGCCAAGATGCGCCTGCCAAGTAGAGACTGGACAGCTGCCCAAATGTGGCCCACACTGAGCCATTTTAGCTGAGTGTGGGAGAGAGAGCACTAGGTCTGCAGAGACCCCCTTATGGATGGTAGCAAGGACAGTCCCACAGCCCTCCCTCTGCACCAGCGAGGGATATGATGACCCAAGAAACCACAGGGCAGACAGAAGTGTCCGTGGCTATGGTGTGGGCTCCCCGGGAGTCGGGGCTGTAGCCCTCCCACACATCATGGCCCACACCTAGACAGCAAGGCAGCATGGCTGGGTACCTCTCTTCTAATGTGATCTCCGCGTGACCCTGTGGACGGCCGTTAAGTCATATGCCCAGCTTTCTCTCTGTGCTTGGCGTCTGTTGTCATGAAGCCAGTTGCTGAACTCAAAGTCAGGGCGCTGGAAAGACTAGGCTCCAAAATAAACCCAGAGGGCTTTGGGTGGCAAATGTGAGCCTCTGACCTCTTTTCTGAACTTGCGGGTCACAAAAGCAAAACGGAGGATGCTGAGGGTTATCGGGCTCACTGTCTTAAAAAGTCACTGAAAATCGATGTGGTCCTTGAGAGAAGAATGGAGCCACAAAATGCGTTGTTATTGCAAGGGCCGAATAGAAGGGAAGAACCAATGAGTGACACTGGCTACATCATGACAACCCTGAGGAGATCATGGATGGTGACAGAGCCAGGTGCGAAAGGACAGGTTATATATGACCCCAGCTGCAGGCGTGCCTTGGTTTTTGTTTTTTGTTTTTCTTTTCTTTTCTTTTTTTCTCCCTGTGACAAAATACCTGACAGACACACTCTCAGGGGGGAGGGATTTTGGCTCATGGCTTCAGGGACACAACCCGTGGTGGCAGGGGCCGCATGCATCCCAGCTCCTCACACATTAGCATATAGGAGGCAGAGTCAGGATGAGAAGCAGGCCCTGGACACAGTCCTGAAGGCCTGTCCTGGTAGCCTATGTGTACCTCATAAAGAGGATGAGGAAGGGAGGGTGTCTGATTTCTGAACCTCCCAAAACAACCCCACTAGCTTGGGCCTTATGAGCCCATATGGCCCAAACGTATGTGCAAACACACGAACTCACAGGGAGCATGTCATAATCAGGCTGTAATGGAGTCCCAGAGTTGTCAAATTCAAGGACATAGAGAAGACAGGAATGAGACGCTTCAGAGGGTTAAGGCTTGTGGAGTGTGATCCCAGGACTCACACAATGAAAAGAGAGAGCTGACAAGTGACCCCCTGGTTTTCATGCATGCTGTGGCACACGGCTGCCCAGCATGGTGTGTGTGTGTGTGTGTGTGTGTGTGGTGTGTGTGTGTGTGGTGCATGTGCACAGCAATAAATGTAATTAAAAAGAGGAATAGAGTAAAATGGGAGCTCTGGATTGCCCCACCCCAAATGACAGATGCGTAAGGCGTGTAGGCCATGATGGAATCGGCTCCCTCACAGGTGCTGAAGTCCCACCAGCAGGGCTCTCCAGGATTGGATAAGATTTGCAAGCATCCTACAGTGACCATGCAAGACCAAGCTAAGGCGAGGGGACCACCAGTTGCTCTTAATTCTGTCACAAAGATTCTCAGCATCCAAATGAAACCAGTTACAGCTGGGGTGTGGTCTATGCTATGGGTGACTTACATCTGTTCAACGGTTGCCCCGCACCTCTGGAGGAGGGGAGACAGGGTACAGTGAGTAAAATGAATCCAATGCAAGTGTGATCTCTGACGACCCATCCCCCCACTCACCCACACAAGCACACCTAGTTCACTGCAAGGATCTGCCAGGGCAGAGAGTGTAGGCATCTCTGGCTTGCTCCAAGCCTCCCCTTCTCCTGAGCTCCGGGGCCATGTAAGACCCACCCTGGCTGCCTTGTCTGGGAGAAAACCTCAGCCAGAGCGAGCCTAGATGAAGGTTTGTGCTCTGGCCAGCAGCAGGTTCCCCCTGGCTTCCATGGGTGGTTCTGTTCTCTCCCCAGTGGTCAAGCCTCTGCCCCCTTACCCTACTGCACAAGGGAATAATCCAAGAGCCCTAGAAGTGAAGAGATTTCTGGACTGGTAGGGGGTCCCCACCTGATGGGAAATGGGCCTAGCATACCAGCCCATGGTACTCTCCTCTCCTGGGGGGGAGGGGTTGCAGACTCCCAGTCCGATGTCATTTCATCTACTGCCTCGAGTAAGGGTCTAGTTGTTTAAATTCAAACAACTCAGGTACGTTCCCTGTGACCACCCTTTAGCACCCACACAAGGGAGGTTGAAAAACATCCCCAGTCCTGGGGTGCCCCCCAAGCACCCCCAGGCTCTAGGGTCTCTACACAGCCTTCTCGGCACTCAGCCCCATCTTCAACTTTCATTGTGTAGACCCATCGATTGAGACAGGTTTTTGGACATCTTAGGAGATCGAATAGGTTGGTTTCTTAGGGGATTTACTTAGGAAATGAGATTTTCCCCAGTCTCCCAATGGAGAAAGGCCATGTCTAAATTATTGATATCAAAACATGCTCATCTAAGAAGCCTGTGCACCCTAGTGGTGTGCATGCTGCAAGGTGCTTTCTGCCTTACGTTGGGATTTGATTGATTGTTTGTAGTGCTAGGAATTCAACCTATGACCTCAAGCGTGCTAACCAAGCACTCTACCACTGAACTCAAGCCCTTCTCTGAGTATTAATTTCAGCCTTACCTCAGAGGCCTGTCTGAGCAGTGCCCACACCAAGATGAGAGATGAATGGACCCCACTTCCCAGAAAACACCTCCCTGGGGATGCCAACTAGGACTCGAAGGCCTGTGGCATACAGACCCATCCTAACAGCAGCTGTGGACACTGTCCTGGCTGGCCCTCCACACTGAAGAGAGGCATGTTTTTTATTAAAGAAACAAAACGGGACAGGAGCCAAGATGCGCCTGCCAAGTAGAGACTGGACAGCTGCCCAAATGTGGCCCACACTGAGCCATTTTAGCTGAGTGTGGGAGAGAGAGCACTAGGTCTGCAGAGACCCCCTTATGGATGGTAGCAAGGACAGTCCCACAGCCCTCCCTCTGCACCAGCGAGGGATATGATGACCCAAGAAACCACAGGGCAGACAAAGTGTCCGTGGCTATGGTGTGGGCTCCCCGGGATCGGGGCTGTAGCCCCCCACACATCATGGCCCACACCTAGACAGCAAGGCAGCATGGCTGGGTACCTCTCTTCTAATGTGATCTCCGCGTGACCCTGTGGACGGCCGTTAAGTCATATGCCCAGCTTTCTCTCTGTGCTTGGCGTCTGTCATGAAGCCAGTTGCTGAACTCAAAGTCAGGGCGCTGGAAAGACTAGGCTCCAAAATAAACCCAGAGGGCTTTGGGTGGCAAATGTGAGCCTCTGACCTCTTTTCTGAACTTGCGGGTCACAAAAGCAAAACGGAGGATGCTGAGGGTTATCGGGCTCACTGTCTTAAAAAGTCACTGAAAATCGATGTGGTCCTTGAGAGAAGAATGGAGCCACAAAATGCGTTGTTATTGCAAGGGCCGAATAGAAGGGAAGAACCAATGAGTGACACTGGCTACATCATGACAACCCTGAGGAGATCATGGATGGTGACAGAGCCAGGTGCGAAAGGACAGGTTATATATGACCCCAGCTGCAGGCGTGCCTTGGTTTTTGTTTTTTGTTTTTCTTTTCTTTTCTTTTTTTCTCCCTGTGACAAATACCTGACAGACACACTCTCAGGGGGGAGGGATTTTGGCTCATGGCTTCAGGGACACAACCCGTGGTGGCAGGGGCCGCATGCATCCCAGCTCCTCACACATTAGCATATAGGAGGCAGAGTCAGGATGAGAAGCAGGCCCTGGACACAGTCCTGAAGGCCTGTCCTGGTAGCCTATGTGTACCTCATAAAGAGGATGAGGAAGGGAGGGTGTCTGATTTCTGAACCTCCCAAAACAACCCCACTAGCTTGGGCCTTATGAGCCCATATGGCCCAAACGTATGTGCAAACACACGAACTCACAGGGAGCATGTCATATCAGGCTGTAATGGAGTCCCAGAGTTGTCAAATTCAAGGACATAGAGAAGACAGGAATGAGACGCTTCAGAGGGTTAAGGCTTGTGGAGTGTGATCCCAGGACTCACACAATGAAAAGAGAGAGCTGACAAGTGACCCCCTGGTTTTCACATGCATGCTGTGGCACACGGCTGCCCAGGCATGAGTGTGTGTGTGTGTGTGTGTGTGTGTGTGTGTGTGTGTGTGTGTGTGCATGTGCACAGCAAATAAATGTAATTAAAAAGAGGAATAGAGTAAAATGTAAATGGGAGTTAGCAGGAGCCAAGGGTCGGAGAATAGAATTCAACCTTTATTTTCTTTTCTCCACTTATTTGTTTATTTATGTATTTGATCACTTCACAGCCTGATTGCAGCCCCCTCTCTTCTCCCCTCCCAGTCCTGCCCTCATGACCCCTCCTCCCTCTCTCCTCCCCATGGGTACCAACCTGGCCTGGCACACCAAGTTGCAGCAGGACTAAGTGCATCCCTTCCCACTGAGGTCAGACAAGGCAATTTGGAGCAAGTTAAAAAGATAAGAAGTTGTAGAGGCACTGGTGACGGGTATGGAAGACTTCAGACACTCAAAAATGGCTGAGGTACTAAGCATCACATGTTTTTGTTCCATAATAAGAAAAAAAATCCACAGAATACTTCTCAAGGGAATTTTCCCGGTGCTCTTGGGTTAGGCTACGTCTGGTTACTGTGGTGTCCTCCCCTGCTCCACACGAAACACGAAGCTCCTTTGGAGCTTCACACTAAAGGAGTTGCCTGGGAGCTCACAGGGAAGAGTTCTGTGTGGCTGCCCATGATAAATGAGCAGAAACCAGTAGGCTAAATAGTAGACATGTTTTATTTCGCAGTTCTAGGCCCAGAAGCTGCAAAGAAAGGCAGGTTCTAGAGCTGGGGTTGGGCTGGAGGAGGAGCCTTCCTAGCCTCTGCCAGCCTCTGTGTGGTATTGGCATCCGTCCCTCCCTCCCTCCCTTCCTCCATGGACGGACGAGGTGCTCTGTCTCCACCTCCCTCTCCATGCAAGTGTCTGGGTGTCGCCTCCTCTTCCTGTAAAGACACCAGTGGTGCTCACGCTAAGTCAACATCATCCTAACCAGTTAGAGCTACAAAGACCACACTTCCAAATAAGGTCACGGTCTGAGGTTCTGGGGAGACAGAAATGTGTGAGAGACACTCTCCTGCCCAGCATAGCTGGCTGGTATCCATCTCATCTGTGTGTGGACTTGAAATGGCCCAGTGTTGGTGAAGGCTGCATAACATCCACAGTGACAGCCATGGTCTAGCTTAGAAACTGTTGGCGCGCCTCAGCTGCCGCCCAACTGCCAGTGAGGTCAGTGAGCTCCCTTCAATCCACAGGTTTGAGCTTGGTTCAGTGGATATGAAAGAGAAATGGGGGTGCAAGGTGCCAACTGGCCTCATCTTTCCACTAGAAGCTCGTATGCAGCAGGAGGAGTTGACAGTACCCAGCTCGTCTGGCCTATACAGCAGGCACTGGTTAAAGTACACGGGCCTTGCAGAGCCCAAGCTAGCAGAAGGGCCAGCTCAGAGTAAAGACAGCCCAGGTTGTTGCCAACAGAAAGGCTGCTGTGGCTAATGTTTGGTGCTCAGGCCACTCGCATCCTAGGCCAGCAGTGGGTCGGAGCTGGAGCCAGTAGTGACCAGCTGTCACTACTGTCAGGGTCTGTTCCCAGGGAAGGGAGGCCTGCCCTCCACACACAAGCTGATGCTGTGGGCTCCATATTGGCAAGACCCACGCGGAGAAAACAGCCCAGAGTGAGCCTGCTGGATGACAGGGAACCAAGCTGCGGCTCACGCTGCCTGTGGTGCTTGGGATGATGGGCCGGGGCTTCGTACTTGTCATTTAGAAACTGGGAACAGTACTGGCAGCCACCCCATAACAGTTTCATCAGTACGGTGGTCCCAGAAGGGCACAGTCCCGCCATGTTGAGTGACATCCAGCCGGTGCTGTTATGGGTCCTGTTGTTACAAGGTCCATAGCAGTGTCTGTTCAGGCCTCATTGTGCTAGGAAAGCTGGGGGCCTGGAGGGACCCGTGGGGAGTTGGATGTGAATTTAGGGGGCCACTGGATTGTGCTCAGGCTTCTTGAAACAGGAGGCCGGGCTCCCAAATACAGAATGTCCACCCTTCCCTTGCTGCTCTGAGGGTTCCCCTAAGGGGCTTCCTTCTTAAAGACCTGCAAGCAGCAGTGTGCTCAGAGCTGAATGCGGCCCCAGTGGACTTTGGTGGCCAGAAACTTCAAGAACTCCCAATGCTCCTGGCAGTGGCACAGGGCCACAAGTGAGGGGCCTTCCATCCTCCCAATCTGCCACCTGTCTATCTCCTTCCTCTCCCCTCTCCTCTCCTCTCCTCTCTCTCCTTTCCTCTCACCTCTCCACTCTCCTCCCCTCTCCTTCCCTCTCCATCTCCTCCCCTCTCCTCTCTCTCCTCTCTCCCTCCTCTCCCCCCTCTCCTCTCCTCTCCCTCCCCCCTCTCCTCTCCTCTCCCCTCCCCTCTCCCCTCTCCTCTCCTCTCCTCTCCTCTCCTCTCCCCTCCCCTCTCCTCTCCTTATCCCTCCCATCCTTCCCTTCCCCTTCTGCTCTCCTCCTCCCTTCACCAGCTTCCACTATCTACAGGTGAATTTCTCTTCAAAAGGAAAAGAAAACTGCCTTAAGTCAACATGCCCCCCATCATGATCACTGCCATCCAAAGTTGTATTTAAGCCACCCCCAGTTAATTTTTTATTTATTAAATTGCGCCCTTCACCTCCAGTTCCCTTCAGGGAGCAAGCAGAAATGGATCGTTTAATAAAATCCGAAGCACCACACAAGAGGGCTTGTAAGTGCTTTCTGTACCCTCCAGGCAGCTTGTTTCTTTAAAAAAAAAAAAAAAAAAAAGGCTCAGGATCATTAGGGTGAGGCCTGTTGAGCAGCCATGACAGTCAAGGTTCCTGGGTCTCCCTGCCAACTGCAGTAACTCTTGGGGTACCGTGTAAATCTTCTCCAGCACAGCAAGGGGGTTGGTGTCCGGTGAGGGGGGACTGGGAGCCACACTTGTGCCTCAAATGATGGCCCTTCAGATTGACATGTGGAAGAAAACTGAAGACAGAAAAATGGGAAAGAAAAACAGAGGCATGCCAACCACAGTCTGCCCCCAGGCCTCACACTCCTACCCTCCATCCACCGAATGGGCGCCTAGCTGGGGAGGAAGACTAGCTGCCTGTGTGTGGGCATCCTGGACATTGCAACTTGCAGGGATTTTTATATGGTGGGTCATTTTGTGTGAACATATGAAAAATGGGTTTAGCTAATAGAGACCGTGTTCTTTCATTCCAAGGCTTGTACAAGCAGGTCCCAGCTTAATTTCTAAAAACCAAAATGCTTGATGGATGAAAGGCTCTGAGAGGCCAGGGGCTGCGTCCTGTGGGTGGTAAATAGAGGGGAAAGGGCTGGCATCCAGGAGAATTTTCAGGCAAGGCCCTGGAGTGGGGGTGGGGTGGGGTATAGGGTGTGGGCAGAAGCTGGAGACTGCATGGGGGCTACAAGTATTCATTCACTGAAGACTAGACGGAGGTGGGGGAGGGGAGGCACCCACTCACTGGAGACTGGATGGAGTCAAGGGGAGGGGAGGCACCCATTCACTGGAGACTGGACAAAGGTGTGGGGAGGGGAAGCGGCCCTCACTGGGAATGCACACTCTTCTGAAAGGAGCTAATCCCACTTTCAACATAGGAGACCAGCTCTGGCTCCAGAGGCAAATACTCATCCACCTGTCCAGGCATTGTTACTCACTCAGCAAATTATCCACTTCCTCCCTTCCCTCTATAGCAGCCTCTGGGCCAGGCCACGGAAACACCAGAGCCCCTAAGACATGACCTCTACATGTGGGACATCCCCAATCCAGCAGAGGAGGCAGATAAAAGGCTAGTGGACAGACAGGGAGCTCATTGGAGAGTTGGCCTATCTGGGAGCCTCCTGCCTGGCCAGGCTCACCCAGAGGGAACTGGTTTACCTGGAGGCGCTGGACCTGATTTGCTGAGGCTAAAATGACCATAAATGTCAGGCTGAGAGTGGCGTTCACTGGTAGCACAGCTGAGAGAGAGAGCACTTCACACATTGGAACATCATCAGGGAGCTGGGGAGGTGGCATGGGAGTATCCCTGGTCCCCTCCTTCCTAAGAGCAGGCAGGTGGTGCAGACAGGGGTGAGGTGACAGAATGCACAGGTAAAAGATAGGATCTGCCAAGTACAAGGCGGAAGAAGGGTGGATCCCACATTCATTCTAACACAGCAAGGCTTCTGGCCCAGGGTGACCTGTCTTCATGTGGCTCAGGGACTAGATCAATATAGGACCAACTTTCTACCTATGTAGCATGGTGTCTGGAGAGGTGTGGGAAATGAACCCAGCTGCCCTATTTGGTGGAAGCACTCGGCGCACCAGCCTCCCTGTTAATAATCCCAATTGCTCTCCAAACGCAGAGGCTTTTAAGAGATGGAGATGGGTCCTAGCCTCCAAGCCTCCCAGTGTGGCCTGGGTTCATATGCGTGCGCCAAATAGTTGACTGTGAAATATTTAGACTTGGTCTAAATAAGAGCCCTGTGACATGTTCACCAGTTCTGCGGGGGGCCTGAGGAGTGAGTCGAACTGGATGGTCAGGACTGGAACGGTGGGGCGCTTTGCCGTGCTCATCTGTGCCAGCACTGCATACTGAGTGGGAATCCCCAGGCCAGAGGAACTCTCTGGGATCAGGCGCCAGTGCAGGGGAATGCTGGCTGAAGGAAAGGGGTGCAGGAAAGGAGGCAGCCTGTACCCCAGCCCTCCTGTCAGTCAGTCTTCAGACCACCCCCCATCAGGGCAGTGGGCCCTTCTCTTCCAGCCATGTTTGTGCTTCAGGGCTGGTGCAAACGGAGCAAAATCATACACATCTGGGAGGACAAGGGACCTTATGAATTAAGTCAGCCAGCACTGAGCCCCAGCCCCCAAGCTGAAAGAGACAAAAATCAGTGTGAGTCCTAATTCTACCCATCTTGTTTCAAAACGACAGTGCCTTCCCACCATACCTGCCCCCCACCAAATCGTTTAGATATGAAAACACTTCTAGAACCAAAGCAGCCTTTGCCATCTTCCTCGGGTGGACCGCCTCGGGCAGTGGCCTCTCCTGTGCCTAGTTCAAGTTCAGCTGCCCCTTTGGCCCACAGCCAATCCGGCTGTGGCTCTTAGGTGGGCTGCTTACGGAACACCCAGACCCGTTACCATGGAGATTGACACAGACTCCAGGAGAGAGCCAGCCAAGCCCATTTTCATTCTTGCTTGCCATGGAGAAGGGTGCGTCTTCTGGTCTTCCAAAGAGAGGACACAGTGCTTAGGGGTGCAGGTGTGGTGGGGGAGGGGCTGCCGTGGTGTTAATTTGGACCTCAGGCTTTTCATGTAGGGATGGGAAGAAAGGGCCTCCACATGCTGCGGTAGAGAGGGCTGGATGAGGCATGCCCATGTAAAATAAATGCCCACAGCCACCTGCTCTTTATGGCAGTGTAGATGGAGACAATGACACTGATTTTTCTAGAGCTCAGGAAAGATGCCCAGTCCAACTACCTTTTAGCCCAGGCGGACTTCGCTTCATCTTGCTAAGTTAAAAAAACAAAACAAAACAAAACAAAACAAAAAACCCCACACACAAGGGCTGAAGAGCTGACTCGGTAGGCAAAAGAACACTGGCTGCTTTTTAATGTTCTCATTTGTTTTATGTGTATGAGCAGTTTGCCTGCATGTATACATGTGCACACTTACGTTCCTCATATCTCAGAAGGTCAGAAGATGCCAGGTACCCTAGAACTGTAGTTATGGATGGTGGGGAGCCACCACATGGGAACTGGCCTGAGCCTTAGGACCAGGGAAACCTCTGCAGCCCCCAGGCTCTTCCCTCTTTTGCAGATGACCAGGATTCTGTTCCCAGCGCTCACACCAAGCAACCCACAGCAGCCTGTAACCCCAGTTCCAGAGGATTTGACACCCTCCTCTGGCCTCTGAGGGCTCTGCACACATGTGGTGTACACACAGATCAGTGGGCAGAGCACCAGTACACGTACACAAGAAATTAAAAACAAAAACAGAGCATGGGCTTTAGGAAGAGACGGGAACATTCCGGAAGCAGGTAGTGGAGGTGGCGGTGTGACGCCATGGGTGCTCTGGTGCCCTCACCTGTGCTTTGAGAAATAGCTGAGACGCAACTGCTGTGTGTACATGACTGTGCTCAAAAGTGTTCCAGAACTGTGCACAGAGAAGTCTGAGACTTCGCAAAATTAAACAAGAAAAATCACATTTAGCAGCAAAGCGCACATAGTGTACACACACACACACACACACACACACACACACACACACACTGTGAATTATGTGGCTACAGGTCCACGCATGGCAGTGTGAACAAACATGGTACCTGGAGGTCTGATCTCAGCTCCGAATCACTCCTGCTGACGGACGCTACCAGAAGCTGTGCCTAACTTCAAACAGCACACAATAGTTGCTTCTGGATCACGGATATGGCGGCATTAGCTGCCTTTCCTTTAATAGGTACTAGAATTAATTTGCATAAGATGCTCTCACATGGGGACACCGTTACTTGCCTCCTCAGTGGCTCATACCGGCTGCCTTGCAGCAATAGAAGCCCACGCTAGGCATCAGTATCCCGTTCAACCATCCACAGAGTGCACCTTTTGTGGGTGTCTTCAGGGTTGCTGGCCAAAGGGGGGGGGGAGGAAAAACAGAGAAATGTCCCAGGGTCTCAGGGATCATAAGTTTAGGAAGGGCAGATGAAGTCCCTGGTTGGTTCCCTCCATCTTTGTTAAATGATGCCTTGACTCCCAGCCAAGCTTGAAGTAAGGCCCAACCCTTCTCACCTGGACAGGCTTCCTCCTCCCGAAAAGGGCAGTTCCGCCTCCCCCTTCCCCCTCCCCCTCCCCCTTCACCCCTCCCCTCCCCTCTCTCCCCTCCCCCTCCCCCGTAGCCGGAAGCACTCGGCTTCCAGATGCATAAGGGCCAGGCTGATTGCGATTCTCTCTGCTTTCTCTTTCTCTTTTCTTAGAGAGCCCAGAGCGCCTCCGGGAAAATTGGCTGAATAAAAGGTATAAAGACTTTCTCTTTTCTTCCTGAATGGTTTTTGACAGATATGAGCATGTTGAACATCTCAGGAGCTGCTGGTGGTGAGCACCAGGAATTGCTGGGCTCTCCCACTGGCTGGAAGGGAGGGAAAAGTTGTGGGCTGCCGGGGAAGTTTTGACATCTCCTCACTCGTCGCCCAGGAGATGGGTTTGGATTTTGCGAGGAAGAAGGCTCAAGCGCAGAGAAGCCTAAAAGCGCTGTACAATGGCCCACGGAGCCTGTTCTTAGGCAACCCGAACCTGCCCCCAGAAACAGCGTCTGTTCCTTCCTGGTTCCGCCCCCTAACACTCTCCACCCCGCCCTCTGCACTACGACTCCGCCCCCATTACTCAGTGTGTGTCCACCTATCCTGGGGCAGCACAGTCTTAGATCCCGCTGCCCTGGGCTTGCTTGGGCCAGTGTGATCTGAGTCCTCCCCCTGGCCAGGTCTCCTGGAGCTGGGAGCTATGGAAACCAGCTCCGTTCCTGGTGCTAGCTCTCACAGGGAGTCTGGACACCGTGAGAGGCTGCCTTTCACCTGGTGCTCTTCTTGGCTCACTTTCCACCCGCAGCTCCTCCCCTTCCTGGAGTCACCAAAAAAAAAAAAAAAAAAAAAAAAAAAGTTTCGTTTTGCTTGGACTGGGGGAGGGACGCTTGTCTAAAGGCTGGAGACTGGTTGTGAAGGAAAGCAGACTTTTGACTTGGCAGCCTGGGGCGTACCTGAAGCGGGGCTTTCTGGGTCTGGGGTTGAGTCTGAGCCCAGTGGTGCTGGGCTATGTAAAAGGATAAAAAGTAAAGCGGGGCTGTTGTGCGTGGGGGTGGGCTCCATCCCCAGCACTGTACACCACCCGTGGTGGTCCACACCTGTAACCCACTTGATGAGTTAAAAGCTAAACTGGGCTACATGAGGCCCTGTCTCATAAGAGGGGGAGGGTTCTGGGGAGGTGGCTGAGTAATTAAAAGCACCTGTTCTTGCCCAAGACCCAGGTTCAATTCCCAGATACCCTATGGGAGGTCTGCAACTCCAATTCCAGGAGATCCAGCGCCCTCTACTGGCTTCCACAGGCACCAGGCAAACATGGGGTACACAGGCAGCACTCATACACATAAAATAAAAATACATAAATCTTTTTCCCCCCAAGAGACAAACTTAGCAGTTCACAGTCCTGGTGGCCATCCAGTGCCTAGACGCCAACATCCTGTGAGGACATTGCTGTTGTGTTAACATGTGTCAGAAGGCAGGAGAGGAAAGGCGGGTTTGGGGTTTGGGACATGTTTGTGTGTGTTATACATATGTAAGCATGTGTGCATGCAAGCCCACACACCCCTGAGCACACATGTGGAGGTCAGAGGTCAACATCAGTGTCTTGGACTGTCTTTCTCTACTTCCTTAAGATAGTCCCTCACTAAACCTGGTGCTCGCCGATTGGCTAGGTTGGCTGGTCATCATGTCCTAGAAATCTGCCCCTCCCACATACACCCCAGCACAGGGAATAGAGTCATGGGCCACCACACCCTGCTTTTATGTGCATACTGAGGGGATCCAAACTCGGGTCCTCCGGTTTGTGCAGCTTAACCCACTGAGCCATCTTTGCTGCCCCGCAACTCCCCCTTTTAGAATGCTGCCAGTTCCGCACCCCGGACAGTGGAGCCTTTATGCTCTAATCGCTTCTTAACGCTGTTAATATAGTAACTAATTTCCACATGAGGGCACATTCAAGCTCAGCAGATGGCATGTGTCAAGGGCCTCGGATGTCAGAGTCAAGAGCGGTTCCGTCAGGTTCAGGAACATCGTGTGTTCCTAACTAGGGTGAACTTATAACGTCTTTTGTGCTGCGTTTGCCCCCAAGATATCCCTGGTCCCCACGTGAGTCCTGCTGCATGGAGGGGAAGTCCCATGTGGAAGGTGGCCTTCATGCAGCCACACACGCTGTGTGTGGAGTGGACCGCCGCCCTCCTCAAAGTGGACAGTTCAAGTCCCGTTGCGGCTCTTGGTTCTTTTTCAAAGTTGTGTTGACACCAGCCCTGGTGGCACAGGCCTGTAATCTCAGCACCTAGGAGGCTGAGGCAGGAGGATAGCACATATTCAAGTCCAGACTGAGCTGTGTAGTGAGACCCTGTCTCAACAAACAAAGAGTTGCGGAAATAGTCGTTCATATTAAGCAAATTAAGTCAGGCCCAGAAAGACAGCTGTGCTATGTTTCCTTTTACTTGTGAGTCCTATGTTGTATCTGAATATTAAATCATGTATGTACCAGTGATGTGAAAGTAAGAGCCCACCAGATGGCTCAGTGGGTACAAGCACCGCCACAAAGCCTGACGGTCTGAGTTCCGTCCCCAGGACCCACATGGTAGGAGAGAACCAGATCCTGCAAGTTGACTTCTGACCTCACTTGACCTCTGACCTCACACACATACAAATGTGATAATAACTTTTTTTTTTTTTTTTTTTTGAGATAGGATCTCGCTGTGTAGCCTTGGCTATCCTAGAACTCACAAAGATCTGCCTACTTCTGCCTCTCAAGTGCTAGGATTAAAGACATGCGCCCCTGTACCCAGCAGCAAATAAATAGCTATAAATAAATTAATATTAAATTTAAAAAAGTAAGTAAAGGGGATAATGGGGTGTGGTAGAATAAGAGGGCATAGGGAGGATTATATTCAAAGAATATTGTATATTTGCAAGAAAATGCCCTTGTGTGAGCCTGCCTAACAATTTTAAAAGCTGTATTCATCTCTGTTGTAGCTAAGTACAGCATTCATGGCCGCTGCTTCTCAGGGTCTTCTGTTTGCAGCGTTTCCAGTGTACCGTGATCACACCATTCCCTCGGCATATAGTGTATCTTTCTTCTCTGGCTACTATTTTTATGTATATGTATATGTGTGCGAGTGTGTGCCGCATGTCCTCAAGCACCTTCAGATGCCAGGAGAGTGTGTCGGAGCCCCTGGAGCTAGGGTAACAGGTGGTTGTGATCCGCCCAATTTAGGAGCCAACAACTGACCTCTGCCCTTCCCTCTGTAAGAACAGCAAGTGCTCTTGACCACTGAGCCATCTCTCCAGCCCTGAACTATTTTAACATTTAATTACTTTCGTTCGTTTGGGGTGAGGCTGGCACACATGCCATAGCTTGTGTATGGAGGACAAGTGTGGGAACTGGCTCCCTCCCTCTGCCGTGGAGGAGGTCCTCTCAGATCTTACAGCTTTTAGGACTAAAGTTACTGTGGGTTTTAAAAAATAACTCCTCGACCTGGCTAACTTTCAAGAACATGGCACACAGTACGTAAAACCTGCTTTCGTGTCGTCATCAGCTGACCCAATGACGGCGTCGGCTCCAGCCTTTCCTCATCTCAGGGACTTTTCTCTGCCTCTTCATACCTGGTAATTTTTCAGATGAACTTTATTTTGTGTCTACAGGTGTTTTACCTGCACGTATGTCTGTGCACCACATATGTACCTGGTACCCATGAAGGCCAAAAGAGGGCATCAGATGCCCTAGAACTGGAGTTATAGACAGTTGTAGGTTGTTATGTGAGTGCTAGAAGCAACTGCTGAGCCATCTGTCCATCCCACACCTGGTTTTGTTTTTTGGTTTGTTTGTTTTTTTTTTTAATTGGACAGTTTACCTCCTTGGGAGGTGGGTATAAAGAATCCAGTGCTGCCATCTGAGTCACCGCAGCACACGCCTGCACATATCCCTGAGCCTTGTTCTGGGTGCAGTTAAGTTACTAGGAGATGACTTGACCCTTGACCCCTGCAGTTCTTATTTTCAGATTGTCAGTGGCTCAGAGCTCATTCTGGCTCTAACCCTAACCCTGCTATTAGGGCCTCGGGAACTATAAGGTGCCCTACCGACTGCTCCGGCCCCACAAGAATGCCAGACACCCTCGAGCGGTTCTCGCCTCAGCCTGGGGAGTCTTGGTTGGGTGCTAGATGGAGCCAGTCTCTAGGGCCCCCCCTCTAACCAGCGCCGTCCTTATAGAGCTCCTGTCCTGCAACTTCAGGCACCTTGCTGCCTAACTCACGGCTGTTCCCTCAGCCCATGTGCTGTACTCTACTCGGGGCCCCTGCACCATGGGCTTAAAACCCTCTTAGGACAGTGGGGATCCAGAGTCTCCCCTTCTTGGTCCCCTCACTCCCATACTCACTCTTCATAGCTGAAGACTGATCTTTGGTTGGTTACTGTTTCATCCAGGAGGCCTCAAGCATCCTTGGCAATCCACTTTGCCTAGAAATGGAAGGTTTTCTCCTCACACTTGGGTCTACCTGTGAAGTGATCATGTGACCTTTTGGAGGGTGCACACGTATACATGTGCACATGTGTAGTCCCAGGGATGCCAGACATGTGCCTGTCCTGGTCTCCATGGCCTCTGGGGTGCGAGGAGTGAGGGAGCCTGAAAAGACAGACTGTGTTCTGTCAGAGCACTTGGAGGCTTGGGGCTCGAGGCTCCAAAGCGGAAGCCAACACGTCTGCTTTCTTCACTGCGAGAGTAGCAATGGGAGACGCTGCACTGGGGCACAAAAGAGGCGAGACCTCGCAAAGGGCATGTTGTGTGATGTCTTCTTGGGGAAAATATTATTTGTGAAGGATAAGGAGAGGGGAGGGGAGTGGAGGAGAGGAAATAGAAGAACGCCATGGTCAGCAACCCTCCGCCCCCCCCCCTCGCCCCCTTCTCAACTCCAACCCCCTCCCCCAAACATTCACTGAGTAGGGTATATCGGAGGCTAAGCACCCAGTCTTCCACATACAGGTCCCCACACTGGCCTCATCTGAGCTGGCTGAGGTTGACACCTTCCTCTTGACTTTCTCTGGACACAGCATCTTCATCCAGTTTCAGCCAGCTCCAGCCTGCCTATGCTTCCCTTCACGGCCCTGAGCAGTGGTGATTGTGGACTTCTTGGCTGGGGTTTCTACGTCCTGCACCAGCATAGAGGGAGCCAATGAGCCAGAAGGATTCAGAGGGCTCAGCCTTCTTGCTCATCGTGGGCCCCTGCCCCTTTGAGAGGTATCTCCATGGCTCAGTCTGTTCTCTGTCCACCTCCAGGGACACAAGGCTTCAGCTGGTTGGAATCATATCAGTCGGATGTCATCAGGTCTTTGTAAGGTGTGTGTGTGTGTGAGAGAGAGACAGAGACAGACAGACAGACAGACAGACACACACACACACACACACACAGAGAGAGAGAGAGAGAGAGAGAGAGAGAGAGAGAGAGAGAGAGAGAGAGAGAGAGAGAGAGAGAGAGAGAGAGAGAGAGAGTTTGGTATATGATCTCCAAATATGTGGGTGGCGCCCCACCCACATCTCACCATATCACTGATACACTTTGGATACTTCTGGCTGGGAAAAAAATCAGCTCCCAGCCCCGCAGTTCTGCACCACAGAACATGGAGAGGGTCCCTCATGTCACCCACACACCACTTCCTGCAGGTCCCCAGCTGGGAAGTCTGTGCCATCCATGCAAGGAGCAGAGCTGTAACATGAGAGGCAGGATGGGGTTGGGGGGGGGGCCGGTAACAGGAGGACAAGGCTGTGCAGATGTGTGGAGGGCTCGAAAACCAGCCTGTGTTCTCCCCGGAGTATTAATTACAGTCGGAGCCTAGGCTTGTCAGGGCGCGCTCTGCTCGGGCAGAGTAATTGATAACGGTCGGGAGCTGTGGGTGGGTCACGGTGCAGGAGCAGGATACCAGGACGCCACTCTCTCGCAGCTGCCCGCCTGCTCTGTGAAGGGAAAGGCAAGAAGTTATGAGCCCCTGCCAGCCTGCTAGCTTGTCCCTGTGCCTCCTGCAGCCTTCCATACAATGTCTCCTGTCTTATCTTAGTTCATGGAAGGTTTACAAAGCAGGCGCATCGTCATCCAGCCATGGAGGCCCTAAAACATACAACTGGGCCCAGTCTCTGGCTGGATGATGGCACCTGCTTTGCAGACCTTCCATGAACTAAGATAAGACAGTGCCGTTGTATGTTTTAGGGCCTCCGTGGTGCTGATGTCACCACCGAGGGAGGTCCCAGTAGAGGGCGACACCCAAGAGGACAGGAACTTTCATCTGTATGAGTGGCACTGGTTGCCAGTCAGGACGGTGCCAGCTCACGGCTTGTGCTCAACAGATACCTACAGGGAATGCCTGATCTGGGAAAAGGACTCAGTGAACCCCAGGTCATGCCACTCCTCATCCCACAGCTGTATTTGGGGAGCACTACGGAAGATCTTTCTTTCTGGGACAGACTCCTCGGCCTTACAGGGCTCCGGGCTCTGCGCGGCAAGCTTACAGCTTGAATATTTGGTGGAGAGGTTGGTGGAGGCAGGAGCTTATGAGCACACCCACCTTTCTCATGGCAGATTTAGGGTACAGGGGCAGCAAGCAGCATGGGTGACCAGCCAAGCACACACAGTACCATCAGTGGCAAGGAAGTCCCATAACCACCACAGTGCTGCACATCAGTGCTGCCTGGGAGGGACCTGAGGCGGAGGGATGCTGACTCCACAGAGTGGAAGTTGATCCCACAGAGCCCTGCAGCGGTTCACTGAGGGTGCTGAGGCTGGATGTGATCTGAGCGGCAACAGGCTGGCTCCTGGGGTGTCTTTGATCCAAAGGCTCTGCTCCCAGCCCTATCCACTCACGTCAGTGACTGTGTAAACATTTCGTGGACATGAGAGGAAGCTGAGATGAAATTTCACAAAACGTGATAAGAACAGATATAAAATGCGGCACAAGGGTCCAAAACTACTACTTGGATGAACACTGTAGGAAGATTTGGGGCTCGTTGTGGAAAATTCAGCCCAATTTGTGGTACCAGATACCATCCCCCCACCTGGGCATGGCTTACAATTCCGAGGTAAGCCAGTTGTGTGCAAGTAAGCTCTGTATTGGGTCACCTGAGCCCCACACAGGCTTTCTTTGGATGGCATGTATGGGGGTGAGTTTAGCCTCATTCGTCTGATGGGGGGGCTCACTTAGAGTGCATCCAAGGGCTTGGGGCAGGGCGGGGTGTGTGTGTGTGTGTGTGTGTGTGTGACTCACAGCCCAGAATACAAACGAGATGGAGACTCCCGTGCACAGCAAGGGAACTGACTAGGCTACCCGGAGCAGGGCAGGACTTAGCAACCGGAGACTTGCCCTGGGCCACTGGGAGCAGGCTGTAGAAGGGAGGCTCCAGTCTGAGGTACAATCAGTAGGGGTGTGGGTAGGTACAAGGGTTAGACTACAAAAGGGAGGTATCTCTCCCATCCTCAGGCCTTAGCTGGGGGTGGGAGCTGTATAGGAATTCTATCATGCTGGAAGGGGAGGGGAGGGACAGGGTGGCTCCAGGCTTGTGAGAGCAGGTCACACCTCGGTGGCTGCCATATGGTACTTGCTGGGAGAGAAAGGATCTGCCCGCCACTTTAAATCAGGACTCAGACAGTGCTGGCAGGGCACAGGGCGGTGTACCCCATCCTACCCTCTGCTAAGGTGTATCCACCTGCCCACATTCCTCTCTGGCTGCTGAATTATTGAGAGCTCTGTGTGCTTTATTGCCGTGCTAGAGGGGCACTGCGGCATACCAGCTGAGCTCGGAGCATGTCTGTGGTCCAGGGGGGTCGTGACAGGCCTGAGTTTTCCTCTCTAGAATGCCCCCAATGAAGGGCGCATCCTCCTGTCTTCCCCTCCCTAACATTATTTATTCATAGCTGACAGCCTTCTGAACAAGGCTGTGACCCTCCCCCACTCTTACACCACCATCTGAAAGGCTGTGGATTGAATTTGTGCCAAGCAGCAGCATTGCCTGGCCCACTTGTTAGGGCTCTGGTGGGGGGTCCCTCAGTCACTAGCCATAGCAGGTAAGGGAGTAGCCTGCTCTGAGTGATTAACACCAATGTGTGGCCCATTTTAGTTTGTGTTTAGGGTGGGGTAAGTATGTAGGTGTGTATGAAATTGCATGTAGGTGGTATTGTAGCTGAGTGCGTGAGGGAGGGATCAGTGCCTTTGTGCATATGTGCATATGCAGGTGCTGTTCATATGCAAGTATGCATGCAGTCACATTCAGGGTCTGTGTTGTACAGGTGTGCATGAAGTCACCTGTAGGGACTATGTGTGTGCACATGTTCATGAAGTCATGGGCAGGTGCTGTGTATGTGACAGTGTGCATAAAGCCACACATAGGGACTCTGTGTGTATGCAAGTGTGCAAGGAGCTACCTGCATGGACTGTGTGTGTGTGCAGGAGTTCATAAAGCCATCTGAAAGGACTGTGTCTGTGTGTGTGCATGGAGCCACCTGCAGGGACTGTGCACACGTAGGTGTGCATGTAGCTGTATACAGGGGCTGTGTGTGCTGATGTGCATGAAGCCACATGCAGGGACTCTGTGTGTGTGTGCGTGTGTGTGTGTGCGCGTGCATGAGCAGGTGTGCATGAGGCCACATTCAGGGACTGTGTTGTACAGGTGTTGCAGGGGCTTTGTGTGTGTGTGTGCTGATGTGCATGAAGCCACATGCAGGGACTCTGTGTGTGTGCGCGTGTGTGTGTGTGCGCGTGCACGCGCCGGTGTGCATGAGGCCACATTCAGGGACTGTGTTGTACAGGTGTTGCAGGGGCTTTTTGTGTGTGTGTGTGTGTGCAGATGTGCATGAAGCCACATGCAGAAACTCTGTGTGTATGTGTGTGTGTGTGTGTGTGTGCGTGCGCGCGCAGGTGTGCATGAGGCCACATTCAGGGACTGTGTTGTACAGGTGTTGCAGGGGCTTTTTGTGTGTGTGTGTGTGTGCAGATGTGCATGAAGCCACATGCAGAGACTCTGTGTGTGTGTGTGTGTGTGTGTGTGTGTGTGTGCGCGTGCGCGCGCAGGTGTGCATGAGGCCACATTCAGGGACTGTGTTGTACAGGTGTTGCAGGGGCTTTGTGTGTGTGTGTGCAGATGTGCATGAAGCCACATGCAGAAACTCTGTGTGTGTGTGTGTGTGTGCGCGTGCACGAGCAGGTGTGCATGAGGCCACATTCAGGGACTGTGTTGTACAGGTGTTGCAGGGGCTTTGTGTGTGTGTGTGTGTGCAGATGTGCATGAAGCCACATGCAGAAACTCTGTGTGTATGTGTGTGTGTGTGTGTGTGTGTGTGCACGCGCAGGTGTGCATGAGGCCACATTCAGGGACTGTGTGTATGTGGTGTGTGTGTGTGTGTGTGTGTGTGTGTGTGCAGATGTGCATGAAGCCACATGCAGAGACTATATGTATACATGTACATGAAGCCATCTACAGGAGCTGTGTACATGTAGGTGTGCATGAAGCTGTGTGTAGGTGCTGTGTGTGTGCATGAAGCCACATGCAGGGACTCTGTGTGTGTGTGTGTGTGTGTGTGTGTGCACGCGCAGGTGTGCATGAGGCCACATTCAGGGACTGTGTGTATGTGGTGTGTGTGTGTGTGTGTGTGTGTGTGTGTGTGCAGATGTGCATGAAGCCACATGCAGAGACTATATGTATACATGTACATGAAGCCATCTACAGGAGCTGTGTACATGTAGGTGTGCATGAAGCTGTGTGTAGGTGCTGTGTGTGTGCATGAAGCCACATGCAGGGACTCTGTGTATGTGCAAGTGTGCATGAAGCCACGTGCAGGGACTGTGTGTGTGTGTGTGTGTGTGTGTGTGTGTGTGTGTGCAGATGTGCATGAAGCCACATGCAGGGACTGTGTATGTGTGTGTATACAGATGTGCATGAAGCCACATGCAGGGACTGTGTGTGTGTGTGTGTGTGTGTGTGTGTGTATACAGATGTGCATGAAGCCACATGCAGGGACTGTGTGTGTGTGTGTGTGTGTGTGTGTGTGTGTGTGTGTGTGTGCGGGTATGCATAAAGTTATGTATAGGTATGTCTCTGGGACTTCCAGGTGTGCCTGCAAGGTGCAGATCTTTAGAAAAGATACTTGATTCTCGCCTTGACAGATGCTTCCCCTTCACGAGGCAGTTTTCTAGAGAGCTGTGGGGAGCTTATCCCAGAGTTTGGAGTAACTTCTGCATGCAGACAGCCTCCACCAAGAAAAAGCTCTCCAGAGCACAAGCAGCCACCCCTTTCTCCACACTGCCTAACCTCAAATAAAGTCTCCTCCCAGCCAGTCCCCATTTCAGAATCCTCAAGATCTCCCAGTGTGGGAGCCTCCTCTGCCCCCTCCTACCAGCTCCTTCCCCGGGGTCTGCCATTTGTCAAGCTTGGAGCTGAGCCATGCTGTAGCTCAGCTCTGAACAGCATGGGCAAAATCAGGCAGGACCTTCAATGACTTGATAGTGAGCCTGGAACAGGCTCAAAGCTCCACAGCCTGGGGACGGAGAATGAGGCTGAGCTGCAGAAAAGGAAGAGGGGACCAGAAACACTGACCAGGACCTGGGCTTCCTAAAACAGCTGCAGGGGACAGCAAAGCCGCGTGCAGAGAGAGTTGGAGCCCCCACCACTAACCTGCCTCACCACCCTTCCCCTGGTTGGGTCTCTTCTTCCGACCTCTCCAGGATCCAGGGTTCTGAAATGATAGTGTATTTTTGGGTAGGTACCAAGCATGACTGGCCTTGTTGCTTTCTCTGCTCTGGGCAGGTCTGGGGTTGAAATAAGGGAGAGCAGAGTGTATATTCCTACCCAGGTGAGCCTCACAGAGTCTGTTCTAGCTCCTCAAAGCCCAGTGCATGCAGGGGTGCCAGGGTCAAAGGGTTCCCAGACAGAAGTTCTCCTGACTATCACCATCACTTCTCCATTCCCTCCTCCCTCCCGAGAGCCCCAGATGACTGTGACTAGGTCTCATCCAGCTCTTGTGCTTGCTGCCATATTGTGTCTCCACTTGGATAGGGCTCCAGGAACCTCAAATACTGAAAAGAATGGATGACAGATGGATGGATGGATGGACAGACAGATGGATGGATAGGTCGGTGGATGGATGAAGGGATGGGTGGGTGGATGGAGGGATGGGTGGGTGGATGGATGAAGGGATGGGTGGTGGATGTGTAGGTTGGTGGATGGATGGATGGGTGAATGGATGGTGGGATGAGTGGATGGATGGAGGGATGGGTGGGTGGATGGAGGGATGGGTGAGTGGATGGATAGGTTGGTGGGAAGATGGATGGATGAGTTTTGTGGTTGGAGAGAGGGAGGGATGAATGGATGTGTAGGTGGGTGGGTGGATGTTTGGGTGGATGGATGGAATGAATCCTGGCAGCGTATCAGTGCAGTGCCACTCCGTGTAACACCCACTTCTGACCAGCTCTGCCATCCCTAGCTTCCCAGTGGCTGAGGTCACCTAGCGACCATGTCTTCCTCCCAATGGTGGCAACTTTTCAAGAGTATTAGAGAGGCATTGCTGTTCCCATTTTAAAGCTGACGATGTGGCTAATTCCTGCCCTGTTTGTGATGGGCACAAAGATGAGTGGAGGCTCAGCATAGTGAGGCATAGGTGCAGGGAGAGTCCCTGGCATCTGGTACAGGAGGGCACAGAAGTCCCGGTGTTTTGCGAGGAAGTCCTTCTGCATGGAGAGTCCTCTGCACGCTCTGGGAGCATTTCCATCTTTGGAGACCTGGAGTCTCCCCCAGGAGGGCTTCTACGAAGGAGAGGAGACTGAAGACTATTGTGGAGGAACTGCCTGGGTGTAGATAGTGGACCGTTCCATTCTACCTCAGGCTTGAACGAGGATCTTCCTCGGCCACTCAGCAGCTATATGACACTGAGTCACAAGACCTCCCTGAGCCTTCAGTCACTCATCTGTGAAGTAACCTTAGTGCCAACAGGAAGCCTGGGTGAGGATGCAGGATGCTCTAACTGTCTCATGCTTAGTGCCATGCCACCAACAGGTCTGGACTGGCAGTGAGGTAGCTGTTCTGCTTTTCTGGCTCACCTGGATCCTTCTGGGTGACCTGAGCTCTCACACACCAGAGACCCCACCTTTCCCTTTGGGGACCTTAGGGGGCCTCAGGCCAGGGCTGTCCTCCCCTTAGGAACACTGTCCTGCCTCTCCTTCCCACCTGCTCACCAAACCTCCTCCACCCTAGGTCCTCAAGGTGTTTGCGGCCCGCTGACCCCACTCCAACTTGCATTCTCGCCAGCCTCTGCATTCTCTCTTTAACCCTTGGGCTGGACCATATGTCTAAGAACCCAGGCAGCCACATTGTCCCCTGGCTGAGTTGAAGCCCCTGCTGCCAGGGGACTCCTGGGAGGCTGCATACTGCAGGCTTCATCCTGCAGTTGTGGGGTTACACCTGCTCAAAGGCGCAGTCCCAGCTTCCTCCATCACTCTGGGATGAGGCCCAATGGCTCAGTCCTGAGTCCCCAGTGCTTGCTTGGCTCCCTGTGGATAACAGCAGAGCAGTGGGCTGGATCTGCTTGGTTTCTCTGTTGGGCAATAGGGAAGCGAGGCTGAAAAGGGCCAGAGCGTCCAGCTCCAGCCTCCACATAGCAGCTCAGGTCAGTGGCACATGCTTGTTAGGAGCCTGTGCCCAGAACAGCCTCCCCTCCAACCTCACTTCCAGCATGTGTGGTGCCCACCCCTCCCAGCCCACCCCCAGCCCCCACCATCCTCTGAGCTCCATGTGTCCCCACATGTGCCTCTGGTCTGTGGCTGTGGCACACCTAGACTGGGAAAGCCTGTGAGGGCAGGAGGCTTAGTGTTCCCAGCATCATCCTAGGATGGGGATGGAGCTTAACACAACCTATAGAACATAGGGAGAAAGAAGTGGAGTACTGATGGCCGTCTGTTCTTAGCCGGCACCTGAGCCTGCTATGTGACCAGAATATCTCCTAGAGCCACCTCCTGCCAGTCATGGGCATGAGTGGAGCCAAGGTAGCTCTGCTGTTAATGGGGGATGCCTCCTGGAGCAGACGAAGGCTCCCCCACCCAGTCTCCACATTGCTCAGCCTCAGGTGAGGTTGGGGCCTGGGATTTCAGCCATCCAGGGAACCCTGGAGAGCTAGGACCCAGGACTGAAAGGACACTGGTGTGAGAGTGCAGTATTCCTCTCCCATCCACAGACAGGGAAGGGAGTGAAGAACCTTCACCCTCTTCGGTGGTGGGCAGGAGGTGGCTGCAGAAGTGTTGGCAACGGACAGAGAGGCCAGCAGAAAGCGCCTCCAAATTAGCAGTAATTGCAGGAGAGATAAAGAGCAAACAGGGTAGTTGAATGAGGCTCTCCATAAATATTATGTTTTTAAAGTTTGCCCTGGAGTAATGGAAGCTGTTTAAATGTGACTATCCTGTCTGCATTTTAAGAGCCTGATAATAAAGATTTAGCAGCTGTTTCCTGGGGCCACTTTACTGGGGGCCCCTGTTTGCCCCCCCCCGACTCCAGATCTCCTGGGCTTCTCTGACTGCGCCCACTGAGACCAGGAAATCTCTCCTCGTGGGTCTGGACTGCCCCCCGCCTTCCCTAGTAGCTACCACAGCCCCAGCCTGCTTCCTCCAGATGCCTGCCTCTTTGCCCTATCCAATGTGGTCCTGCCTCCCCTGACCAGAGCCAGCAGCTGCATCTTCTGGTTTCATCCCTCACAGGTGGCATCCTTTGGACGGGAGCCGCTCCTGCTCCTGGCCACCCTATGTCCAGCCTTCTCACCAGCCAAGGCAAGGACCTTCACAGCTAAGCAAAAGTGTTCGCTCACGCTGGCGGCAAATCGTCACTGTTTCTGTTTTCCTCCTATTCACGTGGACAGGTGGGCTCTCTCTGTCAGGTAGCAGCATACAGGAAGGACTTAGGACTTAGGACTGAGGCAATGGGCACATGAGCAGGTCTGGGCCCTGCGGGGAGGGGACACCGAGGCCGGCTAGCCACAGGGGCTGGGTCCTCTTGGTCATCAGCTCCTGACAGCAATAGCAGGAGGAGAGTTTTGGGGGACAGGTTGGCACCACTGGAGCCTAAAGGTACATTGACAGCATGGGACATGTTCCATGAGGCATTTGGAGGCATAAGAACCCACTGTTTGACCCACTCTACCCTGGCAACAGGAAATACCCTCATGGACCTGCCCCTGTCCAGCCTGTGCTTTGGGCAACACCATTGCTAATTCCTAGGACAGTGGTAGGGACACCTGGGGGTTGCTTTGAAAGTTTCACAGACAATGCCCCGCCCCATCTCCACCACCAACAACCACCTGTTTTCCTCATTCTGCCCAAAAGGGAAACAACCCTAGACTGGAAACACTGGTGACTTCACAGGTACAGACAAAAACAAAAAACAAAAACAACAACAACAACAACAAAAAAGCCTTGTGACAAGACAGCTGACACCCTCGGGGAAGGACTGTGGTTCAGGAATTTTCTTATGAAAGGGTCCGGTGGCTTCAGAGCTCAATCTTTGGAGCTAAGGACAAATGGGCAAGTCGGGAGAGGGAATGGGGCCAGAAAACCACAGCACGGGCCCCGGAAGTGAGACTTCACCCCCCAGAGTAAGTGGCCCTGGTGCCACAGGAAGAGGATCTAGCTAGGACAGAGCAAGGAGCCGGGTTCAGCGGGGGAAGGGAAAAGCCAGGGGCTTGGCAGGTGGAGGAATGGGCATCAGCGCCGCCCCCCAAGGGTGTCTATGGCCTGAAGATGGTTCTGGAAAAGGGGTCTTGCCCCTTCACTCTGGGTATCTCTGCTGTCTCGTCCTGGGCCAGTGAGGGTGGGGAGGCAGGGCCAACTGCTTTAGTGTTGATCAGTCCCTCAGAGGCAGCATGGCTGGCAGAGGGAGGGATGGCAGGGGTGAGGTTGTCTTCTGAGGCCTTGGGTGACTCTAGCTTGTAGGAGCCAGGGCCATCCAGACCCTCTTGGGACTAAAGGGAGGTGACCTAAGACTAGGGGCTCCTCCTACCAGATGTTCCCCTACAGGACATCTGGGGCAAGGTGAGCAGCCAACAAGTGACATGCCAGAGCCTGGGCGTCTTAGGTTAGACCACTTAGAGCCACAGCTGTTGGACCTGACTCTGGGAAGGAGATGCTATTGGCTAGGTGGTAGACAGGGGCTCTGAGAGCTGTAGGAAGGGCAGGTATACCCCCTGCCCTGGGATGAGCACCAGCCATCGGCAGCTACTCCGCTGAAGTGAGGGTCAGCTTGCTATGATCTGGAAAGTTCTCGTAAGAGGAAGCTGGGGTTAAGAAATGTTTTGTTTACCTTCCTGCCTCCGTCCGCTTGTCAGCAGTTCCGGCTTGGCGCATCTTGCTCGGGTTCTGGAGGGTGAGTAGGCAAGATGCGGCAAGGGCTGGCGTCGGCAGGGGGTCAGAAGTGCAGGCTGCGATTGCTGGAAGGAGTATCATGATTCAGGCTTTGTCCCTCCCCGTGACAGAGGTGACAGCCCTCCACCTTACTAGACCTCAAACCCCTGTTCCTCCCATGCCCATGTTAGTGTTCTCTGCCTGCCAGGAGGTCTGTTTTTCCAACCTTCTCCCCACAACCCTGGCTGTGCTAGCCAGGACTGAGCCATGAGATTCTGGGAAGGGAGGGCCAGCCTCTGACACTGGCGCCCTGACAGTGTTGGGAAGCTGTGGCTGAGCCCCAGTCTATGCCCACGACCTGCCACCATCCTAAGCACAAGGTACACAAGTGACAAGCTGGCGGGCCCTTCCATGTAGGGCCCCACCTTTTTGAAGGACACCCCGGCAGAACGTAGCTAGAGCCAGCGCAACCCTTTGACTCCATAATCCTACTCGTGGGACTGCTAGTTTGGGAGCTAATTCAGAGGAAGAACGCTGAAAGTACTAAGATATTTAAGCCTGCAGCCAGGTAACGGTTAAGCTACTTACATAGCAGCCTGGACCTGAGGGTGGGAGACCGCACTGCTGAAGGTACCTGAAACTATCATTAAGAGAAAAGTAGGACAGCTGATTACAGCTAGGAGAACACTATAATTACAGATAGAGAAAATCGGAGGAGGCCACAGAAAAGCAGAGACCATAGCGTGAGCATGTAGAGACCAGGGCTCTACCTAGGAAAAGTTGGAGAAATGTTTTTAATTAGCCAAAGGATAGTCAGGCTGGGTGTGGTGGTGTGCACCTGTCATCATTCCCAGAAGGCTGAGGCAAGGGGGTGATCAGGAATTCAAGGTCAGCCAGAGCTGTATCACGAGAGACCCTATGTCAAAACACTAACTAAGGGCTGGGGGCTTATCTCAGTGGTGCAGCATTTGAATAAAGGAGGAGGGAAAGGAAGAGGAAGAGGGGAGCAAGTCCTCAGGCGGAAGAGAGAGAGAGGTGGGGTAGAGGGAACACTCCATTTCATGGGTCCTATACTTTTGCCGGTTGCTCTCCAGGAGCCTAAACTCAGTCTCTTCCCTTGGGCTCTGGGGTCCTTATCCTGGCAGACACACCTTTGTTTGACCTAGTCCCTGGACTAAGGCCCCTCCCACAGATAGGTGGATGTGGTCTTCCGTGGCAGACGTGAGCTTCACACCCTCTGCCTGAGGCTGTCTCCAATTGTTTTTTATCAAGCACTTACTGTGTGCAAAGATTTGTGTCAGGCACCGAGAATGTGAAAGAGACCCAGCACTGCACAGAGGGGAGGGTAAGTGGGCATGGGGCAGTGAAAGAGAAGGAGGAGAAACAGGTAGGGCCAGCTTGTGGTGAGGCGGGATTGCAATCTGGAGTAGTTTGGACATTCAAGTAGGGGTTCGGTTTGATTTCAGCAGGCATCTCCTTGGAGACATGACTGTGACTGTAGTAAAAATCCAGCCCTGTCCCCAGGGAGGTTACAGACCGATAAGGTACCAACCTTATCAGTAATCAACGACAGTAAGTAACTATTTAGCTATGTGTAACTAGTTATGAGGCAGTGTGCAAGCACAGTCATGGGGGACCGAACAGAGGGACCACAGAGGGACATGACCCCTGAGGGGTTGGCTTGTGAGTCTTACCAGGAACCAGGGTACAGGGCTGGAGAGATGGGAGCAAGGTAGTGATGTTTCCAGGGAGGGTCATGGTTGGGGGTCCGAGAGCCTCGGCCCAGGTGTTATCACCTCCCCAGGGTGTCCACTCTGTTAGGAAAGGGCATGCTCCAGCCAGGCAGGTGCCTGCACCTAAGGCTTCTGAGGTCGGCCCGATTGGTGCCCACATTTCCAGAAGGAGACCAACAGCATAGTGAGTGTTCAAATATATTACCTGAAGGAACCAGCCGGAAGCTGAAAATTGTCCCAAGAGAGGAGGAAACCAGCAAGTCAATGACTTTCTCATCCACTCTGCTTCCAGGTTGTCAGGGTCTTGGGGCCCTCAGCAGGCGTGACCTGGCCTGACGTGTGTGCCAAAGATGGCCTGGACACAAAGGAAGGGCTGAGAGCCTCCGTTCCATGCTGGGGCCTTGAGGCTCACGGAGTAGAGCAGGCAGCTGGAGAGCCAGTGCCAAGGGCCAAGGTTATCCCGACTGAGGGCTTGGACACTTTTCAATGATAAACAAAGTTGTCCCTGTGGAGATGGAAAGGAACAGGGAGTGAGGCGAGAATAAGGAGACGACATGCCAAGACCTGTCCAGAGATGGGTCACCTTCCTCCCGGCCCAGGAAGGCCGATGGTCTCACATACTCAGATTTGTAGTCTATGATGTCTCCAAACAGAGTCAGGACACTCATATATGGTGTGACTGAATTAAAGACCATCCCTTCGCATAACTAAGTAAATACATGCTAGTGCATCCTGGGTAAGACCAGATGCCATGGAAGCAGCTGAGGATGGGTGAGGAGAAAGAGCAAGGGGTGAGTGAGCCGGTGTCGGGGATGGAGGGGGAGCATTCCTTGGAGCGTCCCAGTAGTCAAAGGGAGTTTTCCCATGAAGGCAAGGGCTCAGAGACCGTGGCTGGGAGGGAGCTGAGGATTTGGGATTCTGAGATAGAAAGCCTCTTTCTTTCCACATCCTGACTTGGACACTGTGACCAGCGGTGACAGTACAACTCATTTGCCCAAGGACTCAGTTCTGCGGTGGCCGCGGGGAATGGCCTGGGAAGGGATATTTGTTCTGTGCAGGGTCCAGGCCTGAGTGGAGGTGGAACATCCCTAGACTGGTGAACGATGTCTGGCCCTGGGCTATCTGAGCTCCTGAATCCGGCCCCAGGCCATTGATCAGATGCTGAACAGAGGGACGCCTGAGGCCCGAGAACCTGCAGTGAGTGCAGGCACGCCGCCACGTGGGAAGGACCGTGGGTTCCTGTTAATTGCAGACCCTTGAGTCCAACAAAATGGCTGGCACTTGGGTGATGACCCTTGGCTCTTCCTGTTTTCTAAATTCAGAAGCACCTGCTAATTATGCTATTACGCAGAAGTACCTTTAACCCAAGAAACATTCAAGATGGTTAATAAATATGATTAGAAAGGCAGGCAAGGAGAGGAAGCTCGTGGGATAGTTTTCTCCCTCGGCATAGGAAATCCAGTTTCAAGTCTTGGCTGCCCTGGTCTGGAATTTTCCCCAAAGAGAAGCTTAAGATGAGGGCTGGAAGGGAAGAGGTGTCGGGGGGACCGGGGGTGGGGAAGACTGGTGAGGAAAACCAAGTCAAGTGCGGCTGCGCTGGTGAATGGCAGAGGACACGGGGCCATCGGGAGCCCTGGGAATTACTGTGTGAACACACTGGTGCTCAAGCAGGTGTTTGTCCGGCCCGCTGAGTGAGGATATACCCCTGGGCCTGCAACATTCATAGGTCTGCTCCTGTACTATAGAGAGCCACAGCCTCATAGGGCTGAGAGAGGACAGGCTCTGTCAGTTTCTACATGCAGGCAGGAGGAGAAGGGGGCGAGGAGGAGAAATAAGGGGTGGAGGAGGAGAAGGAAAGGACCCATGTGTCACATCCAGCATACCACAGAGGCTGTAAGGGGACAGCCCACATCAGCCCCCACTGGAACCTACTGTGTCTTGTGGAGACACACCTTAGACATTGCCCACATCATCATAATCTCCAGCACCACTAGGAAATTTCCACTGCATCTGGCAACTTCCAGAAGAGCCGTCTCTTGTCCTAGGACCTACTGAGAACTGGTGGCCTCTGTGGACTTGGGGGCAAGCCGGCGTCCCCTTTGTTTGTGTGTGTTGCCTCCGACATCTGAAGAGGTCACTGAGTCTTATGTCCCACCCTTCAGCGTGTGACAGCTTGCCTTTACCACAACAAACCAGAACAGTGTCTCTCTTTTTGGGGAGGGGGGTCATATATCAGATATTTACATTATGATTTGTAACAGTAGCAAAATTGCAGCTATAAGGTAGAGATGAATAATTTATGGTTGGGGGCGTCATGCACGAGGAACTGTATTAAAGGGTTGCGGCATTGGAGAGGTAGAGACACGCTGCTTTAGGAAGTATCGGACTTGTCACACTTCAGATATGGCAAGCCACGCAGCTTCCCGTGCGTGTGCGTTTTCTTTCTTCTTCCCGTCCTGTCCAGGAAGCAGGATTTCCTCACAGTGAGAGATGACCACGCTATTCTCTGGATATCCCAACAGCCACAGTCCCTGCAGACTCTGCTATGATACAGAGCAAGGGACTGATGACATTCCCAGGGCAAAGTGGACAACCTGCGTGGCTGTCTCCCTGGTGTAGGGGCAAGCTACTTTGGCCAGTCTTCATGGACAAAGATTGCAAAGAAAAACACTTGCCACACCAGTGCCTGGCACACAGCAATGGGGTCGTGTCCTGGCAACCTTATCTTGTGAGAGAAACACTTTGGGCAGTGTGGAGGCTTCCCTGGTGAATTTCACAGTAGCCCACAGTCCTTTGCAGGCTGCTATAGGGTTCCTAGAAGCAAGTTGAGCAGAGATGTGATGGAATAGTCCCATCTTTCCTTTTACGGAGTATGTAATAGACTGTGATTTTTGCCATTTCTCTGAGTGTGTCAATTTTGTCCGGTCTGCTTAGTCAGGGCTTGTGAGGAGGGGTCTCATAAGTTTGACCTACAAGTCTGGGGTGAGTCTCACGGCTTTACCCTACACCTTTCCTAAGGCAGGGACCTGTATGTGGGTTATGTCAGATGTTAAGTATATTCATCCAGACTGCCTACGTGGAGGCCATAGGAGAAACTTCGATGTACATCCAGGAGCCTGCTGGAACTGCTCCAAGAAGGATTCAGCCCTGAGTCCTGTGTGGCTGGCTCCTACTACACCAATGGCTATGGTAACCTGTCATCTTTACCAGAATGCTTTTCAGTTTGGGTCACATATCCCAGTGTCTGCAAAAAGGCTGTGTGTCTCCCTTTTCCCTGGACACAGTTCTTAGGAAGGCATACTCAGGTCCTCTGGAGAGAGGGAAGGAGAAATAAGGACTATCATTAAAACTGCATTGGCATCCCAGAGGTCGGCCTGGTACCCTCAGTCTGTGCCTCTGCAGCTTTGCGCTGGGGTGGCTGTGTCAGACACTCCACTCGCTAGCTCTTGGCGCTTCCTTTGGTATACAGATCGGGCAGCCCCTTGCCATGCGCCTCCTCATCTCATCCCCAGCAACACCACAGACCTAACCTAAAGGCTCCTGCTGCCTCCCAGAGCTATTTGCTCCCACCTATCCCACCTGGTGTCTGGCCCTGAGATCTGCTCTTCCTAGCTGTCTGCAAAGTTATCCAGCTGGTGGAGAGCCTTGGCCACAGAAAGCATCCACTGCCGAGCCATCCTAACACCCTGGCTCCCTCAGAATTGCACTTCTCACCACCTTAGGGAAGACACGTCCCCTGACCCTCCCAGGAAGTGGTCGTGAGTGGAGGTCTCTTGTTCTACTCCAAGCCACCTGACTGTCTCTTAATCGTCTCAGGAAGCAGCTCCGGCATCGCTAGCTGCCCTCTCCACCATGTCTGCCCCAGGCAGCCGTGTGGTCTTTGTAGTACAGAATGTTAGACCTGAGTCATGGACCTGATTCCCCCATGTCAACCATTTCTTTCGTCTGCCAGTATCTTCTTCCTCCCCACCCAAGCTCCAATGTCCCTAGTCTCTGCTGGTGTGTATCATGTAAGCCTTGTAGTTTTCTTTGGGGGCTGCAGTTGGAGCAGGGGCTGCCAGTGATGGTCCACTGACCCGAGACTGTCAACATCTTCCTCCAGATTTCTAAATCCATTAACCAAAGTCATCTGGCTCCGCGGTCTTCATCGTCACTGTGGCTCTAAACCACTGTCACAACCACTGTCATCCCACCAAATGCCTGGTGCCATGCCTGCCCTCTTTCTGGTGTCCCACCGGCCTCAGCCCAGAAAGCCACAATGCTCTTACCTTCGGGGGGGGGGGTCACCAGTAATTAGTCCTTAGCACACTCTGACCACCCACTGGCCCAGGTGTGGTACCCTACCCTGAAGCTCCAGGGTGTAACGTTAGAGAGGCGCTGTGCTCAGATGAGGGTCTTTCAGGCTGTGTGCCCACCCCCAACTTCCTCAGCAAAAGCTGGAGTGGGAAAAAGGTTTTCATGGAGTCAGATGCTGGGGTGTCTGACATGTGGGTTCAACTTGGGCTATCTCTCTGTCCCCTGGCGGACAGCTTTCCTGGCCTTCCTTTAATACCTTACCGAGGTGGCTTCAGCATCTCCAGCTTTCCTCACCCCTGGGTGAGGGAGCAGCGTGCACTGCCTTCCGCGTAACTCAATAGTAGGCCCGAGTTGTGGAGGCTTGCCCATGTCGACCGTTTCCCTTCTGTCTGGTCAGCCCCAGGATCCACTCTTCTTCTGACTGCTGGTCCCTGGAAACGTGCCTCATCTATGCCTTGTGGTTTTCCTCCCAGATGTGACCGATGTCTTCCTGGAGATGGGGACCCCTGAGCCTGGGCCATGTCCCAACTCCAGCATTTCTCTTGCAGGTTTAAGGAAGTCAACAGCCAAGGGCCCATCACTGGGGACAGATATGGTCATGACAAACCCAAGAAAGTAAAGGAATCATGGTTGGCCAATAAGTAGGAAGGGGGGCAGGTTGGGGTACAAAGCGGTTTGTGGGGCGGCAGCTGCAGCAACAGTTACAGCCTCAGTGATGATAAGGACCGTGTGGCTGGATAGATTTGTTTTGTTTTGTTTGGCTTTTTGAGACAGGGTTTTCTCTGTGTAGTTTTGACTGTCCTGGACTCACTTTGTAGACCAGGCTGGCCTCAAACTCACAGGGATCCACCTGCCTCTGCTTCCTGAGTACTGGGATTAAAGGCATCTGCCACTGCACCCGGTTTGGATAGATTTGTTAATGGATTTAAAAGTCAGGAGAATAGTGATAGTCTCGGGTCTGCGGACTATCAGTGGCCCCCCCATGGACTTTGCAAACAGATCCTTTTGTTCTGGATCAGGGTGGTGGACACAGTGCCACAGTTGTCTTGGATCTGCATTCCTAGTCTGGTCCCAGCATGCCTCGCACCCCCTTTTTTTTTTAAGGAACAAGAGACTCTTGTAGATTGTGCAGTACTTAGGAGCAACCTGTCTCAGTGTATGAGCTTCTTTCTCCAGAACCTTTCCAGTCTAGATCCTGCCCCACTCCACCCCCACACCAGGAGAACCTTGTCATTACTCCTGGGAGCAGCCAGGAGACCAAGAGCATTCTCCTGGGACTGACTGACTTGCTGAGATTCTAGAGACGTGTGTCATTACCCAGGGTCGGTGACAGCTCTGAATGAAGCAGGAAGAGGAGGGGGTGGTGGTGTCAGTTTAAAGCGGAGCGTTTGGGGCTGTCTACTGCAGGGGAGGAGATGCAAGGGGAGCCTGAGAGGTGGAAGCAACTTTAAGAGAAGTTTGATGACTCTGCCCTAGGCTCCCCGTCAGTCTCCCCCACAGCCCCTGTGGTGTCAGGAGAGACTGGAAGAAAAATGGCATGTGGGAAGAGTGGAGAACACTTAGCTGGAACAAAGTGTAGAGGGTGGGCAGGCCAGCTCCAACAGCAAGAGGCAAGGAGAGTTTCTAGTGATTACTTAAAAAAATGGCATTGGACTCGGCAGAGGCAAATATAGGGGTGGGGGAGATGTAGGAACAGAAATTATGAGAGATGCCCCCTTGAGAAGAAGAGGAGAATAAGAAACACCCTAAAATCAGGGAGTGAGGCCCACTAGGAAAAGATGCTTCAGACCGGGGACAGCAGTAAGTGGGGTGCGGAAGCGGGTTGGGGAATCCAGGAGCAGTGCCTCAGCATCCTGCCTCTTTCTGCCCTCGGGATCAGCGGGTCTTGGGTCTTTTCAGTACCATGGACGGCAAGCAAAGCCCTTCTCGGGTTCCGGGTTCAGCACCAGGGACAGCATCACAGCCTGCCGTTCAATTATGAGGCTCACCACCTGGAATGGCGGCACGGAGATCATCTGGGCGGGGCTGGTTTAGCGCGCACACACAGTTTCAATTCTCTGGGTTCACCAACCAGCAAAACCTAGCTTGTGTTCTTGGTAGGAACTGTGGTATTACTTCTCATTTCCCCATTCCACCTCCGCACCGGCCCCACCTCCCTCATGTTCCCCATTAAAGGCGGCCAGAACCCCATCCTAAGCCAAGAAGGGCTCATCTCGTCCCACTTGGCAGACAGTCCTAAGTACCGTGGGGGAGCATGGGTTGGTATAGATGGCACCTACACCCCCATATGACTCAGTTTACAATTTAATTAGATAAAACAACCTTACACGTCGCTTCTGCTTTGGTCATGCTTAAAAGGAAAATACACAAGAAGCCAATGAGAGGAGGGGGACTTGGGGACATCAGAGCCATATACAGTGGGCTAAAAACCAATGAAGAGTCAGGATAGGATGACCTCATCCTGAGTGAAATGATGTGACCATCCTTACTAACCTCTGGCAAACTCCAGGATGCAGGAGGTGAAGGCTGGGATTTCTCCTCTCACCCTGCTCTCTCCATGTGAGCCAGTGGCGTGGGGTGCAGACCGGAGGGCTGCGAGATGGCAGACCCACCCATCGGGTCATTCTTCCCGCCAGGTTTTTGTCTCCTTCCTTCCCCAGCAAGGATTTGCCCAGTGTGCAATGTTCCCTTTTGTTTTTATGATTGAGTTCAGACATGGGCTTCTGCCAGCCCAGCAAAGCGCTCTTGGCTTCAGAGACTCCCCATGGACATGGTCTGTGAAACCTCATACCTAGCCTGCCAAGGTCCACCTCCACATCCCTGCCCTGGCCTACGAGAGCCT
The DNA here is from genome assembly GCF_903995435.1 of Acomys russatus. Taxonomy (NCBI): domain Eukaryota; kingdom Metazoa; phylum Chordata; class Mammalia; order Rodentia; family Muridae; genus Acomys; species Acomys russatus. The sequence continues at coordinate 44,290,015 of NC_067152.1, read as the reverse complement.
AGCTGTTACAGAGTACCCAGCTTCTGCTGAACAAGTGCCATCTCTCTGTTTTTTACCCCTGTCCTTGTCTCTGTTCTGGGGTGGCTCCTGACTTGTTTCTGACTGTGGATATTGTGTCATTTCTTCTATTGCTTTTAGGTTATATGGTATAGCTGATGAGGATTATGCCAGTTGATGAATCGTGGGCTTTGTGGGTTCCCAGGGTGCTCCCCCTCTTATTCCTGGGCTTGGCTGTTGCAAAGGGTAGATCTACCTGCATGCTCGCAGTTCTTCCAGAAGCTTGTATTGTTCCTTCCCCTCCTCTGCCGCCTGGGAACCCGGACAAAACCTTGAGGCCAATTTGTTTATGATTGTGCACTCTACTTTGGCCATCTGTCATTCGGTAGGGCCTTGGACAGCAGCTGGGGAGGGTTAGTACCTCCTTGCTGTGGAGATATGGGAGCATGTTAAGCTTAGGAGCAGGATTGTGCACTAGAACCTTCTGCAGTTGTGGCGGCATTTTGCATCAGCCAATCCATTAGCCACAGCCACATGCAATGATTGGGGCCCTTGGAAATGTGGCTCATGAGATCCAGAGATTGATGCCTTACTTTTATTTCCATTTAATTAAAGCTTTAGAGACTTATTTATGAGCACATGTAATTACTTCCTAAACTTGGACCCAAACTAGTCTGTTGAAGGTCATCTGTTCCCACCACAGAGGTCACTGGGTTCTCCCAGGCTACTGCTGGGTTCGGGCCATCCAGATGGCTGGTCTTCCCTCTTTCTCAAATCCTGGTTAAGCTAATTCCCTGCCTGGAATCAGAGCGCTCTGACCTGAAGCTTGCTGTGTGGTGACGTGTAGGGGGACTAAGGGTTCCCAGGCATCTTCGCTCTTCCGAGTCAGCTTCTCCAGCTGCTGTAGGGAAGCTGGGATGAGGGGGAGCTGGGGAAGATCAGGTCTCCAAGGTGGCCCAGGCTCAGTTGCAACACGAGTCGCCAGTTACATTTCCTCATGTCCTTTTCCACTCTGACTCTGCCTTCAGGGAAGAAGGCCAGTTGAGATGCCAGAGCACTCTGCATGTGCCTGGCCCCCTACCCTATCACTGCAGTGTGCCCTTTCCTGTGTGGCATCTACTCCATTGCTGTCTAGGTCTCTTCCTGCCCTACAGCAAGCTAGGCTCAGCGTCTCACTGCTTTCCTGTGGACTGGTTGCAACATCACCGCGTGCTCGGCATCTTTGCAAGAACGGTTTTGTAGGCTGGCCCCCAGGAAGTGATGTAAATTAAGTGATGGAATCCTAAAAGGCAGCATGGCCTCCACAACTCTTAAAAAATCATACCAGAGTGACCAGAGGTGTGGTGAGTGACGGAAAGTTTCTTTACTCCTCTGAGCTGTTCCTCAGTACCTGTCTGTCTCACAGGGCTGTGTGAACCACACCAAGGTCATGTGTGTAAACATACCCCCAAGATGTGGCAGCATAGGTGCTGGGTTCTGGAAGGGTCTTTCCTGAGTGCCACCCTAAGCGCCCCCCATCCCTAATCACCACCCTCTGTCTGCACCTGGACCTGAGGCATTATTTCCTGTAAGAACAGAGGTCCTTCTACAGCAGCAGCCGTGATCTGGTGCCACATGGAGAATGGCCAAGTGTCACTTCCAGGATGGCAGCCTCAACACCTGCCGACTCAGAAGGAGGCTTAGAGTCTCAGAAGCATATGTCCAAGTCATGAATAGATGTTTCCCCAGTTATCTGGTCTTAAGACAAAAGCTCTCCTCCCATGCCTGACGATCTCTACATGAGCAGAAGAAGATAGGGGAGAACAGGGACCTCAGGACTTTCCTCCACTTCAGGTCCCATCCTCATGAGCATGGAAAGCTGGCTGGCTGACATTTTCTCCTCTTCTCTCCCTGCTCTATCAGGGGAAATCAGGTGGCTGTAAGAGAAGCTGCCTGCCTAGATGCAAGCCTCTGGCCATGGAAGCTCACTGCTCTGGAGGAGGGAGAAGTGCCCTGCCCCCCCCCCAGATTTATACAAGATATATCTGTAGAAAGAAATACCTGCTTTCTGGTTTGGTCCTGGGAGGAGCACTCAAGAGATAAGGGGTAGGAAGTGACAGCCACACAGCCTCACAGGAAGACGGGACATAGTGAGAGAGGCAAAAAGACAGACTACAAACATCTGCGGGGCTGCACATCCCACGCTGGAATCCAGCATCCCCCCCCCCCCCCCGCTCTGCCTACCCATACCCAGCCACACACCTGGGCAGAGCCTTGAAGCAACCATAAAAGTAGCTACCATTAAGGGTCCCCAGTGCCTGCTGCTGCCTATGTGCTCTGGAGTGGGGTAGAACGTCAGGTCTGGGGATGGTTTCTTCCTGGCATACTTTTAGGGTACACCTCTCCCCACCTAGCAGCCTGGGTTCTAAGAGTGCCAGCCAGTTTGAGCAAAAGCCAGAACAAACAGTAATTAGGAAGGTAAATCCAACACAAAAATAAGCGTAATGCGTCCCAAATTCAAATAAGAATTATTTGTGGACTCTCTGCTCTTTCCGAATTATCAGTGGAATGTTCCACTCCGTTTGCATAGATAATTGGGAGTTAACTGTACTATCTATACCAAGGCCTGGAAGAGAGTGGATTCAGTCTGGCCAGGTGGAAGAAAAGGAGGTTTTTGTCGGCTGTGTCATTTGCCCACTGCAGAGAGGAGGGACCCAGAACAAAGCCTGGCACTGAGAGCCACTCAATATGTATTTGTTGAATTAATTAACGTGAGTAACTGAACATTACCAGCACGCCAGTGCCTTTGTCTGTGGGATAGGGACTTGGTGTGAAGGGAGGTGTTGCTGCCATGTTCTTATGGAGTTAGGAGGAAGAGAGAGAGAGCTCAAGGTGTGGAGCCCCTACCCAGAGTTATGCTGGCCCTGGAACGAGAGAGGTGTGAATCCAGGCTGCTGTGGCTCCCCTTCTGGCTGGTGGGAGGTGCTGGGAGGATCTGATGGGTGTGTGGGAGAAAGCGAGGGGGCGCAGGGGAGGGGGAGGGATGTATATATGTGTATGTTCTTCATTCAAGCCTAAGACAGGCCAGGCTCAGGTAGGGGGTGTGACAACCTGAACCCCAAGTCTTGGGGCTACTAGATGATCAGGATTTAAGGTTATTTAGGAAATGGTAAGATCACACACACACACACACACACACACACGTACACACGCACACACGCACACACGCACACATGCACATGCATGCACACAGGCACCCCACCACTTGCCTCCAGAGAGATCTTGGATATAGAATGAGGGCTGTAGATGCTCTTGGTGCCCGGAATCCCATTTTCCCAAAGCATTGTTATTATGGCAATTACTCCATGCTCTGTGGCACCAGAATGGAGTTTTCAGGGCCTCCCACTCTACTCCAGGAAACTCAATAATCGGCCCCCGACCCCTGGGAGCTGTGTGTGGAGGAACTCGCCTACTCGGGCAGGCACTGTTTGCAGGGGTGCTGAGAGGCAGGGACATTGCCACAACCTCCACCCAAAGCACCAGCGGTCCTACACGTGCTAGATCCTGGTGAAGACCTGGGAAGGAACAGACAATGTGTGTGGAAAGCTGCAGCACCGTGGAAAGCACGCTTTCCCTACCTGTACACGGTCCTGATAGGACAAAGATCAGGTCTTAGAGAAGCAAACAGAATCCAAGCAATGGAGCTGGGTGGAGTGAGTCCTGTTGCTGGGCATTTGAGGCCAACACAGGGCCCACCATGAGAAGAACCTCAGATAGCTGCTCAGGCCTTGTAGGGGTAGCCAGTGGCCAGGCGGAGGCTGGTGGCAGTGAGGACAATGAGGGGAAGGGACAGGGTGAGAAGAAGCTCTGTATCCTTCAGTTGAAGCTCATGTGTGCCCTAAATCGCCAGCAAGCACATTTTTAAAAAGTCGTTAAACCGTTTCTGTCGTGAACTGAATGCAACTCAAAGCCTCCACGCCGCCATCAGCCACGCGTAGCTGACGCACCACGCGTTCCTTTTCTTCCTTCTCGCACCATTCCTCCAAACGCCAGCGCGTGTGCCCCACACGTGGACCATTGCCTTGGATGTGGTTGTTGTTTGGGGGAGTTGTGGGTGCACACATCTGAGCATCGCACAGATGACAGAAAAGGATGCTCGTGTCTTGCCCTATGCTTTACTCCCTTGAGACAGGGTCTCTTGCTGAACCTGGAGCTAGGCCGGTGTTCAGCAAGCCCCAGCTATCCTCCTGCCTCTGCCCTCTACACCATCATGGTTATAGACGTGTGGGCAACCAAACTCAGCTTTCCCCGTGGGTTCTGAAGACATGAACTCACGTCCTCAAGCTTTCCCAGTAAACACTATTGCCTGCTGAGACATTTCCCCATCTCTCCCTGAGAGCTGTTTTTACAGTAGCTGGGGGCTCCTGTGTCAGACTGCACTGGGCCTAGAGAACATTCTTGAAGTCTGCAGTTTGTCCCCAACTTCCAGGGAAATCCTCTTTTCTCCAAATACGACTTTCTTTTTTAAAAGACATATATATATATATAAATTTTTTTTTTTAATCTGACGTGTTTGTGCATGCCACATGCTTGCCAAAGTGCCCAGGGAAGTCAGAAGATGGCGTCCTATCACCTGGAATTGGTGATTGTGAGGTTGTGAGCCACAGTGTAGATTCTGAAAATCAAATCCAGGTCATCTAAAAAGGAAGCTAGCGATCTTAACTACAGAGCCATCTCTCCAGCTCCCAAGATTTCTTGTAGCCCGGTTCAGCCACGGGGGTCTGGAGGCCAAAGCCTGTGGATGCCATCATGAGGACAGTATGGAGGGTGCCATGTGACACCTTCATGATTAAAAATATGCCTTTTTTTCCTTCACCCAGTTTGGGGATGCAGTTGCCCATGGAGTAGGGAAAACGGGCTTCACCACTTGGCGGCTTTTGGTCTGATGACGTATGCACGTACCTTGTTTTCTCTGCTGCTAACTGTTCTTCTTTCCTGCCTTCTCCAGAGCAATCTGGGCAGCCCCAAGATCCCTCCAGCCCAAACACCCCACCCCCACCCCCATGGTTCCCGGCTACGATCTGTGTGCCAGTGAAGTCACACACACACACACACACACACACACACACACACACACACGACATACTAAATCGCTTCCAAGTGGGCAGTGGACTGGCCATGCTTTTCTCTGAAGAGGAAGTTGGCCAGCCCAAGGGTCCATTGACCCTCTTCACAGTGTTTGCTCTCAGAAATACAATCCCAATACCGTAAAGATTCTGGTCTCCCAGCGTGGATTTCCAATTACCCACACTCGGCCAAGTGGCAGCCACTTCATTATAATTCTGTAATTGCCATATGGAATTCCTATAAATTTGCTGTTAATTTTTAACCACTGTGGCCTTCTCTTGGAAAGTGTAGCAATAATTTGAAAATCTATGGATGATATTTTAAGTGGACAGAGGAAGGGGAGTCCAGCGGGGCTTAGTGGAGAGAAAATAAATACAACAGGAGTCAGAACTGGACCAGAGAAGGAGTAACAAGGCTCCCTTCAACTTCTCTGCAGCCATGTCTGTGGTAAGCCAGTGGCAGAGAGAACTGACCAGAACCTGATCCTTGAGGGTCCTGTTGTTCAAGAGAGTTGCTTTGCACTCTGGGTTCTTGGTTAAAGGCAGCCAGCGGCTGCGTTCCCCGCCCCCAGCTGGGAAGTAATTTACAAGCGGAGTCTTGTAATCTTCCCACATTGTGTTGCTCTGTGATCTCTCCCAGAATTGCAACATGGCCTGGGTCTATAAAGATGGCTTCGGAGAAAAAACGGTTCACTCACGCATTTTTACCCCTGCTCCTCACCATGCAAGTGAACCCCCCCAAGTGCTAGGCAGAGCAGTTATTTGCCTTCCAGGAGATGCTAGGAAGCAAACGGAAAAAGACTGGGAGCTGTGGTGCCAACAGCCAGGGTACCAAAGACTGACAGAAAAGCCGCCCTGCCTGAAAGTTTCCTGTTTCTCTTCAGGCTGGGTCAGGGACAGAGACACTTGGATCTAGAAAAAGGGAGAGTGGGCACATGGTGTGAGGCTCCAGAGGGATACAGGGTCCTGACATGGCTGGGGAGGTGCTTTAGTGAACTGTGCGGGTCAGCAGGGCCATCCACTTCGCATCTCCAGCCAACCAGAGACATTCATTTACACATTGCTTGTCTGGCCCAGGAAGTCTAGGGTGCAGGCACCCTAGGATCTGTCTGTCTGTCTTTGGTGACTTCAAGGCTCACCCTTGCAGGGCTGGAATACCGCATCCTTCCAGCCAGCCGCGTGGCTGCCAGGAAGGTATCAGGCATCCGCATCCAGACCCTGAGCCCACCCCCCCAGAAAAGCAAGGAGATTGGCTTCTGGCGGACAGGGTTATCAGACGGCAACAGCGATGAAAAATTGGGCCATGGAGCGATTTGAAGGTCCCGGTGTTTGATCTATTGCGGGGCTGGCTCCTCACGGCTTTGCTGCTCCTGAGTTTGGTGACCTGAGAGAATTAGAGCCTCCTTAAATACAGTGTCTGTTGGCTGTATATTAATCAAGCAGGAATCAAAAGTCGCAGCATCCCAGGGAAGTAAGAAAAGGAACAGACGGCTCCCCCAGCCTGATGCGGCAACTCTCAGTGGGAGGAAAGGCCGGGAGCTGTGGAGAGCAAGCCCGGGGCTCCAGCTTCTCCTAAACCTCCTGCCAGCAAATTCTCAGAAACCCTGTGCTTGGCACTGGGGAATCGTGTTAGTGCCGAAATGGCACCAGCCCCCAGTGCTAGCACGGATCAGGAAATGAGGGGGGCTTCTCCCCAGGATGGAGAGGAAACTAGAAAAAAAAAAAAAAAACTCAGTGTACCTAACCGAAAGCTCTGTCCCATGGTCACACCAAGAGCATGCCATTTGCACTGTTCCCTGGCAGGCACCAGGCCTCTATAGAGCTGTGTCTGCACTAGTGGCCCCTTTTCTGCTCCCATTGTGTTTGCAGCGGGTGGCTAGCCTTAGGACTTCCCTGGTGGGGTGTTTGCAGCTTCCGGACAAGGCTGGTGCTGGCTGCACCCTGCCTATCCCTACCCCAACCCTGACAGTCCTTGTCCTTTTTCCCCAAAGGCCTGAGAAAGGAGTTCCTATTTGACCCCTGTTACCTTAGGGGTGAGAGAGGAGAGTGTGTGGGTTAGCGACTATCTGTTTCTTTGCCGTCTGCCAGCAGAGACTATCTATTTCTGAGTCCTGGGACAAGCTCAGTCTCCCACGAGGCTTTATCTGAATAGCCTTCTGGCCCTACCTAGCCTGTTACTGCTCTATCACCCAGCTCCTGTCTGCAGCTTGGCTTGGCCTGCCTGACACGGTGCACTGGCCTCTCTGGGGCCATGAGCTTTGGCAGGACACTGCTGCCTCCCTGGACCTCTGTGTGCTGTGGGCTCCTAATGAGCTTTTAATGAGCCGATGTTCTGGCTTTGGAGGGCAGGGGGTGGGGTGGGGGGTCGTGAATGGCAGGGGAGGAACATGGTGCCAGACCTCTTGTGTTTCTGCTTCCGGAAGCCACCGAATGGCATCTTAACTCGGTGAGTGCTGGTTCTGGGTCTACAGGAAGATGGTTCACCTATTTCATTCTCATCTGTTCACTTGAAGGATTTAGCTTCCATGGTCCTTAGCACAAGGAGCCCCTGGGATGGTTGGTGGTTGGGTCTGTCATCTTTGCCCTCTCCTCCCTCAACAGTGAAGAAAGGCCCACTAGTTTCTCTGTGGAGTAAGATTTTTTTTTTTTTTTAATTGACAACAAGAAAGAAATTGACCTCGCACATCGGCTTGGTAGAGAGTCCAAATAGGCAGAGGGCCCTGGATGCTTCTCTGCAGGGCTGCTGGCGAAGGACCCCCTTCCCCCGCAGGCTCACTGCTTCCCCACAAATGCTCCTTGGTGTGATTCCAACGGGACTTACACCAGCTGCAGTTCACACCAGCTGCTGCATTAGAGCTGCCGAAATGACAGCCCTGTGCTGGTGCCCACCCCCACAGGCAGCCCGCCCACTGCTTGATGATGCCGGTATTGCAGTTGCTCTGTCTCTTCCTTCCAACAGCAAGTCCTGGTGGGTGACCCCCGCCACACCCCACACATCTCCCGGGAGTTAGCGGAGGTGGCAGTGGCTTCAGCCCCCCCCCCCCCCCCCCCGGTGTTACTCCTTCAAGGCCTCCACCCTCTGAATAAAATTAAGATACAAGGCATACTTCCTCAACAGTCATGGTGATAAAAACCTGGATGGGCTCCCCAGGGAGGCATCAGGGGCTCCTTCCACAGAGCACTTCAAGGGAACAGACACGGGAAACAGCCCCTGTCCAGAAAGGCTTCAGTGCCTTCTAGCTAGGGCAAGGGACTGAGTGATAGAGACTCCAAATTCCCTGGCAGTCCTGTGCCCCCATGCCTCCGGGTTACCCCGTCCTAGTCCAGGCCAGGCAGGCAAGGGAGGATAAAGAACTCTAGAAGAGAGGCGGGTGCTGTCTGTGGAAGTCCCTTGCTGCCGAGGGTTGCTGAGGACAGCTTGAGTGACCCAGGCTGAGCTCTGGGGGCAGTGAGTTTTACAGGCTTTCCCCAGCCTTGCAACTCTTGCTAGTGTCTTGGACACTGTGAAAGAACCCTGCCGTGATGTTAGCACAAGCTGCCCTCAGCCCCTACTGCACCAGGAACCTGGCCACCCCAGGGCATTTCCTTCCATTGAGCTGGAGTGTTCATGCCCAAGCAGATAGATAGATGGCTTTTTTAAAAAAAATGATTCATAGGACTCCTTTGTGGTCTTGACATCAAGACACCAAAATAATGCACAAGGTGGGGTCTAGGGTGGTGGATAAGGCTCAGAGTGAGGTAAGGATGCTAGGCCAGTGGAAGGGCACCCCAGTCCAAGGCAGTTTCTCTCGGCTTCATCACAGGGTTCAGCAGCCCACTGGGTTCCTGCGACCTCCCGCCTAATGAGAAAGCAGAGACTGGCGATAATTGCTGCAGCATGATTCGGGGATGCCTGGGCTATTGCAAATGACTGTTCCATTAACGGCTTTGGTTGAGGGCTGATCCTGTTAGGAGGGAGAAAGCCAAGGGCTAATGATGAGGATATCTGCAGAAGGGCACGTGCCAAACAGCACGGTCAAAGGGAAGCCAAAGGCTTCTGTGAATTCCTCGAGCCTAGAGTCTGGTTTTCCAGGCTGGACTCGGCCTTTTACTGGTTGTGTGGACCTTGGGCCACCTCTATGATTCTGAGAGTTTCATGTAGCAAATGGGCACTGTGACTCCTTCCCTGTGTGACTTGCAACAGTGCAGGAAGGTAGATTGTGTTGAGGCACTTTGAAAAGTCGAGAAAGAACAGATAAAACGCAAGATATTGCTACCCTTTGCATGGGTAGCGATGAGGCATCCATCTCTTCCTGTGTGGCTGCTACTCCTGGGAAGTTTTGGCAGACAGCATGCCCTGTCCTGTCCACACACCAGCTTCCTCTTCCAGCTCCTGTGAGATTCTGGGCCCAGTTTCTGAATGGTGGATTGCTTGCCCACAATTAGCACATAAGACTAAAGGTTTGGGGCAGGGGTGTTTTCTCCAAACCTCTGCCCAGGCCCTGCCATCTAACTCTCCAGGCATGTAGGGCCCAGATGCAGCAAGAAATTCCAAGGAGTTGGTCAAAGCTACTGCTGCCAAGGCCTCTGGCCCACCTAGCCCTGAGGTGCTGAGGCACAAGGTTGCCACTTCAACAGTCTGCTCTGAGCTCACTCCTCTTCTGCAGGAGAGGGGAAGGGAGAAGGGAGCCTCGGGGCTCACTTACAATAAAGAAAGCTTGGCAACAATGCTGAGTGGGAAAAGCAGAGACACCCACAGCCCTCTCTCTCTGGGAACAGTCCTCTGGCTCCTGGGCCCCTGAGGGGAGGGACACTTGCAAAAGAAAGATGTCTCTATAACTGCAACCCTGTGCAACTTCTGCCTTTTCTCATATATCTCGAGTGTGCCCTTTGCTTTCAGTCTCCCAGTATTTATTATGTTTAATTTTGCTGGGACGTGGTTGTAAGTGAGACGGATGGAGCCGAATGTGGCTGGCAAACGCCTCTTAATTAAACAGATAAATAAACTCCCTTTGCACGCAGGGGTTTTTACTTTTGCTGCAGTCTCTGCTGAGGCAGGGGGATGGTGTCACTAGGTGGTGGACCCCTGCTGAGCTGAAAGGTGGGTGCTGACCACAGCAGGCTGTACTGGGCTTGGCTTTTTTTTTTTTTTTTTTTCCTCTGCATGCTCTGGATGCCTTGACAGAGGGAGGCAGAGAAGCCCAGAAGTGGGGAGGAGCCCCCAGAAGGCCCTCCTCACAGGCCTGCTGGGAAAGGAACCTCCAGCTGGTATGAGTGGGCCCTCTGCTGGACGCCTTCGATGTGGCCTCTTCCGCCCGGTCTGGTCTGGTCTGGACAGCTCAGGACATTTGCTCCTTAGACCTATTCCTCTCCTTACAGAGGCTTCTCTGACCTTCTAGAACTGGAAGTCCACCCGCCAGAATAAAAATGCATATAGACCCCCACTCCCACACTGTGGGGGATGCCTCCAGGAACCAGAGACATTTTTATGAGCGCTCAAGAATATCCCAACTTGACATGCCCCTTGGGTGTCTGCACCAGCAAGCCAAGGGCGGCCCCAAAACCAAGGCCTCAACCGACTCTAACCTCTTTCCCTTTGGTGCAGAATCAGGATGCTAATTTGCCCAGGAAAAGCGCCCCTGTGGTGAAGCAGGACTCAGGTAGGAAGTCATGTAACTAAAGGCTTCTTAGGTGACTCAACATCTCATTGTACAACCCTACTCTGAGCCGCACCACCCTGGCCCACCCCACCAGCGATGATGGATTCGGCCACTCTGCCTTGGTCCCCACTGCTCATGTCTGAGCCTGTGCCAGGAAGCCTGGGGTTGGGGCAGGAAGGCCTGGCTCTGCAGAACGCATGGGAACTCAGTCCGCTTCTGGATGATGGCTTGGCACGGTGGAGCCCGGGGTGCAACCGGAGACTGTGAGCTCACCCCCTGCTCTGGGCCACAACTGCCAAGCTCTACACTGTCCCCTTTGCATAGGGAGAGCCTGGGAACAGCCAGTCTGGGCATTCAGAAAGGAAGAGAGAAGACAGGACTGTGAGGATTTGGAACCTCACTGCTTGTCCCTCGTTGGGGGTAAGGGGTGGCAAGGCTTTCTCTTTCCACCTGGAGATATCATGGGAATCCTTGGAAATTCCCAAAGACGGGGGAAGACAGCAGACAGCACTCAGTTCTCCATCACAGGACTCATGGCCTACCTTTTGATAAAAAACACAGACCATGTTAAGAGATAAAAATGCCACCAGACACTAACTGGCAAAGGCACTCCTCAAAGGTAGACACCTAGGAGGCGCAAAGTGTCCAGAAACGGTGAGACGGGCATGTGTCACCCACTGCAAGAAGAGGGACCACATGCAGCCAGCGAGGGCCCTGCTTGGGAGTGTGGAACAGGACAGGAGAGGAGGGAGCCAGGAGAGCTCAGAGCCAAGCCACCCAAACCTTCTGAGGTGCCTCCCATGCCTGATATTTATAGCGGTGCCCAGAAGCGTAGAAATAATTACAGCTCAGTTCATGCCTTCCTAACAAGGCCCTTCTCAGATTCAGGGCGAATGGGATATTTTTTTTTTTCTCCTGTGTCTTTTTTTAAGTAGTGAATATTCTCGCTGGATTGACAGCTCTTCCCGGCTCGAAACCTCTCTCCAACCCAAGAAAAAGTGGGGGCAGCCTAGCCTAGCAAGTGGCTGGGTGGGCCGGCTTCCCCCCACCCACTACTCAGGGCCACACAACCCAGTCCATAAGGCCACGGAAGTATGGGAGAACGGTCAGGAATCTTGGGGGCATGGAGATTGTCGCACGGCCCAGGCTAACGCAGTGTCCTGAATGCACTGAACGCAGGCGAAGGGTGATTCCAGTCCCTGAGGGATACATGGGCAGGCCCAAGAGATTCAGCAGCAGCCTTGAATGGGATCTGTGGAATTCAGTAGCTTGGCTTGTTCTGGAAGTGACACAGCATGTCCAGGGCACGGTATGGCAAGCAGCAGGCACACAGCCCTTGTCCCAAGAAATAAGCCAGACGATCACGCCGGAGGTTTCCTTTTTAATTCTCTTTCGCTTCTCCCTGGCAGCCTGAGTGCGATGAGCTGGCTGGTGGAGGCAGGAATCTAGGCAGGCTCCCTGGCCTGAGGCTCTTGGCATGTTAGGCTGCAGACTCGGTTTCCCCCATTAGACGGTGCGCTCACTCCAGAGAGGAGAGCTTAATCTCAGTAGCTCCTTACTGCAGACACTGAGACTGCAGGATGTAGCACTCGGTGAACACCACCGAGTTGCCCAGGTTTCTTCTAAGGAAAACGCAGCTGGGCAGGGAGTGATGACAGACCGTGTATACCAGATCAGTAAAACAGCAGTATGTGGGGCAGGAGGTAGGCAGGTACAGTGTACTGAGCGGCCATACCCACTCTGGGCACTGCACTGTCAGGTCGGCCTCCAAGGTCTCAGCTCCCAGAAACAGCCTGAAGCATCATGGGCCAGATGTGCCTGTCCTTGGTGCTGGGGATACACTACACCACTATCAAGGACTGGGAGACCATGTGTCCCTTGTGGAAGGCAAGGGTGGCCTTGGAACGCCCAGAGCCCACATTCTGCCTGAGCAGCCCCAGAAGCAAGGAAAGGGGAGAAAGGCATGAACCACCAGCGGCCTGTCCCGTTTCTACTCTGCCTGCCAGCCTTCCTCCTAGTCTACATAGCCCGCTCCCTTCTCAGGGCTAGGTCAGTTAGTTGCAGGGTGTTCAGCTGTGAGGGGCTGGGGCCAGAGATTCCTGACAAGAGGGCATCCACGTTGCATGTGTCTACCTGCCTCTTCACAATGTCGCTTCCCAGGCCGGCCACGCTCCCCCCCCCCCCCGCCGGGGGGCATCTTTTGACACCTCACTTCACGCCCAACAACTGTAGGGGCAACAACCAACCAACCAACCTCTGAGTTTGAAAGTGGAAACAAAGCCCAGAGACAACAAACAACTTCTCTGAGCTCACACAGCATGTAGGAGGACCCCACTTAAACTACCAGGCCAGCCATCTTCCAAGGGGGAACAGAGTTCCACAGCAGTACTTGGTACCTGAATGTGCCCCTTCTTCCGGGGTAGCATGTGTAAGTAGGGTATGAGGCTAGGCACGTGCCCCCTGGGGGCTACCTCTCACAGTGGCAGTGGGGGTAGTCCAATCCCAGCCAAGCTCACCTGTGGCTTGTCTTGGTAAAACTGCCTTTGAGGGGGGCAGGCCCGCATATGTCTGGCTGGAAAGCTGCAGATGTACGCAGGCAGGCTGCAGTGGCGGCGGCGTGAGGGGCAAATCAAGGCCTCTGCCCAGCACTGCCTGATGATGGGGCAAGAAGGGTACCCGATGGCCACTGTTCCCTGTTGCCCACCCCCACACTAAGTACCCACAGGACCATAAGCCTGCGGCAGGCTGCTGAGGTATCTCGTGGGGCCTAGACGCCAGCAGAGGGGCAAGAGCGACTCTCAGGGGCTCTGGCTGGGCTTCTGGGCACTGAGCAGCTGGAAAAGCCTTCCCAGCACGGAAGCCTCTGCGTAGATGCCCTCATTACATCACCGACTTCCCCGCCGCGGAGCCGGCCTCCCTCAGGAGAGGCGCTTCTCTCAACGCAGGCAGAACAAGCGCCTTCCGGTCGGTGGGCCGCAGAGACTCTCCTCACCGCCGCAGCCTTGACCAGAGGGAGCTAACCGAGGTCCCAGACCCTACGGCCGGCGGGAGCAGAGGCTGCGCGCGGGCGAAGGAGGGGAGCGCAGGGCCCGCGGGAGGGGGCTAGGGCTAGCGGCCCGGCGCAGGACGGCGGGCGAGGGGTTAAGTGCAGGACCGGCGGTGGTGCCGTAGGCCGGATTCTCTCCCCCGAGCGCGGGGCTCCGTTTGATGTTGGAGTACGCCAGGGACTCCCCCTCCCACCGCTACACACGCGCGCACACGCGCACACTCACACACGCACACGCACCACTCTTTGCAGACAGGGCTTCGGTGGCTCCAAAGTGACTGGCTCCCCTCTCCCCCACATCCATCCTCTCGCGCAGAGCACCCATCCTCTTTCCATCTTCTCGCGCGCTCCCTCCAGCCTCCCCGCCCGGACAGGGGCAGCCCCCGGCAGATGCGCGCCGCTCCCCTTTCCATGCCTCCCTCTTAACGAGCGCCACGCGGGGGAGGGGAGGCCCGGAGGAGGAGAGACCGGGAGGGCGCCCGGGAGGCAGGGCGCGCGCACACACCGAGGGACGCAGCGAGCGCAGAGCCGCCTCGGCCGCCGGGCGCCCCCCTGCCGCCCCATGCTGTGCTCCATGGCGAACTCGGGCTGCCTCCTGCTGTCCAACTCCGGCAGCATGCTCCCGCACTCCGTGCCCTGTCCGCCTGCTTTCCTCTACCTCCAACAGGTAAGCGCCCCCGGCCCGAGCGCCCCCCGGTCCTGCGCACGTGCGCCCCGCGCCGCCGCCCACGCCCCGCACTTGGCCGCCTCCGCGCCGCCGTTGGTGGCCCCGAGGCTCTCCTGGCGTCATGGCGCCAGGGCTGGGGTTGGGGGAACTGCGCCTCTGAGTGGCAGAGGAGCGTGGGGGCGCCCGGGGCGCGTACGGTGCCGGGTCGGGGGGCTGGCTGGAGTTTGGGGCGTCGCTCGCAACTTTTTCGAAGGCGCGGGAGGGGGCGGCGGGCGGAGTCTCGAGGGAAGCCCAAGGGGAGGATGCAGGGGTTCTGGACACCCGATTACTTTGGGGGAACTTCGCGCCGAGACGCGAGGGACTGGGGACCGGTAGCCAGGCTCCTTCCTCGGCCGCGTCGCGCTAGCCCAGGGACCTCAGGGAGGTGGCGGCTGGGGAGCAGGGTTGTGCTGCAGCGCAGACCGCGCGCCGGGCCTCTGGGGAGGCGGGCCACCTGCCTGGTGGGACAGAGAAGCTAGGCCCTGAAGCTCGGGCCCAGGAGGAGGCTTGTGCTGGACTTTTTCAGTCTGCTGGACTGCGCAGGAATCTCAGGCAGGCAGACATTGGGGGACAGTAAACCCAGCGGTTAGGAGTCCCTTACATCCCTAGGATGCCCCTAGGGAGGTGCGCGCAGAGCCTCAGCTTCCGCCTGCCAGCTGGCCTAAGGCGCAGGGGGCGGGGTACTATGATCCCACCCAATGCGGAATCAGTGCGGGGGGGGGGGGGCAGGCCTGCACTAGGGATGGAGAGGGGATTCCCTGGGCTCCCCCAGGCCCTCCTGGTTACGGTTCTGGGAGCCAGCTTAGCCACAGCTGTCCTGATGCTGCGGTACCCTGGCCTCACCCACCGAGGCTGCCTACACCTCTGGCCTACCCAACCTCTCCATGTTCTGGGGGCTACCCCGTTGTGGATTCACACCTTGGCCCTCGGGTATACCCACATGGGTTGGTAGCTTCCGGGGGAAGCTTGAGGGGGTCCTAAGAACTTCCGGCTAGCTGCCTGCCTCTGCTCCTTTGCTCAGCCCGGTTGGAGGGTTCCCATAGGACCCGCGTCTGAAGTGGGGTAGGATGCCCACACAAGGGGTCAGAGTCAGGATCAGGCTAAGAAGAAACAGCAGCAGAGTGCACAGCTGACTGGAGATGGAGAGGTGTATTTCTCGGCCTCCAGTGGAGGTTTTGTGGAGACTCAGGTTAGCCATTGGGGGTGGGAGAGGCTCTTCATCTGTCATGCCCCTCCATGAACTCTCCAGGGCACCATGGGAGGTGGTGTAGGAGGAACATGGTCATGGCAAAAATAGGCTTCCAGAACCTGACCCAGGACAACAAGCCCTGGGCTGCTGGGCACTTGGGCCACGCCAGGGTCCCTTCCTTGTCTGCACTAAGGATTACCAAACATTTTGGCAGAGGGGGAGACAGGGGGCTGCACAGGGATAGGAACAGAAAGTGGCCTATTGCCAGAGCCCCAGGCTCTGGATCTCACCTTCCTAGGACCACCTGTGACATTTGAGGCTTTCAGGATATATTACAAAAGCCACCGGGAGCCTCGGACCCACCGGCCAGCCCCCATGTTTCCGTTCATCATTAATCATTCCCGGGGTCACAGACTTGAGTGAGGGTGGTCCTCGAAGGGCAGCTTTCCAACCCCTTCTGGTTCCCGTGACTACTGGGATCACTTGAAGACTCAGGAATTGGGCTGAGCAAGGAGTGCTTCTGTCAGGTGAGACCACTCAGAGATGCAAGGATGGCCCTTCACCCTCACACCCAGCTGTGAGGCAGGGATAATCCAGGTGCCCCCTGGCAGCAGGACCCTCTGATCAGGGACAAGCGAAGTGTTTGGAGTGAGGGTCCTGGAGGCCAGTCCATGGCTTACTGGTTGCAATGTCTTGGGCAAGAGGCCTCATAGGACTCCCCCGTGTCCTCCTCGATCATATAGTCACCCCCCCTCAACCTGGGGACAGAAGAGCTGAGCTAAGATGAAGTCAGGGCCAGAGCTTCAGAGTTGTCTTGATGGGTCAAACCTGTGCTTTGGGTGGAGGTGAATCCACCAGCAAGGCTTGCAGCATAGAGAACTGGAGTCTGCTGGGGCTTGTTAACACACCCTGGCTGGTCGTTCGCAGCCTTCCATGGGGCCATCGAGAGGGCAAGAGAACTTCAGCTGAGCTCTCCCCACCACAGATGCTGTCAGTGTGAGCAGCCAGTGCATGCCCACTGCACCAGGATCGGAAGCGCCCCCCGTTTCCTTGGCCCATCCGCAGCCATTCTGCAGGGGCAGACAGCCTCGCGCCTCAGCATAGGTCTAGACCTGTCGTTCCTGACTGTTACGGGTGCGCCACTTTCTGGGAACACACACAGCTCTGGTGGTTCAGGGCCATTACAAAACGAATAGCGGCACTGGCATTCAGCTTGGGACCCAGCTTGTCCCGGACCCACCTTTGGGGTGACTTGGTCTCTCACATCTCCTGCACGGATGGTTGCATGAGGAAGGACCTTGGGCTGCACCTGACTAGACTTGTAGAGATGGGAGCAGGCCCCTCCTCCAGCCCCCTTGTGGGGGCTGCAGGTCCGCTGCACGCAAATGCTGGTGCCATATGCCAGCGGTGTGTTCAGTCTAAACAGCACATTTACCGTCAGGAGCAGAAGACGTGAAATCAAGCAAGACAAGAGACGTAGTTGGAGGCGCATTAAGATGCAGCTTTTACACAGGCCAGCTTTTGAAACCTATGGTCTTTCAAGTTGGAAATTTGAGAAATAAAACCTCAACCGGTGGAATCCCGGTCCCTTACAGAAGCGTTAACCCTTACCTTCTGCGAGCTGCTAGGCCCCAGGTCAGGGATGCAGGATGAGGCCATGTCCCCTCAGGGACATGTGGTTCTGTAATCCGTCCCAAGGTTCTGTTATCTTATGTCAGTCTCTCTGCAGTGGTGATGGCACTTTTTCGAATTCTAACCAGAATGCCTTGGGCTAGCCCAGCTAGGGTAGCTTGGGCTCTGGCTGGTAGGAGCTCATAAGGAGTGGTCATTGGCTTCCACTCTTGTCTTCCTCCTCCCCCCCCCCCCCATCTGCATCAGGAGCTCCATAAAGGGTTGCCACGGGACTCCCTCTGTGTGTGTGAAGACCTGGACACACTGCTGAGCTGCCTCATATGGTCCCCCTAGGGGTCTGTTCCCTCTTAGAGACCCGGAGTCTGTGATCTCTGGTGTATTGTCACCAGCAGGTGACAATGGGGCTGATCATACTAACCTTTGAGGGGGAGTGGGGTCTCAGGGAAAAACTCCAAAGTGTCAGCCATGGGGTCCCATATGAGTGCCCCCCCCCCCAGCACAAGCCACTTTCAGAGATGAAGTGTGTGTAGGGGGGTGCTCAGAAGGAGCTAAGGGACGCCTGGGAGTTGCAGGGAGATGTGGAGGCCCAGCCACCCTGAAGGATGTGTCCTCAGTTCTGTTGATGTGACTGCGTGTATGTACCTAGTCAAGGTGAAACCTCAGCTTCCATTGCTGCCAGTGCCCCCCCACCCCGCCCCAGAAGCTTCCTTCCAGCCTGGGGTTATGCAGTCCACGGCTTCCTGGAGTTGTTGATAACAGTGTGTTCCCTCAGGATTGGAGCCCAAAGTTGCACAGAGGGACTTGGGGCTCCTAGGGCTGGTTCTGAGATTCGTTAGGCAGCTGTGTTCTTACTTATAACCATTCTCTCTTTGCTCTGAGGCAGGAACACTGCTAATCACAGCAATTTTTAATAAGGATTAATTACCGTAGCAAACATAACGCCGCTTCTTACACCTTGTGCATATTCCCAGCGTTTAGTCTCTGCTCCCCCAGGCTGTTAGCATATCACCCGTCGACTTGGTGTGACTCTGGGGACCCCCACTGGATACACACTCACTCACCACAGTGCCAACATGGGTCGCTGGGGAGGGCCCCGCAGCTGATGTTGAGAAAGGAGGCACGGGGCAGACACCTGTGAGGATATTGCCACTCAGATGCCCCCAAGTTACCCTGTGACTCTGTGTCCTCAAACCCCTGGATCCACGGGGACGAAGCGCTGTGCTTACCTGCCTGAACTTGACACATGCAGCCAAAATGAGGACACTCCTTTCCCCCAGCGCCTCTGGTGACCGCAGGGACCACACCAGTTCTGTGATCCCTTCCTTGGCTTTCGTGCCTCGTGGGCAACTGGGGGTCGGGGGGAAACCGAGGCAGGGAGCAGGTAGACAGCACACCACACTGCAAAGCTGCTGAGCAGCACAGCCTGGATTCCGGCCCGGCACCCAGGCACCCACACTCTGGAGCCATGACTGAGTCCGTCTCACATTGCAATGAAAACTGGGATTCTGGAATTTTCCTCTCTTCCCTAGCTGCTTTCTCTGCTGTGCGCAAAGTAGAAGACAGATCGGCCAGAGATTCTGGTGGCCTGGACTCTTTCTTGAATTTCATGTGAGTCTCTAGGCTGGACCCGCCCCAACTGGATGCCCAAAAAGGCATAAAGCGGGAGAGAAATGGAAGTAGCCTAAGGGTCTTAAGGAACCCGAGTGCGACTCTTTATTTTGTGGGGTGAGTGGGGTTCTCTGGGTATAAAGCAGGGAACTAGCAGTCTGGACTAGGAAAAATATGGACGGTGTACACAGGACTTGCCACCGCCGGAGAGCGACAGTGAAAGAGAAACCGAGAGTAGGCCAGTGCTTAGGGTTCAAAATGCAGATCCGAATAGGCCCGATCTCCATGTGTACATCTGATTTTGCCCAGAGGTGAGAGACAGGTTCTCCTTGGTGAGGCATCTCCTGTATTCATTTCCTGTGCCATGAGGTACAGATGGGGCTCGCGCTGGCCGCCACGGGCCTGTGAGGAGGTGGGAAGTGCCTGCTTTAGATACGGTCTGTAGGAATTTCTGATTTCATTGTTATGGCTACAGAGGCTACAGGGTCAAGTCACCGATTGAAAGGGTTGGCCTACCACTCACACCCACCCGCTGTACCAACAATGAGTCAGGGACGCGGTCTGCCTGCCCTGTGGCGCTGAGATACTGAGGTGGCTGGCCACCATCCTTGGAGAAGGTGAAGGATGGGGTTCCTGTCTGAGTGCCCTCTGGCTCTGTCTGCTCATCCTAGGGACAGCAAGTTGAAGGTGGCTCCAAGCAGAATATCGGGTTCCCGGGGAGAGGGCAAAGGGTGTGGCCTCTGTCCAGCTCTAAGGAGGTGCCTGCAACCCTTGGCACCCAACTTTGGCCAGGTCAGGTGGCTCCAGGGCCTGAGGCAGATGGCCCCCTCAGGCGAGGCAACTGTAGTTCCCGGCAGTGTGGGATCCCGGCAGCTGGTCCCACGAGCCGGGCTGGGACATTGTCGAGAGATGTGTACAGTGCTTTCCTGTTTCTGAGCCTCTCTGGCCCTCTCGTGCCCGCCCCCCTCCCATGATCATTTTCCCTCTGTTTCCCCTCTGCACCCACCTCTACTCCTAGCGGATTCCCACCGTGCCTTCTCATCACCTGGCCACAGCCAGCCTCTCTCTCTGGCCCACCCATCTACCAAAGGGAAAGTCTAATGGGACTAGATCTGATGTGTTCTGTCATCATGTGGCTGGGTCATGGTCTTTGGCATCTGGGGCCCCTGAGAAGAGTAAGTCAGTCCAGGTCAGGATGGAACACAGGTGGGGATGGATCCTGACCAGGAGACTGAGGCGCTGCTCACTTGAGCTCCAGATCCTGAGGTCTGTGATAAGAGTTGGGCCCAGCCTACCTGCAGGCTGTGAGATTCCTGCCAGGGGCAGCAGCGTTGAGGCCTGGGTCTTGGCATCCCCACAGCCCTGAGGTCTCTGAACATCTTGGCGACTAGAAGCAACAAGGACCGTCACTACTGTGGCCAAGTGTTCTATGTCAAGTTATGTCCGTTCCAGGCCTGCAGTCAGTGTTAGGTCTAGAGATGGGACTAAAAGGTGCCCAGCTGGCTCTGCTGGAGTCACAGACACACTGCCACACCAGAAACCCATCCCCAAGGCAGCATGCATGTATGTACCTTGACTGTGAAGGCCTGGCCAGAGCCCACTCCAGTGGGAGAAGAGAGAGAGGGAGCCAGCCGAAGGTCCCCTTGCTGCTGGGCATCTGGGTGTCTCTAGCCTCTGAGGTAGAATTTTACGTCCTCTTCCCAGAGCCGTGAAGCTCGAATCTGCCATCCACCATCCTTGCCCACACTTGCCCTCAGCCCAAGCCTCCCTCCCAGTCCAGACTTGCACTGTTGTCAGGGTGTCACCTAGTGTGGCAGTGGCAATCCTGGCTTCTGCATTAAGGTGAGCCTGGTCCCTGCACACGTGACCCAGGGAGCAGTGGGGAGACAGGCAGGTGAGTAGGGACGGAGTGGACATGGTGGTATTTCTGCCGGTCTCTGGGACTCCTTGAGAAGGATAAAGGCTGCTTTACCTTGTGCCTGCAGCCAGAGTGCCCCAGAAGACGGGCCCGTGGTGTCATATCTTCCCAAGAGCGGGCACCACAGTGAGTTCCTTGCAATTGCCAGGCCCTGGGGCACCTTCCCTAAACCCTGAGTAGCAAGGTGTCAGGCATTTGTTTCCTTCTCTGAAGAGCAAAAACACTGACCTGTGAATGGCAGCTGCTCCCAATCAGGTGACATCGCCTTTGCCCGCAAGCATTCAGACGTCTGTCTGTCTACTCAGCAAAACTAGCTGAGTTGAACCCAGGTCAGCGATTGCCCCTGCCTGCGAGGCGCTCTTACGCTGCTGGGGAGGGAAACTTACCAGAGAGGCACAGGTGTGTGTGTGCCGGGAGCAGCCGGAAGGCTGAGGAACAGCTGAAGGTGGAATGGGATTGCTGTGTTGTGGCATGGGGGAGCATGGTGCTACAAGGAGGCTCTCCCGGGTTCAGGAAGCTCAGAGCTGAGGCCCCGAGCCTTCGGAGGCAGCCACGGGGAGGGGAGCGTCTTGCTTGGATGCACAGCCTCGTTGCACCAGGTGGACAACAGGTCTGTTGTTCCAAGACACACTTTCATGTACCTAAATATTGTCTGTGCCTTATTGAGCTAGGTCCTGTGCAAAAGAGAGTGTATAGGTATGTGTTTGTATGTGTGTGTGGTGTGTGTGGTGTGTATGTGTGTGTAGGGTGGTGTGTGTGTGGTATGTTTGCATGTGTGTCTGTGGTGTGTGTGGTGGGTGTGTATATGGTATATAGTGTGTGTATTGTGTGTGTGTGTGTGTGTGTGTGGTGGGTGTGTATATGGTATATAGTGGGGGGGTTGTGTGTGTGTGTGTGTGTGTGTGGTGGGTGTGTATATGGTATATAGTGGGGGGTTGTGTGTGTGTGTGTGTGTGGTGTGTTTACGTGTGTGTCTGTGGTGTGTGTGGTGGGTGTATATATGGTATATTGTGTGTCTGTGTGTGTGTGTGTGTGTGTGTGTGGTGTGTATATGGTATATAGTGGGGGGGTTGTGTGTGTGTGTGTGTGTGGTGGGTGTGTATATGGTATATAGTGGGGGGTTGTGTGTGTGTGTGTGTGTGGTGGGTGTGTATATGGTATATAGTGTGTGTATTGTGTGTGTGTGTGTGTGTGTGTGGTGGGTGTGTATATGGTATATAGTGGGGGGGTTGTGTGTGTGTGTGTGTGTGGTGTGTTTACGTGTGTGTCTGTGGTGTGTGTGGTGGGTGTGTATATGGTATATTGTGTGTCTGTGTGTGTGTGTGTGTGGTGGGTGTGTATATGGTATATAGTGGGGGGGTTGTGTGTGTGTGTGTGTGTGGTGGGTGTGTATATGGTATATAGTGGGGGGTTGTGTGTGTGTGTGTGTGTGGTGGGTGTGTATATGGTATATAGTGGGGGGGTTGTGGTGTATAATGTTGTATGGTGTGTGTATATTTGTGTGTGGTGTGTCTGATAGTGTGTGGTGTGTGTGTATTTGTGTATAGGATGTGTGTGGGGGTGTGTTGTATGTGTGTCTGGTGTGTGTATGGGGGGGTATGTGTGTGATATGTTTGTATGTGTGTCTGTGGTATCTGTGGTGTGTGTGTATGTGTGTGTGTGTGTGTGTGGTGTGTTTACGTGTGTGTCTGTGGTATGGGTTTTTCTATGTGGTGTGGTGTGGTGTGTGTGTGTGTGTGGTGTGTGTATGATATATAGTGTGTATAGTGTGTGTGTATTTGTGTATAGGATGTGTGTGGGGGTGTGTTTGTATGTGTGTCTGTGGTATGGGTGCGTTTGTATGTCTGGTGTGTGTATGTGGGGTATGTGTGTGACATATTTGTATGTGTGTCTGTGGTGTGTGTGTATACAGTATGTAGTGTGTGTGTCACATGCATGTGTGGTGTATGGTGTATGTCTGTGGTGTGTGTGTTTGTGTGTCTGGGGTGTGGGGGTGTGCATGTCTGTGTGTTATGTTTGTATGTTTATATGTGTGTGTGTGGTGTGTGTATGTGTGTGTGTGTGGTGTGTGTGGTGTATGTGTGTGTGTGTGGTGTGTGTGGTGTATGTGTGTGTGTGTGGTGTGTGTGGTGTGTGTGTTTGTATGTGGTGTGTTTGTGTGTAGGATGTGTGTGGGGTGTGTGTGTGTTATGTTTGTATGTTTATATGTGTGTGTGGTGTGTGTATGTGTGTGTGTGTGGTGTGTGTATGTGTGTGTGTGTGGTGTGTGTAATGTGTGTGTGTGGTGTGTGTATGTGTGTGTGTGTGGTGTGTGTGTTTGTATGTGGTGTGTTTGTGTGTAGGATGTGTGTGGGGTGTGTGTGTTATGTTTGTATGTGTGTGGTGTGTGCACATGGGTACATATGAGTGTGTGGTTGTGTATTGTGCATCCCCCTTATCCTTGGTGCAGATTAGCATGGAGGACTCTCAACGGCCACACTAAGGAGACCCAGAGGAAATGAGCAACAGAAACACAGTTGTGAGGAGTTGGTGGCTGCTGCCAATGACACTTTGGAGTTGAGGGTGACTGAGGTGCCGTTTCTGCAGCTTCCTTCATCTTAGTGGGGGCACTGTGTATTGTACATGGCGTGTGCAAAGCTGTGTGCCCAGCGCTGGGTGGCTGGCACTCAGAAACCACCACCTAAAAGCAGCATGGTAGGAGGCCCGTCCTGTCTCCAGCAGCAAGATGAAGCGTGTGGGGGAAAACCCATATTACAAATCAGGAAAGTCAAACTCTGTCCGTTGGGTGTCTCAGGCCTCCCCCACTTGTCCCTAAAGAGGGTGAGTCAGTGCCACCCACCTGGGCACATCAGGGCAGCAGGGAGAGCTTTGTTCCTTCTTAGCTGTGCTGTATTGTGTCCGCCAAGCCACAGGGGGAGGGGAGGCGGCAAGGGGGGCAGGGTCAGGCCTGTGAAGGTGGTGGCCTGTGACAGGTGAGGAATCCAGCAGAGGCTAGCCCACGGAAATACAGTTCCAAGCAATAGAGAAGTTTAAATTATCTAGCACCCATGTACAAAAACAGAAAACAAAACAAAAGCAGATGAGATGACTTCCAGTAACATGTTTTCTTTTAACCCCCAAATTTCCAGCTTTTCCAACCTCTGCCAGTACTAGCACAAGCGGGGCAGGGTGGGCGTGGGGGTGCTCATGATAGCATCCACTCTTGTGTTTGTAGTCAGCGTTTGAAACCTGGCATCAGTTTTACATAGGGCATTTCCACTTGGGTGGGCCTTGTATCGAGTGTGTGGCCATCACATGGCTCTCACGACTAACCCACAAGGCAAAGCTAGAACCTTCCAGAGAAACCCTTAGGGCTGTAGGAGAGTGTGGATCCTAAGGGTGCCCAGACCTTCTGTGCTGGAGCTGCCATCCAGTGGGGGACCTGGTGGCCGTGCTGCTGAAGAGCCTGGGGACTCTGAGATCCCCACCTCTGTGGCTATTGGTAAACAAAAGGTTGGCTACTCTAGTTGGCCTCTCATTCCCCCTCCCCCCCTTTTTTAAAATGAATTTTTCTAATTAATACACTTCAAAGTCTGGACAGTGCACTCTAGCATGGAGTCCAAGGGTCAACTCCATCCTTGCCTGTGGCCATAGACCAAGCTACCATAAAGGGCCCTGTATTGGCTCACACACTGTCTGCTGCCTCCTGGAGCTGCCTCAGAGCCGCTGCAAAGATCATGAGTAGCCAAGCCCTTCATAGAAAACAAAAATCTCAGCTGGGTAGAGTGCCTCACACCTGCCACCTCAGCACTTTGGAAGCTGAGGCAGGAGGATCACTGTGAGTTTGAGACCAACCTCTGGCTACAGAGTAAAACAACAACAAATTTGAAAGAGTCTGCCAAGCCTGGCTTGGGTGTGGAGTGAGGATAGGTGCTTCAGTAGCCACATCCACAGAAGCAGAAAGAGAGAGACCGGCGAAGTATTTCCTTCAGCCGGATCCTGGGTCCTGCTGCCGCAGCAGAGTCGATAGAAACATGGTTGAGACGCGTAGCCTTCTCCTCCCATGCTCAACCTTTCAAATCCACGGTGTATTCTCCACTCACAGCCCCTCGGATCCAACCAACCACACGTCCAGTGCTCGGCAGCCACACGAAGCTGGTGGCTGCCACCAAGGATGGCTTAGACCAGCAGGATGAGGCTCACGATCCATAGAGCCCCAAGGAGATGTCTGCGGATATGCTCTGCCCTGGCTGGTGAGGGCGCACAGAGTCTGTGGCTGCACTGCCCCAGATAGAGGGAGCAATTTCTGTAGAAAAAACAAACAAAAATGATTTCAGTGACTGGGTCTTGGAGTACCTGGGGTGCAAGGAAGGAGTAACTGCAAGGAAGGAGTAGCTGTAAGGAAAGGAGTAGCTGCAAGGAAGGAGTAGCTGCTGTCTAGAGTGCTTTGGCGTCCAGGCTGAGAAATCTGGGCAGTAGGGAGGCACAGAAGGCCTTTGAACAGGGATGTCAGGGTCAGAACTGCAGACAGGGTAGTTACACTGGAAAGGGGATGGAACAGAATGAACTTGAAATGTGGCCTGTGAAGAGGAGGAGGAGGGGGGAGGAGGAGGAAAAGAACGTGGAAAGGGTGGTTCCATCGTCATGGTCCCAACACGTGGGGTGTGGACGCTTCATCATGGTGCCAGGTGGTGCATCCCCAATAGGGCGCGCCCGGGTCACGACCTCTTCCGCCAGCTGTGAGCGCAAGTGTGCCCTTCAGGAAAAAGCTTCAGGTCCTCATCTGCCATCCATCATAGACACCTGTCCCAGACCCGAGTGACCCTCCTGGGACCCTACCCTGGCCCTCCATCCCATCATTCCCAAAGACCCAAAGCCAGCATCCCCAGAGCTCATGAATGAGGAAGCCAGCTCTTGAGGAACCAGTGACTCCCCCCCACCACCACCATGCCCAGCCTCAGCACCCCAACACACTCTCACTGGCTCCTGGCTGGGAGGTGCATGAGCAGGAGCTCAGGCCAGGTGGCCGGTAGCCTCCCCATGGCACCTCCTGGGTACAGAGAAGTCACAGGCTGAGCTGTCAGCCCTGCATCTTCTGGGAAGGCCTCTAGGACCAAAAGACCAGACAGTTTCCAAGGTGGAGCCCAGGTGGGGGGAGGGGGAGACTTCAGGGAGGGGGTGCTGGGACAAGCTGGCTGTGGTATGGCAGCGGGGTGATGGGGTGTGGTGTGCGTGAGACCTGCTTTGCAGAAGAAAATAGAGTGTACTCACTAGCCTATCTAGTGATAGGCTGTGCCCACTGCTCTGCAGTCCCTCCCACAGCTGTCCGAGCCCTGCAAGCCTTCGCCCCACTTTCTTGCTTCGGCTTTGTATATGTCCATCACTGCGTTTATGGATATCCAAGCTGCTAACAGTTAACTTGCTTGCTTGCTTGGCCCAGCCCTCTACTGAAAGGGAAGGGCTCTGTTTGCTCACTGCTGTTTCTCTAAGGCCTGGGATAGGGCCTGGCTGTGTGGTTAGTGGAGAGAGGTGCATACTTAGATGGGTTCCATCCTCCCTCAATGTGTGCAGAGAGAGGCAGGGTGGGGGGCCTTTTTCAGGCTCCTTGGTACCCACTCCACATACACAGGGGAATCTGAATTCCTTTTATACAACCCAGGGAGTGAGACAGAGACCCCAGAGCTGGGCAAGAACCTGGCAGCTGTGGAGTGAAGTGTGTGTGTGTGTGTGTGTGTGTGTGTGTGTGCGCGCGCGCGCGTGCGCACGCGCGCTCGCACGCACGCACGCAGACATGCGTTTGATACCTGTGCGCCTGAAGCCACCACTGCACACCTAAGGACCTGGGGAGCAACCGGGTGGCAAAGGTGAAAGGTCACAACAGGTTCTTCTTTCACGGTCCCATTGGGACTCCAGGTTCAATGGACAGAAGTGATGCAAAGCTTAGTTCTCTCCCCAACCCTCCTCTCTTTTCCCTTTTGATAATTTATATCTGTGGGGTTTTTTTATTGAGATATAACTCACATATTATAAAATGCACCCACATGAAGCTTGCAATTCCGTAGCGTTCGGCTGTGCAGCCAACCCTACTGGTCTGATTCTTAGGCATATTCAACAGCGTGCTTGCCCAGCCATTGTCCCCGCCCTGCAGCCCCTACTTGCTGCTTTACCCCGTGGCCCTGCCCGTCCTTGTGGTTTGTTTAAATGGAGTCATCTCCCTTCCTATGCTGTGTTGGAATCAGGCTTCCAGCAGGGCTTCTCCACCCCAGCCTGGGTGTGCTGTCTTCACTCTGATGGCCTTCAAATAGGCCTTGAGGAGAGACTTGATGGCCAAGTGAGGCTGCGGAGGTAAAGCCTCGGACCCTGTGAAGGATGGCCCGCCCTTCCCTCTTCCCCAGCCTGGTGTCTTTATTGCTAGGCCACTTCCAGTCCTTAGCCCTGCTTGGAGCGTGTGAAAGGAAAAACCCAGATGGCAAGCTGACTGGGCCTGGCCATCATGTATATGTCCTGGGTCTGAGCAGAAGAGAGCAGTCACCCCTAACATCTGCAGTCCAGGCCACAGACTGCGGCCTCTGGCCCGTTGGCAGAGCCCAGCTGCTCCCCACAGACCCAGAGCCACGAGCAGAGCTATGTTCCAGGTGCAGGGCCAGGCCAGTGTGGCCTTTAAGAAGCTAACTTGGCCACAGTGGAATCTCATGTGTGTGTATGTGTGTCTGTGTGTGTGTGTGTGTGTGTGTTGTGGCTGCACTTGAACCATTGCTACAAGGCTGTCTGGAATGAGACAAGCCTCAGGCTGCCATGGCTTCTGCCGAGAGGTGTGTGCCAACGCTGCTCACGTAGCTCAGTTAGGTTCTGAGCCTCGAGATGCATAAGCCTCACTGGAGGACAGAGCAAGCTGGTAGGTAAGCTAGCAAATGGGCTGTAATCAACAGGAGCCAGTTGGTCAAGGAGGCCGTGGGCTTAGAGTCGGCTGGGTGGCCTTGCCTGTGGTCCTAGGACCACAGAGCACAGCCTCCCTTCATAAGGTGACTAGAGCCCTCTGTCATACACAGCGGGGACCTAGTGAGTGTGCCCAGCTCCCTAAACACTGTGGCCAGCTGGGCAGGTAGGAAAAGCAAAGCACAGCGCACTGGTCCAGTAGGCCCCATACCTGCCCTGCAGCCCCAGGCCTTCTCCACCCTGTATTTTAGTTTCTTCTTGGTCGCTGGGAGCAAGGCCACCTCCTTGTTGGTAGTCTGGGGATGAAAGGGCAGAGCTGCCATCTCTAAGCCAGAACAGGCCAAGTTAGACTGACCCTGGCCTCTCCTCATCTTAAGCTCCAGGTTTGTTAAATGAAAAGAAATAACTCACAAAAATCAGGTCATGGGACATATAATTTGTCTTAACTATTTCCATTTGGCAAATTAACAGTTGAAACGGATGCTCAGGCAGAAGCCTGGGCCACATTCCCCCCAACCTTGGACAGCTCCTGTCCCCAGCCCCCTCCCCTCGCAGCTGTCCCAAAGGGGAGCAGACAGGTCCCCACCCTCTTTCAGGAAGAACTTATGCTTGGCGAGTGCATCCCATCCTGTCCCTCTGTCATCCTGGGAAGTCCCTGGAGCCCTTGGTGAGGCCTGGATGTGCTCTCAGGAGGCTCCGGCTGCCCTGAGCAGCTTCCTGTAGTACCTCAGCCATCTAGGTCTCCAGGAAGCCTGGACCCTGGGTGGAGCTGGCACTGAAAAGACTCCAGAGCTAGCGGCAAAGAAACTTAGAGGAACTGGTGAAACTGTAGAGCGCCCTCCCTTTCAGGAAGACCCTGATCCTGGGCTAGGAGCCCCTTGAAGGAAGTGCTCAAGATGAGAGGGTCCCAGAGAATGTCTATAAGTTGGGATTACTTTTTCCTGTGGACAGTTTGGCCACACAGTTCTGTGGCCACAGACCTGAGGGATTAGAGAGCAGTGGGTCTGCAGGACCACAGAGGTAGATGCAGATGCCAGAGGAGCGGGGAGTTGGGGCGGGGGGGGCGGAGACAGGAAACCTTCTTCTCTCAAGCCTTGATATTGTGTCATGTGCATCTCAACGCCTGCCACTCACGTTCGCCCTCTACCCATTCCCGTGTTCCCAAGGATGTGTCTGAGCCCGAAGAAGGCCTGGACTCGAACTCTTCCCCTTGCTCCCTGCCAGTGGCTCCATCGCAATGTAATTCTCTTGTCATGAAATTCACCCACTGGGTGATGTAAAATTCACAGACTTAAGAAGTTAGTTGAGTCGAACCTCCATCCTTGCAAACCTGTTCGTACAACAATTTTCACCCCAAAAGTATCTCGCCTGCCTCCCTCACCTTGGTCCTCTCAAATCAGTATTCTTTTGTTCGCCAGCTTTATGCTGCTGCTTGCACTGGTGGTGTGGCTTGCGGAAGAGACTTTCATGTTGGAGTGTTCGGGCTCTACCTTGACCAGGCCTCCACCCCATTCCCTTCCCAGCTGGCTCCCTGTGGGTGGCCGCCCTTTGTCCCTGGCTTCCAGCTAAGGCTACTTAATTCTTTTGATCTTGGTTTAGAAACCAGCCCTCCTGCCATTCCTGTCACTGTTCTGCTGGTTTCTACCTGCCTGAGTCAGAACCCTGGCTGGCTGCCAGCAGATGTAACGCCCCTCCAAGCCCCCCCACCAACCCCACTCACACACCCCTGCACCTGCCCTGACCACCTTTCCTGAGTGTTGACCCTTCTGTGGGCCTGCCTGGGTGCTCCCAGGGGAGGCCTGGCTGGGGCAGGACCCCAGGAATTCAGGATAGAGGCCCCTTCTCCAATATCTGTTCAGAGCTTCTGTGTCCTGCCTGGGGCCAAGGTTTACTGCATCCTGCCCTGTAAGAACCTAGAAGCCGGGCACAGGGCAACGCCTCTGATTGTGCACACCATCTGGCACACCTGCGTTTATTTCATTCCACTTACTGGAGCCTCAGTTTCTCCATTTGTGACCTGTGCAACAGTCCTCCGCCAGTGTGAGAGGACACCCAGCAGGAAGCCTAACGCATGGCCCTCAGCAGGTTACCAGCCCCATTGCAGGCAAGAACCCCCTCTCTTGGGCCAGCAGCATTTGCTCCTGGTGTAATTGACTGTGCAGGATGCCCCTGTGAAGGCCTCCCCTGTCCTCACCCAAATAGTGTGGAGTTAGCTGAACTGCCCCAACAAAGCCCATTCCTCTAGTTGTGCCCAATGGACGTGGCCTTACAGGGAACAGAAGGAACCCACGGGGCCACCTGGATGAGGACTCTCTCTCTCTCTCTCTCTCTCTCTCTCTCTCTCTCTCTCTCTCTCTCTCTCTCTCTCTCTCTCATCCTTATCTCCCATAGAGGGTGTCAATGCAGAGAGCCTTTCTGGAACTATCCCAGTTCGGTACTGGGACTCCAAAATGGAACTTAGCCCCAGTGACCTGCCCCCACCTAACTCTGGCAGCCAATAGGGCGGGTCCTGTACACAAGCCTCACGTCCCTTGAGCAAGGTTCCAACAGCACCTTCCAACAGTCTGTGTCCCTGTACCCAAGGAGCCAGGATCCCACTCTGGAAGCCAGAACCCTCCAGGGGGCAGTAGGCAGGAAGGCAGAAAATAGGGGCAGTTTGAAAATGGATACAGAAGGGCTTCATTTATATGCCGGGAAAGGGGCTTTGGGGGGGGACTCTGGAGCCTGCCTCAGTGGGGCCCCTGCCAGTTCCCCATAAAGGGAGGGCTTCCCACTGCCTGCCCACCTTCACCAGCTCCCTTCCAGCCTTTCCTAGAGTTCAGTCTAAAATGAGAACTGAAGGAGATAGGAGACGGGCGACTCCTTCCTGAGTTGCTTTGTGTGGGGGCTCTTAATTAGACCTAATTAGACTAATTAACTTTCAAATGAGAAACTTGGAGTTTTTCTCCTCTCTCCCTCTTTCTATTGCTTTCTTTCCACTCCCCGTTTTGGAAAATGAAACAGGAGTAAATGTTTGAATGGCTCACTTTAGCGTGGGTGGTGGAGGCTGGTGGGAAAGGGTGGGCAGATCCCCTCCTCCCCTCCCCTCCCCACCGGCCTCTCTGATCTGCTCCATTTCTGCTGGCTGGCTCTGGGAACCTCTTTCCTCTTGGCCCTGGAACGAGGGTGTGGGCCTGTCTTCATCCTTTGGACGCTATTCTGAGTTTTGTTCCTGGCACTAAGGGTGGAGAGATGTGTGTGATGCCGGGTCCCTTGGGTGATTCTGATGTGGCGAGAAGTGGGGTAAGAGAAGTTCCGGGTGCAGCTCCTAATTTCGCTTCCCCAGTCTCTGTTCCCTATGCCCTCTGAAGCTCGACCTTTGAGGCCCTCCCGCTAATCGTCCAAGAGCACCAGAAACCAGCTGGGGAATCTTCTGGGTGCCTGCATCACACACACACACACACACACACACACACACACACACACACACACACACACACACACACATACACACACACACACACCTTGCACCTAATGCCTAACCTGCCACAGAGAGCCTGTAGTGCTGTTTTTGTTGACCAAGCTGGCCCTTCCCACAGGGCCCTCCGTTCTGCAGCCGCTGCTACTAAGACTGCAGAGGTAAATGGTGCCGAGTGCAGGAGCCTCCGGAAGCCTGACGTGCCAGTCCTACAGCCTTGGTCTTGATCCTTGACAACTGTCTGAGGGTACTTGAAAGCTAGACAGAAGGCCCTCGAGAGCTCAGCTGGGTCCTTTCTCACTGCCCTATTTGCCTCAGGCTCTTAGAGCTTTCAGAATCTTCCTGGCCTGTTCTGTCCCTCTCACCATCCCCAGCCTCAAGCCCCATCTCTCTCTTCCCAGAACCTCGACACAGAACGAGCCCTGATGCCAACACCTGCAGCTTCTGTATTGATTTTCCCGCTGTCTCAATTGGAACTGCCGAGTGGAGGCAGCCCGGCCAGCTGAGGAGAGCAGGAAGCTGCTTCTGCTGACTTTCTAGAATGTGCCGTATGCTTAGGCCACAGGACAGGGCGGCCCCCACTTGCTCACCTCAGAGCTAGCCCCTTCTGTTTGCATGGCTCAGCAGAAGGGCCTGGGAAGGCCCAGGAGGGGTGGGTTCCAGCAGGCTTGTCTGGACACCATCTGGCCCAGAGATGCCCAGAGCACCCGGCAGGCAGGAGCTCAGCACGGGTCCTGTTCTGCATCTGGTCGTCTTGACAGAGGCAAGTACTCTGAAATGGGCAGGAAACTGTCAGGCAGGGATCTGGCCAGGGCAAGGGCAGAGTGGGGGTGGGGGCCTTTCTTAGAGTCCTTGCCCCCCTCCAGGCAGTGTGGATCCCAGCCCA
Source organism: Acomys russatus (assembly GCF_903995435.1). Lineage (NCBI taxonomy): Eukaryota > Metazoa > Chordata > Mammalia > Rodentia > Muridae > Acomys > Acomys russatus. Next base: position 44,257,917 of record NC_067152.1, on the reverse strand, counting down.
GGCCTTGGTGGCCTCCTCCTTGTCTGCTCAAAGCTGCACACTAGCAAAGTCAAAATGGTGGCATTTCCACAAGTCAAAGGGTCTGGCTAGGGGTTGGAAAGGTCAGTGAGGAGCCCAGCAGCTCCGTTGCCCAGCCTGGGACCCACGTGGCCTGGGAGCCTCTTCTGCATTGATATTCACACATCCTGTCTTGACCCTCCAACTCCCCACCCTTCCCCCCTGACACCAAGAAGCATCCAGCCTTGATGGCTTGCCGCTACACACACACACACACACACACACACACACACACACACACACACACACACAAAACAAAACACTCTCCCAGCCTTGATGGCTTGCCGCTACACACACACACACACACACACACCAAAACACTCTCCCAGTACAGGGCAGGACAGAGTCTCCCAGGGGGATTCCAAGGTTAGCAGTGTGCTGTCCAGACCAAGAATTTCCATGTGGGATGGGTAAGGGGCCACTCTGGACAGGCGGGGGTTGTGGGGGAGGGGAAGGCCCTGCCTCACTTTCCTCCCACCTAAGCCTCTGCCTCTGGGAAACCTTGCAACTTTGGCAGTAGCAGCAGCAGCAGCAGCAGCAGCAGGGAGCGCTCAAGGTGATGTCCCTCTCAAGGTGGCACCCCAGGGATGCCGTGGAGAATGACTCCATGGGAAGGGAAGTATGTGGTTGGCTTTTCCCACCCAGCCACCTGCCTTTTCCCAATGGCCTGGGTTCTGCTTTCCTGCCAGGCCCCAGCCAGCCTGTCCCCTCCTCCTCCTCCTCCACCTGCAGCCTGCTGCCTGCAGCCCCCCGAGCCCCGCCCCCAGCCCTACTCCTCCCCTCTCCCCCACCCCCAACCACCCTGCAACACCCGAGGGCTTTGTTAGCACAACTCAGTTCAAATGTCTGATTAGTCCTTAGGAGATCGCGGGGTCAATTTTCTACAGCTCCTTCCTCTCCATTTAACTAATTTAACTGCACGATTGTTACAAATTTCATTTTATTATAGCCCCGCTTCTCAGTCCAATTGAATTACTAAAATCTCATTTTCTCAGAAGTGCTGAATATGTAATTAGAGGAAAAATTATGCTCCTGCCTGCCTATTAGGCTGGTTCATGCATGTGTGCGCATGTGACATGTAAGAGTCTCTGTGAGGTGGGTTTGGCCAGAGGCGTGCTGGAGCCCAGTACTTCCCCAGCAGGGACAGAGACACGTGGAAGTCAGCACCATGCAGCATGGGGTACCCGTCCGCGTGTGGAAGGGATCATGCGTGCCCAGGCAGCCCCGTGATTGCATGAGAGGCAAACCACATTAACTCCAGATTACAAATTAAACAATATCTGTGGGCCGTTGTAATTAAGGGGAAATTCAATTCCCTTCTAATGCCCCATTATGTCTGGCTCGGCAAGGTAAAGCCTGGGCTGTGCAGGCCCTTCAGTGGGAGCAGAGGTCACGGGGTCACGGGGTGCTTTAGCCCCAGTTCTTCCCCCTTCATGGCTCCTGGGGCCCGGCAGAGGCAGCAGGGGAGGAGGGGGAGATGGTATTCTGATCCATGGATTCTAAGGCTGAGGATCCTTCAGTGGCCCCACAGGTTCCTTTCACAGCTGTAGGGTTTGGTGTTAGAGGCAAGCCTGGTCCCTCCAGTGTGTGTATGTGTTTGCGTGTGTTTGTGTGTGTATGTGTGTTTGTATGTGTGTGTGTTTGTGTGTGTATGTGTGTTTGCATGTGTGTGTGTTTGTGTGTGTATGTGTGTGTGTATGTGTTTGTGTGTGTATGTGTTTGTGTGTGTTTGTGTTTGTGTGTGTATGTGTTTGTGTGTTTGCGTGTGTTTGTGTGCGTTTGTGTGTGTATGTGTGTTTGTATGTGTGTGTGTATGTGTTTGTGTGTGTGTGTTTGTGTATGTGTGTTTGTGTGTGTGTGTATGTGTTTGTGTGTGTTTGTGTATGTGTGTTTGTGTGTATGTGTTTGCGTGTGTTTGTGTGTGTATGTGTGTGTGTGTTTGTGTGTGTATGTGTGTTTGCGTGTGTGTGTTTGTGTGTGTGTGTGTGTGTGTGTGTGTGTGTGTGTGTGTGTGTGTGTCCTAGAGGGAGCTAACAGTGGGGAAAGGCAGCAGGACTTTAGCTATAAAGCTGCAGGAAAGGGGTCTCCAGGTAGCCCCGGGGGGTGCTGCATGGTAGGAGGGTACACTGTGTGACATTACTTCAAGTGCACCTCCCCTGGAGAGGCTGAAGCTGTGAGGTTCCTCAACAGGGTGTTGTCAGCAGAGCACGGGTTCACCCACTGTGCCATCCTTCTCGCTCGCCTTGTTCTGTGGGCTCTGGGAAGGTCTGGGTTTTTTGCCTCTGTGCACTGACGTTTACCGGCCACTGTCCTCCTCACTCCTTGGCTAGCTCCTAAGCATTCTGGGAACTGCCCTTAACACCCATCTATGGTGACCCCATTCATTGTAGCTAGACTGTGGTCTCTGTCCCACCAGAGCCTCAGCTCACCGCACCGGGGCTCGTGCCCCTAACTTGTAGATTCCAGCAAGAGAGACAGTTTGCTGGTCTAGTATGCCCTGACCACAAGATGCTGTAAAAAGGACAGGGGGTGGGGGGGATGGAGAGGGGGGCTCTGGCCTCTTCTTTCTTCCTCAGAGAGTTTTGTAACCCAAGATTCTGCTAGAGGAGTAACAAGGTCCCTGGTTGCCTTGGCCCGGCTTTAGAGTCAGTGCTCGAGGTGGACACAAAACAAGACAGCCGTAGACTCTACATCCTGCCCTTTGCACCTGAGGACTGTGGGAGCCACCCAGAAAACCACAGCTGCTTCCTGGATGTGGCATCTCAGGAGAATTCCTGAGGCTTCAAGCAGAGCCACTCATTGTGCAGGCTCAGTGGCCTCCAAGAACGCTGGCCCAGCCATGGGGGGTGGGGGGGACGACGGGCGTGAGTGGACTGAAGGCCTCTCTGTTTGCCCTTCCTCCGTTTCCTCAGCCTCCCTGGTGGAACTCCCTGGAATGCATGCAGGAAATGTGCACACATTCCCCGCCTTGGACATCATCCTGTCAGCTCTTCTTTGGTGGGGGGGGGGGGGGGGGTGGCAGCTGTGCATGTGTAGTCTTAAGTGAGTGTGGATGACAGAGAGCTCGTGTGTGTGTGGTGGATGTGAATAGCCAGCCCATGTGCTACACGCAGGGCATGAGTGTGCCCCTGGAATGGTGCCTGGTGGCCTGGGCACAGACCCTGCATACATCCATGTTTGTGCCTCAGCAACCCCAGCCAAGTCTACGGAGCCAGCAAAGGTCTCATCCCACCCACTACTTGTCCATCTGTATGAGTGATGTTCCGGCTGGCCCAAGAACACATGAGCAGCCTCTTAGGATCATGTAGAAATGTCATGAGTGTGTGCCTGTGAGCAGAGTCGTGTGGATGAGTGGGTGACAGCAGTGCAGCCCACCCCACCTCTCCTCTGTCACTCCTGACCACCATGTCAGTCCTTCTCGCTCATTCTGGGGAATTGGGAGGAGGAGGCCCTGCCTGGTGATGCTTCGTCCTACCTACCTCTGCCTCTTAATTAGCAGAAGTCCAGGCACCCCAGTTCAGCTCGCCCAGTCCTGTACTCTGTCAGGCTGTCTAGCAAAGCCATCTGCATCCTAGCCCCCTAAATCCCACCAGACTCCCAGTTCCAGCAGAGATGCCCACCCCTTCCCACACGACCTCAGTTGTGTTGTCTCTGCTCTGCACTGAGCTGCAAATGGCCTCTAGCTTGGCCATGAGTGTGTGGTGAGCACCTTAGCATATAGCTGTACACACAGCACACCCCCCCCACAAAGCCTTACCGTGCACCCTACACTCACTGCTCCCCTCCTTCTTCCCCCACCCCTAGAAGCTCTCGTGTCCTAGCACATAGTGGCCCACAGTCTCCTAGCCAGCTGTGATCTGAGTGCCACGGGGAGGCTCCGGAGTATCCCACAGGTAACGGGGAGCGGTTATGCGGGACTTTGCAAGCTGAACTTGTAATGTGGAATTGCTGTCGGCCTAAATCTTAGAGGAGTGAAAGCCCAGGGCCAGCTGATGCCTCAGCTAGCTCGGCATGGGTTCCATTTGCCTGAAGCCAGCTCACCCCTCACCCACTGGGTGTGGAGGCTGCTCCTGGTCTCTGGGCAATGCTGGCTCTCCTGTTGGTCTGCATCCCTGTGTGGGGCCCTGGACCCTGAGGCTCACTGTCAGTTCCCCTGGCTGCTGTAGAGCAAGGACTTATTTCTCTTGCCGGTTGGTTGCCCAGGCAGCCTCCTGCTGGGAAACTGCTTGCTCTGTGAGCTCAGGCCCACACTCTCCCTAGGAGCCTTCACCCTGGGATGTCTCTGTCTACAAAGGTTCCTGGTAAACTCACCAAGCCCAGGAGCCTCACGCAGATTCTGTATATAGGAAGATGACTTCTCTATTGTCAGAATTGCTTACAGAATGTTTGCCACAGATACCTGCACGCCCACCCGTGGGGGCCCAACAGAGGCCCCTCGGCCACCAGTGGGGCTTGCTGGTGGCTGTTAGGTCCCCAGTAGTGCCTAAGTGATTCCATGACAGCACTCCTGCCCTAAAAGTCCCTACCCCTACCCAGCCTAAGGGCCTTTTTATTCATTTACAGCTAATTTTTCCTGCCAGAAAGCAGTGGCCCCAGGCTTGCCTACTGCCTCGCCTAGGCATGTGCACCAGGCTATCCTCATCTCACTGTACTCTTTACTGGGCCTCCAGCTGGGTGTGCTTGTACACATGTGAGAGCTGTGAGCTAGTCCAGGGCCTGCAGGCTTCCACTGTGTGGGGGAAAGGTAATCAATCAGGGGCGTGGAGGGCCAGCTTTCCCACACTCTCCACACTGTCCACCTCACTGGCCCTCACTGCAGACTGAAAGTCGGCCCAGGGACATCCTCACTTCACAGTGAGGGGAATGAAGGCACAGGATGCAGGTCTGCCTAGGTCAGGAAACAAACGTGGCTATCCTGGACGGCCGCGTGTTGGAGCCTTAGGCCATGTCCTTGGGGTGGGAGGTCAAGTCGTGGCGCGGGCAGCTTCTCCGTCCTCCCTGTGCCCTGGGAGGTTGTCTGTGAGTGTTGGTGTCCCCCTACTTTTTGTTCTGTGTGTGACATATGGTCCGCATGTGTATATACAGGTACACACATCGGATGTATGTTGAAGCCTGAGGAAGACTTCGGGTATCCTCTTGGGTCGCTCTCTTCCTTATCCCTTTGGCCCAGGGCCTCTCACTGAACTGGAAGTTCACTATCTCAGCCAGGCTAGCTAGCAGCAAGCTCCCAGGATGATTCAATTGCTGGAGTCACAAGCATGCACAGCTGTGCTCGGCTTTTTTACATGGGCGCTGGGGATTCGAACTCAGGCCCTCACACTTGCAGAGCTGCCTCCCCAGCCTCTCTCTTTCGTCTTCTCATAGGACAGACAGACTGAATGAGGGTCACCAGAGAGACCTCAGTTTAACCAGGTGGCCTATGAAAAGACCCGAAGTGTTGAGCTTGGGGCCTCAGCATGCACCTTTGAGGGGCACAGCGGCAGATGTAGCTCTCCCCAAGTCCAGATGAAACCATCCTCACCTCCGGCCTCTCCGGCTTTCATAGACAACAGTAAATATGAAAGTTGTCTGGATATTTCATGTCATCGCGCCACTGTGTGATGCGCCAAGCCGGTCATGCCCAGCTGCCTTTGGCTTTCAGAGGTAGCTGTGACCACAGTATGGACCTAGGAAAGTCTCTTCTATTCTCTGGGTGATGGTCTCCTACAGAGTTGCTTCCTTGGGCTGGGAGATGAGCCAGCTCAGGCTCAGAGGGCTCAGCTTAAAGGTGCTTAGGAGTCCTGGCCCCACACAGCCTCACTCCAGCCCTCCCTATGCCAAGCCCCTATGTGCTGCCAAGTCTCACTGTCTGGGTCAGATTCTGAATCCTCTATCCACAGAGCCCTGAGACATCCTACTTGGCCCCATGAGAGGACCATTACAGTCAGTGTTTGTGGGGGAGCAGTAAGCACCGAGGGGAAGCAGGGTTGGCAGCAGGGGAGACGGGCGTGAGTTGGGCGAGCATCAGCAGGAAGGCCACCAGCCAGGAGCCACTTGGCGTCTGTGCCGCAGGGGGCAGCTGCAGACTGGACAGTGCCCAGGTGCTGATGGTGCGGGGATTGCCAGTCCAGGAAGGCACAAAGTGTGGAGACAGACAGACCAGGCTGAGAGGAACAGAGCAAGAACAGAAAGCCAGGCTGGGTGTGAAGAGAGGAACCAGGGGGAGGGGGCAGGGGGGAGGGTGGCAGACATTTGCATGAGGATCCCGGGGAACCTCCAAGATGCACCTGCCCGCCAACCCCCCCCCCCCGGCCCACATGGGGAGAGGAGAGAGGGGCCTCTACCCTTGCCAAGGAGACTGCAAACCAGACAGTGTGGCTCTGTGGTTTGCCAGGAATGAAATTCATTCTCACCCAGTGACCACAGTGGAGCAGATGCAGCCAGCCAAGGGCACGGAGTCCCTGCTCCCCTAAAGTGCCCTGCGATCACAGGACTCCTCAGAAGGCCCGGTTCCCATTCGCAGAAGCCATGCGCGGATTTCGGCAAGCAGGGTGAGGCACTGGTGCCTAGCTCTGGGGTGGCAAGTCAGTTTCCTACAGGCTCCGTAGTGCACAATGTATAACCTCAAGCCGGCTGCCCTCTGACCCTTCTCCTCAGCAAGGGTGCTGCTTCAGGAAACAGTCTAGACCACACGCGAGGGTGCGCGTGCAGCTGTGTTCCCATAAAACTTTATTTACACAAGTCCAGCCTCAGGTTGAGATTGCCTTGGCTGGTGGAGCTGACCAAGGTACTTAAGCCTGCTCAGCTGGAGAAGTGAAGGACCCTGGGTTGCCATGGGAACCTGGTCGCCAGTCCAGCAGCCCCAGGGAAAGCTCCCCAGCACTTAGTGGCTTGTGGCACTGGCAGACTTCCAGAGACAGTGTCTCTGGGAATGGGGAGCCCTCTCGTGTGGGACCCACGGGGGAGGTCACTGTAGAGAAAGTGGGTTCACCAACTTGGCAAATGAAGTGATTGACAATTAGGGTGACACCCCCAAACCAGAGCCCTGGTCTGACACCTAGTGTCAATGGCTCAAATACAACTTATTTCACTGATGATCTCCCTGTACCCCAAGTGGCTGTGCCCTACACCCCTGGGAAATAGCCCACTGTACAACAAAGGAATTAGTGCCCTCCCTCCAATGGAACTTTCCTTTGTCTCCCATATTCTGCCATCAGGTCAGAGGCCAAGGCTAGACCTGAGTCGGAGACTGGCCCTCTGAGTGATGCAAGCCCAGGAAGTCCAGAGCAGATCTACCCTTGGGTCCTCTAAGCCAACCCCTGCTGGAAATCCCCCAGGGGCCGTGTTGCTGCTGAGTCGGCACCAAGGCCTTGGCCGGGAACCCGAGTGTTGTGGCTGGCCACGAAGAGAAGCAAGCAGGCAGGAGTCAGGAACAATTCTATCCTCTCTACTGTGGTGATGTGAGACATCCAGAGATCTTGTGTCCAGGGACAGAGGGGTGGGTGGGCAGCCTCCTGCCCAGTTCTGGAACCTTCGGGGCTCCTGTGATCCACCTGCCGCCATGAGTCCCCTATCCTGAAGCTGGCTGGCCATGTCTCCTCTTCATGTCATGGCCACTCTCTTCAGACTGTTGGCTGTCCCTTACCCTTGGTCCCAAGGGTCAGGGCCCTTCTTTCCACCCGCCTCATCTTCACCCTGAGTGTCCCCTGCCCTGAGCTCCAGCCCTCCCGGTCTCCCTGCCTCTGTGGTACAACATTATCATCCCATAATACTCTGAAATATACATGGACTTGGCTGAATGCAGACAAAATTGCACCATTTACTGCATGAATATTTCATGCTGGCTTCGCTCCGAGGTATCCGTCTGATTGAGTGGAGACTGCTGCCTTGGCCCTCCCTGCCCACTGGCTTCCTGCCCAACAGCCGGCAGTGCCTAGCCCTTTTGCTGGCTAAGGCTGCCCAAGGAGGGGGGGAGGGATGAGACACATGTTGTGAAGTTTAAAGGCCCTTTGAGGTTGAGGGTAGGTGTTGGGTAGGATCTGGGCTACTCCCTGGCAGCCAATACCCCCACTTGATGGGCTGGGTGACCAGAAAATTGTCTTTCTAAGGCAGAGAACAAGTAAGGGTAAGGGACACGGGGCCCTAGCTAGCTGATTTCTGTAAGGCCCAAGCAAGAGCTGCTACAGTGTACAAAGTCTCCAAGAAATATGCCCATTGCCACCTGCCTTGTAAGCCCTTCAGATGCCTGACATAGCGCCAGCCTCCTTCCTTGGACTCTAAGACCTCCAAGGTGGGGGCATCCTAGGGCCAGAAGGAGATAGAGCCAGTGGTCCATCTGCATGTGTGTGCCTGTGTGGGCACTAACACGGGGCTCACACTTGTTCAGGAGAAGGCCTGGTACTTCCCCCTGAGAACTCTGAAAACTCTCCCCGTGGAACCCCTCTGACCACTACCCAGGAGGCGGCTGCCGCAGCACTAACAGGTGGGAAGGCAAGTGCTGGTGATTGTGGGGACCCTGGTGCAGTTTCCCAGCCACATGGGGACAGGCAGGGTGAGTTCATGCTAGAGAGGCACAGGGACAGCCTCGGCTGAACGCTCACATGCTCAGTCAGAGCACTGCAATAAGCCAGCGTCCTCTTCTGTCGCACTCTAGGCCAGGCCTCCTCAGCTGAGTCCTGAGCCTTTCGATGCAGAGCCACCTTTCTCACTGCCCCCGATTTATTGAATATCTGCTACATACCAGGCATCATGATGTGCAAGGAAGAAAAGAAACATGCTCCACCATTTCCACCACATGAACACAGGCATAAGAAAGAAAATGTTTACTGGTTAGCCTCAGCAGTGAACATACAGGGGCTACAGATAACGTTGGCTTCACACAGGGTTCTAAGAGGACACCTCCGAGGTGACTCTGTGTGTGTGTGTGTGTGTGTGTGTGTGTATTGTATGCACACAGGTGTGTGCTCCCTGGCTCCATCACTCTCTATTCCCTGAGGTAGAGTCTCTCCGTCTACAGCTAGGCTAGCAGCCAGCAAGCCTAGCAATCCTGCCGTCTCTGCCCGCTCCCGCCCCTCAGCCCCTCCCAGCACTGGTAGTACAGACCCATGCTCATCTTTTACATGGTTTTCATGTACTTGCGCTTGCACTGCAGGCATCCTTACCAACTGCGCCATCTCCTCACGTAACTTAGGCAGGACTATAAGGAATGATCAATGAAAGACGGAGGGAACAGCACCGCCGGCACAGGGAATAGCATGTCTGACGGGCTTGAGACAGGTGGAACTGGGGCCAGGTGAGCTGGGCAGCACTGACAAGGAACGGAGGAGTGTCATCAGAAGGCCATTGCAGGCTTGGGGCATGGAGGTGTTTTTTCTTCAAAGTGAGAAAAATCACAAGGGGGTTAAGTAGAAGAGAGCCTGTCGAGATGTGCGGTGTTTTAGCCCATCTTCCTGGCTGCTGAGGAGCCGTGGCCAGTCTGGACTTTTCCAGGACGGCTGAGGTTAGCTGCTGCCATTGAAATATGAAGTGGCTGGCTGCGTCAACAGGTAACAGCCTCTCCCACCCCAGCCAGGTGAAAATGTCTAAACCAAGGTATGAAGGTGGAGACTGGATGCTGAGGTCTGGGCTATGGGGTTGTGTGGGTTTCTTTTTTTCTTTTCTAGTTGATTCTGTGTGTGTGTGTGTGTGTGTGTGTGTGTGTGTGTGTGTGTGTGTACTGTCTGTGTAGCAGGTCAGGATTGGGAAAAAGATGAAAGCGGAGAGCTGGAGCAGGCTTGGTGCCATGGGCCTGCCATCCCAGTTCCTGGGAAGGCTGAGACAGGAGGATCACAAAGGCCAGAATGAGAAACCCAGAGAGCCTGCCTCGGAATTAAAAGTTAAAGGTGGGGGAGGGCAGATATGGAGATACAGTTCAGCAGCACAGTGCTGGCAAGTACAAGGCTGTGAGTTCAATCTCCAGGACAGCCAGCCAGAAGGGAGAAAGGCAGGAGTGGGGAAGGAAGAAGAGTTTGTGGGGTACCCACACTGAGTAGAAAATGTGGGAGCCAGATGTTCTGGCAGCTGGATGTGCTGGGGCAACTCTCTTGGTTTCTCTAGGCTCTTAAGCAAAGTCAGTTCCCAACGACCTATGTGCTTTAGGCATAGCAATTGTTCCAAAGACCCCCCCCATCCCCAACCTGGAGGCTCACCTCTTTGGTTCTAGTGCCCTCCAACCCAGGATTTTGATTTACAGTTCTGCATAATGACAGGCCTGTGGGACAGGTTCGGGCAGGGCCAGACCCAGTGATGTAAAGAGTGAGAGGCAGGATGGCAGAGCTGCTCCCGGCTCTGCAGAGGGAAAGCCAGTGTGTAGGAGCCCAGACACCTGCAGGCCCCTTGTGACCCAGGAGAGCACTGCAGTGGCTGCAGCCTACCTACAGGGAAGAAAGGGACTGGGTGGCCCAGAGGTAGGGCCAGCCTGCCCTGGTGTGGGAGCAGTCCGAGCCTCCGGGTGGCAGCTGCAGGCTGCGCTCCTTTACCCATCTTCATCCCTGGCTCTGTCTTGCTCCCATAGTCACATGCCGTTCCCGCCACGCCCTCTGCAGCATCTGCCTCCATACTCTCATGCAGCCTGACCATCCTCCTCTGTCCCCCTCTCCATATGCCTCTATGGTCCCTCAGCCTCTCCCAACTCTCTGGTCTCTGTCTCACCATGCAGAGTGCTGAGGATATGTGCCCTCAGGGGGGGATGACACCGGCCAGGTAGAGGTGCTCACAGAATGGACACGCTCTCCCTTGGTCAATCCTGGACCCAGCTGGAAGGGGCTCCTGTTCATGGCCTCCCTAGAAAAGCTACTCCCTGCTGCCTTTGCCAGTTCTGCAGCTCTGCACAGCCCAGCTTCTTTCTCCTCAGTGGCTGCCTGGTGCAACATTTTGATTTATCTGGAAGGCGGCACCATGTTTGCTGAACCACATCAGTGGTTTCTCCGTGTCACACTGTAGCAAGCCGGACATGGCTTACAGCCCTGCAGAGATGGCGCCCGCTGGAGTTCACCCCACCCCCGCTGTGAGGACCCAGAAAATTTCTCTCCTTTCATCTCCCCTCCCAGGGCCCCTCCCAATACTGTGGAGGATGAATCCTGCCCGTGTGTGTGTGTGTGTGTGTGTGTGTGTGTGTGTGTGTGTGTGTGTGCGTGTGTGCACGCACGTGCCCAGCCTCTTCCCAGAGCTTTCCTGAGCCCTGCCCACTGGGTGCCCATTCCAGGAGACACTGAGCTTTATTACCCAGGCGTTCATCTTATCCACTTGCCCTCTGCACAGTGGCCCTGTGCCAGGGTCGAGGCCAAGTAGTAGGCAGGGTCAGATGCCTGATCTGAGCACAGTGTGGAGGTCAAATCCAGACTCCATACCAAAAACCAATGTCATTGTGTCTGAAGTTCAGGGGGGTAGCCTGCCCTAGCAAGAGTCACTCAGCACTGGGCGGCAGCTGGGGTGCTCTGAGGTGTGAGCCCTCTCTGGGAGACTGAGGGCTGGCCAATGATGCAGGACAAGCAAATAGGAGCGGGGTGAGATGAGTCTGGCCACCTTGCACCTCTCTCAGGCTTGCCAGAAATGGCTAAGTCATCGGCATCCCTGGCAGCCCTGTTATTGCTCTCCTTGGCCTCAGAGCTGGCCTGGCCACCTGGAAGGGACAGTCACTTGACCACCACTCATCCTGAGAAATGGGGACACAGTTAACAGGGTGCGGTAGGGATACGGAGGATGGTCATTCGGGCCTGGGAGACATGGTACAGACACAACTGATTCGAGGCTTGGCTGCCTTGGGAGCCCAGGGGGTGGGCTGTCTCTACCACACCACACCACACCACACAACTTCTCCCTCTCCACACGCACCAGCTCAAGCCTTCCGTCTGGCCACCATGGCCTGGGAGGAACTCCATCCTCCGACTTCTCTTGGATTTCTTCCCAGGCTTCTTCACACCCTGCCCCAGGCCTCAGCCAGAGTTTCTGATGATCAGGGGACACAGCCATTCCCCCTTACCCCCTGATGAAGGGCCCGGCCTACCCTGGCAGGACCACCCTGGACACCAGCTGCATTCCACAGAGATCAGCAAGCAGCCACCACTATCAGACACCTGCCTCATTTTGACCCAAAGTGCCAACCTGGCCACCTCTCTCCCAGGGACTCCTGTTGCAAGGGCCGCTTCCAGACTTCTCCAACCAAATCCACCCCACCTACCCTAGCACTTTAACCCTGAGCCCAGTCTGTGATGCCTGTCCCCAGTCCCCAGAGTGGAAGCTATACCCACCTCCCTCCCTGCCCTACACCCTGTTTGTGCACCATACCTGAGGTGTGGCTACCATCCTGCCCCAGTCTCCAGGGACTGTAGATCCTCCTTCGTCCAACCCCTATCAGAGTCAGAGATCAGGGTCTGGTTGGGCAGAAGAAGGCTTGGCTAAGTAAGACTGGGTGACTACACGGGTCACCCCTAGCCTTCCAGAGGACCTATATTCACTCCTCCAAGTGTCTGCTCGGAAGCCGGCCTACGGGAGGAATTTTCCACAGATGCCCCCAAGCCATGCTTCCCAGCGTCATGCCTCACTGCCCAAAGCTAACCCAAGTCTCTCCTGCTGTAAGCTAGGTCCCTGCCCCGGCTGCCAGTCCCTCTTCTCCCCTCCCCTCCCCACACCCCCAAGGACAAGGAAAGCCACCAGGAGTTGTCAGGGGCTGGCACAGGGGTGTCCTCTCTTTCCACCCTGCAGGAGGATGCCTCCCAGATTCCTGCAACTGCGCCACCCCAGAGGAGGGTCATGAGACGCTGCCTCCAATGCTCTACTAATCCCCAGATGAATGCCCAGCACCTTCCAGGGAGCTGGCTAATTTGGAAACACTGGCTGCAATGTTACCCGGCAATAAGGCAGCCCACACGTTCCACCCGGACCCACTCCCACCCCCGCAGCTGGCTGGTGTGGCTTCCTTGGGGGTGGGGGGCAGGTGTCGCCATCCTGAGCTTCAGGGGTGCCCTTCATTGTTTGGTGACAGCCCCAGAGCCAGGGTTTGGAGTCCACCCAAATGAAACCCTGTGGGGCAATGAGGCTTTATTGTTAGGGTTTTCTGAATAGATTTCTTTTCCAGCCCTTTAAAGCTGCCCAAGGAAGCCCCAGATTTCCCCCTGCTGCTTTCAGGAGCCCCCTGAGCCCAGGAAGCGGGTCTTAGCCTTTCTATTCCCAGGACTCCTGCCTTCTTGGGCTCCTGGAGCCTGAGGAAGCCTCTGGAGAAGGCTGTCTCCTCCTGCCCCTGCTCTCCCTGAAGTCTGAATTGGGGACAGAGCTTTCTGACCGGGTCATCAGCTTAGTAAACCCCTCCTCAAGGTGTCCCTGAAGTTGGATCTCATTTTATGTCCCAATCGGCCACCCGTAGGAAGGCCACATTATCAGCCTTGGTTTAGGATCAAAAGATTGAAGTCAGAGAGATGCCTTGGCCTGTGGGATCTTAGGGGAAGTAGGGGTGCCCCCCCCACTAGCAGAGGGAGGATCTGAGCCCTACTCTTGGCGATGGGGTCAGGTGACATTCGCTTGCACCTTTCCCTTCAGCCATAAGCTGTGCCACAGAAGCAGGAAGTAGGGCAGCATGAGCTCCTAGGAGCGTCCAGATGTGGACCCACCTGAGAACAAGAAGAGCCTGAAGGTGTAGGCAGCTGGGGCTCCAGGAGAACCTCCAGTAACTCAGGAAAGCATGACACGGCAGGGAGTGTTTGCTAGCACCACCCCCAAATCCCAGAGGCTCCCCTAATTCATGTCGGCGCCTGCCGGGCACCTGTGTCTCTGTTCTCCTGGGCTTCCGTGGATGAGGAAGAGCGAGCAAGCGAAAGCCAGTGGAACACAGAGCAGGCTGGCTCCCCCGTGCTCTAGATGCCACATTCTGGGTGACTCCAGGGCCCCATCTACACAGGCCACACCTGTCCCATACCTGCCCCCTCTCTCACCATGTCCACTTCCTCATCCCGACCTCAGGCGGTGGTCTCGGGGCTGCGCCGCAGCGGCGGCTGCTTTGTATGGATGGTGCGGCATTTTGGGTAATGAAATATTCACAGGTCAGTGGTTCCTTGAGAAATGATGGGAATCAGTCAATTCCTTTTCAGGGAGCAATTTTCTTCCCCTTCACAGCCTCTGTTTCATGTTGACAGCCATTAGCACTGAGAGAGGGAGGCTGGATCGAAGGCCCTTGTCAGAGTCGGGGACGAGCTGCCGTCTTGTCGCAGCCAGTGGGGTCGGGTGTGAGACACAGATACACATGTGTGAGGACCTCCACCCTGGGCTTGCTCTGCCTGCTCTGGACGGCTGAAAGGCCCCGCCTCCTTAGGCAGTCTCTTCCATATGGCCCTAGGAGGACAGAGACCTACCCAGGTGCCCCTAGTCCACAACCTAGAGGGGTCCTTGAGCACCGGCCACTTGCAGGATTTGAGGGTGACAGCTGGCTGTGTTCTGTATGCCTCAGAGGCTAAACTTCTGTAAGGTGGTATGCTTAAGTCTGGTGTGAAGCGCGAATTTACCCAAGGCCCCTGCAGAGGCAGACAGGAGTGATTTCCTCTTTCCTGGAAGGCCGTATACCACCCCATAGTCCAAACCCGGTATCTTCTCATTTCTACATCTGTGGCCACCGGCTTAGGCCGTTTTACTTCTGAGATCAATAAGGACAGTACGTGGAATGAGCGGCCTTGGCTTGCACAGTGCCAGCATCAGTATCCCAGGGTCCCAGTGGAATACAGTGGGCCCAGAGCCTAGGCCAGGCTCGATCCTGGGACAACCAGAGGCCTGTCTTTGTTTTTAAGCATCAGGAGAGAAGGGTCCAGCTCTGCAGTGCTCAGGAGCCAGCAGGAGGCCCACCCTGGTGGATTTACTAAAGCCCAGGGTCAGGCGGCAGATTTCCCTACTCTGCTTATGGCACCCACCCACTCCCTTCCCGTGAGTCGAGCTGGAAGCCAAGGGTTACGCCGTCTTCCCAAAGCCTCTGTGGATGGTTTGACTTTGACCTGCAGCCGAATTGAATACAAGCCACGGGGACAGGCCTGCTGTGGATGGAGTCAGGAGGCTGCAGACCTCCTCAAGTGGGCACTAAGGCTTGAGGGTTACTGCAGCACATGGCCTGACCCTGTGCTGAGGTACCCAGCATTATGTTGCTCACACCTCACAGAAATCAGCCCCCAAGCTGGGCACAAGGCAAGCCAGCTGCCCTAGGAGCCAAATGGCTTTTCTTGAAGGTGGGACATTGTACAAGACCTAGGCCTGCCCGTCAACCCAAACAAGTGGACTCGAGCTGTCCCAGCCCACTGCCATCTCTGAAAAGGGGGCTTGCCTTTCCTGAGCCCACCTTGCATGAGATTGGCTGGGGACCAGCAAACCCCTATATAAACTGTATAGCTCAGAATGAGCCCAAGTCTGCCGGGGACCAAGGAAATGAGTCCTCGGCCTAGCAGCAGGCTGCTGCCCCCGCCACACACACACAGGACGTTAGGAGATTTGGACATAGGGTACCCTGGCATCTCACTCTGGGGGCCTGGCACACTACCCAGCCTCCTGCGGGAACCCAGGCTTCACCACTGCAGCCATCAATTCACCTCACTAAGCAATATGATAAGAGAGCTGACCCAGGAAGGGCTAGCCTCAGTTAGAGGGACCTAAACAGGCATCTGGTGGCCAGAACTAACCCAAGCAGCTGGTGAGGGCACCAACAGACTGCCCTGAGCATAGGAGACCCCCCCCCCCCATCCTGTGGCAACTAGGACCAAAATCGAACAGGAAGAAGGCCAGAGCTAGCAGCAACAGGCTTTCCTCACCGGGAGCTCTCCCTCCCTCTGGCTGAGCTGAGTCACCTAAGCAGCTTCTAGGAAACCCCTGGTGGTCTGCACATGCTGTGGCGTTGCACACCTTGGATCCCAGCACACGAGAGGAGAGGTGGATCTCTGTCAGTTTGAGGCCAGCGTGGTCTACAGAGTGAGTTCCAGAACAGCCAGATCTATATAGTGGGACCCTATAGAAAAAGAAAAGGTGGAAGGTTACTGTGACTCAGCATAGGTGGCGGTGAGGCCCAGCTGCTTCTCAGTGGCAGTCCCTACCAAGAACAGCCCTCTCCAGGGCATCACTGGGGATGCTTATGCCCTACCTCAGATGGGAGCCACCTGCTTGTCTGCATGCTCAGGTAGGCATGTCTCCTTTAGACTCAGGCCTGGTGACAGAGGGGGCTGTGATCCGACACTGTAAATGAAATGGAGACAGGCTTGGGACAGGATGGTCCTGTCTCCAACCACCCCTGGACTCTGCCCTGACAGCAGGCCCGTCTGCCTATTGATCTCTGAGTGCCTGAGAGAACCAGACCGGAAGGTGGAAGGAGCCAGGCTACTGGCGGCTGCAGCCCTCACTCACACATAAAGGCTCCTTCCTGGGAGAACTCTGGGCCGCTGTGGGCAGTACCTAGCCTGTGCTTAAATCACTCATTCCTGTAGGGATGTCATCGCCGATCGCCCAGGTGTGGTCTGAGTGGCTAGCATCCCCTCCCCCAGTGGGCCACCCTCAGGGTGTCAGAGCAGTTAGCAGGAGCAGGGTAAAGGAGAGGAGCTGTGACCCTCACCTGGGGTGTCCCAGCAACAAGCAAGGCCATCATGTTGGGGGGGATCCTCAAAGACTGAAAATGGGAGGTGGCATTTGGTTAGTGCTGGAGGGCTCTGTGAGCACCACATGCCTTTCCACCAGGAGTGTGCCTGGCCCTCAGGCACACAGCAGTGTCTGACAAGGAGGCTTGGATGCGGCAACGATATCCCATGAGTCCACACCCCCGAGGAGGCTCAGAGCACCGTGTCTCATCCCTTCAGAAGTAAGCGGGTCACCTGTGGCCACAGTAAAGCTACCCCTTTGCTAGGAAGGAGACCTGCCCCTGGTGTCTGAAGCCCAGCCCGCATCCAGCAATGAAAGTGACGTTGTGTCTGTAGGTACCTTGTGGCTGTAGGTGGGCCCCCCCAGGAGCTGGAAGCGGGGTGGGGAGAGCTCAGAGCAGAGGTCTGAGGGAAACAAAAGTCTCTCCTGAGACTAACGACCCAAGTCCCACCCGTGCAGCCAGCTGATGGGAGAGGACCGGCTGGATCCTGGCTTATCGGGAGGCAGCCGACCCTGGTGGCAAGGGAGCGTGGTGGAGCTGGCCAACCCCAAATGGTGAAACTGTCGACAGTGCAGACCCAGAACTCACATTCTGGTGGCTACTGCACTTCTCTTGACTGCTGTTCCCATTAGAAGACAAAGGTTGGTCTTGGTGGCAGAGTGTTTGCCTAGCCCTGGGTTCAAGTCCCCACCCCGCAAAAATAAATAAGAGACAGAGGTCAGGGATCTTGTTCTTCTAGCTGTGAATCCAGCCCTGGGAAGTAAGTGTGACTTACCTTGAATGGGTGGGGCAGAAGGATCAGGCCACTTCTTCCTCCAGTGTCCCCACACTGCCCCCAGGCTCCCCTCATTAACATTCAGTCCAAAGTCTGGACAATGTGGGACACAGAAGGGAACATGTGCAGAGGTCTAGGAAGTCGGCTTGCCCAGAGTGGAGGAATCCCCTCTGACCCTTCCAAGTCAGGCCATCCATTGGCCAGCCCAGCCCACCCATCCTCCGGGCCTGGTCTCCAGTGGCGCCAGTACCTGCAGTTTCATTACAGCCCAGGAGGCGGCGCTCTACTAGGTGAGCCAGACCAGCTGGGCTCAGAGGTGGGGGAGGGGGATCTGTCACGCAAGGCAGGGCTGCTCAGAGTAGAAACTTCCATTACTGTGCAGCGATGGGCAGCGGGGCCTGTTCAAAGAATACATTCAATTAAAAATTGATTTTTCAGTTTAATCTCAATCATAATGAGCCACATTTAAGCCCCATGCGCCTCTCTGGAGGACAGGGCTGCCCTCTCTGCACAGCTGGCCCCTGTGTGCTCCTGAGCCAACTGCCCATCTGGGGATGGATGATATACTGAAAGGCCCAAAGCTGGCCCAGGCAAGGAAGGGAATAATTACAAATAAGACACATGGGGGGGGGGGGTTGCTAAATGAAAATGTCAAGGTGGCAAATCGTATTTTTATTTACGGCGAAGGTGTGTTTTTTAGCATGACCCCAGTTAAAAGCGGCAGTGTTTAATTTCTCTTGATCTAGATTATATTTCAAAAGGCACCGTAGGGTGAGATCAGCTCAAGCTCGCTTCCTTGGTCCCACAGACTCAGAGGCATCGGGGAAACCCCAGGTGGCCCACAGCCTTGGCTCTCACTCAAGGTGAGCACTCTACTTTCCCCCCTTGAAGGTCTGGGGGCCCAGACTGGCTCACCGAAGCCCCCTGCAGTGTCCAGATATGCTGTGGCTATCAAAACGCCCTGTCCAGGCACCTGCTGTCTGGTCACCCACAGCAACACATCCAGAAATCTCGCCCTGGTTCCTTGTGATGTCGTTAGTTTCTGAGTCAGTTGCCTAGGAGAGACCCCTGCAGACCCCCAGGCAGGCGCTCTGCCTCTGACCATTCTGTGGTCCTCTTTCTTCTCCAGGGGAGTCCCAGAGTAGATGCAGTTCCTCATCTGGTCCCCAGCTGAGTTCCCCTCATGTCAGCCTCCAGGCCCAACTTCCTGCTTTGTTTGGCTTCCACTGACTCTAAGGAATATTAAAGGAATAAAATGGCCCATTCTCCTGACATATTCTAGAAAACCTGAGTCTTGTCCATTGGCCCCGAGTAGTACCCCACTTTGGCATGCTCAGGTGCACCAACACCCCGGACTCATGACCTTACTTCTGCCTGCACCCATAGCTGCCGAGACCCACAGTGTATCCCTCCTTACCTGCAGCCACTCCTCCCTCTGCTGCGGCTCTGGGCCCTGCCTCTAGTACAAAGCTTTGTCCACAGAAAGTAGCCATTGCATTTGGTGTCCAGAAGTTGACCATGCAATCCAAAGTTCCTTGGTGCCTCTGTTCCTAGCTGTAGGAGTCACTGCCAGGAAGGGAGGGCCTTCATACTCTGACAGGGACCGTTTGCCAGTCATAGCCAGGTGCCCTTTACGGAACCAGCCTGAGCACCAGCATGGCATCCAGCTCCCTTGGCCCAAGGTGATATCTGCTGGGGGGAAAAAATTAATCCTGGGTGAGAGTGATGACAGTAATGCAGGCTCTGCGCTGCCAAACAGCAAGATAGGGCATTTACAGCAACAGCACAGTGCAACTCTGTAGGAAGTTTGGCTATGAACATGTGTACATGCAGGTATATGCGTGTGTGCTGCATTGCAGACATGTGTACATATGCATGCAGAAGTGCCCATTCATGCAGGCACCTGTGCATGCCAGCTGTCACTCTGTCACTCCATTAGCCCCTTGCTGAATCTGAAGTTGGCTTTTCTGCTAGAAAGCCTGGGTAGCACGCCTCGCACCCCCACTCCTCCCGCCACAGGGTCCGCCTGTATGCTCTGCTCCCCAGTGCTGTGGTTACAGGCATGTACTGCTATGTGGGTTTTGGGGAATCCAAACCCAGATTCTTGTGCTTTTTCCCATCTGGGCCTTCTCCCAGCCAGGCTATGGCTACTTTTCAAGAATATTCCAGAAGCCTGGAGTTCCACAGCCCAAGACTTAACAAGTGTTGGTCCGAGGGGGTGGGGGGGGGAGGCCCGTGGGATGAAGTCTAGTCTATCTCTTTGAGCCTCAGTTTACCTGTCTGCAAAGACTACAACGTTGCCTGAACTACTGTGTGCTTTGAACTAGTCTTGATGAGAGTGCCTGCATGTCATAGGCGCTCACCCCATGCAGCAGTAACTCAGCACTTGTGTGTCTGGTCCCCGGGCTGCATCTGGAGACATAGATGGGCGGCTGGTCCCTTCGGGTGATGTATTGTGAGTGTCCCCTGAGGGGACGCCATGGGTCCCTGCTGAGTTCACTGGGTCATGACACAGAGGTGGGCTCTTACTGGTCCTGTTGATCTGTATGGCTGTGGGTGAGTCCCACGACCCTCACACGCTGCCTCCTCAACTGGGAAGCTGCATGTGGCACTCAGGAGTCGGGAGGGGTCTGTGAAGGTGCAAGGCAGGGAAACTCTGACAAGTCAGAGCTGCTGGGTACCACCAGGAGCAGTCTGAAATGAGGGGTGAGGCCTGGGAAGCAGGCCAAGCTGAGCTCAGGGCCACCCACCACCTGGTTTGGGGCAGGACTTTCAGACCTGCATGTCTGCTCTTGGTCTCAGTTTCCCCAGTGGACTGTGGGGACACTGGGACCCACCTTGCTGGTTAAAGTCAGTGAGTGGTCCGCACAGCCACAAGCTGGCTGCCCATCTCGCGTCGCATACAAAGATGCTCTCGGAAGGCTGCATCTGCTCATGGTGAACTCCTAGTGTTGAGTCTTGATTCACCCCTGTCTGGGGACACTCCATTTCTTGCTCTGACGAGCCCATTCCTGTCCTAAAGAATTAGCCCATTTGATTCCCAGTGCAGAGCTGCAGCGTGCCCACCTGCAGGAGAGCTGGGCAGCAGCTTGTCTTCCCGCCTGGCCTCCCAGCTGTGACACAGGCTTTCAACTGAGAGCTCCTGTGACCAACCAATGGGACTACACATCCTTCCAGGCCCTGGAGCTCAGAGTGGATGCCCAATCACAGCAGGATGGCACCCACTCAAGATGAGGAACCATCAAGCAGGGTCATTTGGGGTCCCAATCACCTGAATGTTGGGGTCACAGGAAGCTGTGTTCCTACAGGGACGCTGCTGCTTGCTAGTGTCAGTAACTTGTGGTTGCTGGCTTGAGGCAATGTAGTGTATCCGGGTCAGGACATCACAGGGTGTAGTGCCCTGAACTGCCCTGGGAAATTGAATATGGACTATGACTGAAGTGTACCCACCTGAGACTGTTAGTGTGTGTTGTAGTGTGGGACTGGGTGTGAGCTGGTATAAGCATGTCTGTGAGGCGTCGGGTGAGCATACATATGTGGCCGCAGTGGGATGTCCAAGTTGGGGTGACATAGTGAGAATGTTAATGAGTTCAAGAAAGAGGCTGACCAGTACACATATGTGTTTGTGCCATGGTGCATGCACCTGTGCTCAGGAGTCAGTGTACATAGAGACTATATGTGTGTAGATGCGTGTACCTTGTGAGTGTGACACAGGTGCGTAAGCCTCTTGCTAACACTTGTTGGTACAGCAGAGAGGCCTATGCCTGTGTCGGGTGAGCTGGGTCCTGCTCACCGTGAAAAGACAGGCTCTTGGTATGGGCCTCGCATGCTGCAGCAAAACAGACCTGCTCTTGAGCATGAACACGCATGTGCGTGGCGTGTGACTGAGGCAGGGCATGTAGGAGGGTGTCTAGGGTGTGCTCCCATCAGTGTATGCCACCACACATGTGTGCATGGCTTCTGGAGAGAAAATGTTTAAAAATGGAGTTGTCAGCCCCTGGTTGACAGGCACAGTCAGCAAAGTGCAGCGTCGGCAAGAACGGCCGAGGCTCCCTCAATTACCCAGGAGGAAATGGCCCTGCTTTGTGCTGAGGAGGCAGTGTGCCTGGGATAAAGCAAGTGGTGCAAGCTCCAAAACTTCATTAATTAAAGAAACTCATTAATGAGGGACATTTAATCAGCTCAAGATTAGACCCGTGCTCGCCTCTTCCAAGCGCCAGGCGCCTACGGGAAAGGAATCTTCGCTTCCTTCCATGCCTCTTGTGCTGGGGGCCCCAGATGCCTGCGTCTCGGCTATGAAGAAAGGTGGTGTCTAGCCTGCTGTGACCTAGAAGGGCAGGTGTGCCCAGCAGGAAGGTGGCGTGTGGCACACAGCCTGTGTGCAGGTGCACTAAAGTTGTGTTCAGCCAAGGAGGCTTGCATGTGTCTCTGCCTGCATATATGCGTGTGTGCGTGCATGCAATTTTGGGAGGTGATTGTCCCACCCTCATACCTCCCCGGAGACTCAGGGAGTGTGCAGTGTGAGCCCAGGTGTTTGTCTAACATGGAGCCTTGTGTGGGCTCTCCCTGGGGTTCAGGGCACAGACACCTCTCGGGGGGGAGGGGCCAGAACGAGGCTCCAGGTCCCTGTTACACCAGGGACGTCTGGCATTGCAAAGCTTGGAGGCACATGGCTGAGTGGGCCACACCTGAGTCTTCAGGAAAGCGGTCTTATTTAGCAGTGCGTGCGTGTGTGTGTGTGTGTGTGTGTGTGTGTGTGTGTGTGTGTGTTAGTCAGTTTTCTGTCAGTGTGACAAAAAACCTGAGACAAATAACTTTGAAGGGGAAAATGTTTATTTTGGCGTGTAGCTTCAGGGGTTGTTTGGGGAGCCTATAATGAGACAGAAAATCATGGTGGGGAGTGGGTGTCAGGGCAGAGCTGCTCACCTTATGGCTTCCAGGTACCAAAGAGAGAGGAAATAAGCCCCCCCTTACCCCCATGCCTTCCTCTCACAGGCCCCGCCTTCCACCACTTAACACCATAAGCCCTCAGCTCGTAGGCGAGGGAGGGGCATTGTAGACTCAGAGTGGGCCCTCACGGAGGCGCATCTACTGGACTCCAGGCTGGGAAGACACAGGCCTCCCCTATGGCAGCTGTCTCTTGCCTCCTGTCTCCTGGGAATCACTGGCCCAATTCACAGGGACAGAGCTGCTCTGGATGAGAGCTGACGTAGCCAGCTCCCAGCTCCCCAGGGTCTCTGTTCCACCTGCCTGCTTGGGGACTGTCGGAGGTTACAGACATGGGGTTGGCTATCCTTGCAGCACATGTGGGGTCCCTGGCATAGAGCACTGCCCCATGGGAGGTGGGGCAGGGTCCCAGTGTTTTTCTGGTACCTTCTTGTCCCCTTTCACCCAGCCAGGCTGCCCCCACCCCTGACACACACACACATAACACACACCAAACCCCTTTTGAACAGAGCTTGGACAGGATGGGTCAGGTCTTGAGTGCCTGGGAAGTTCAAGTCATAAAATATCTCCATGTCGTCAGCAGACATGGCCCCTCCCTTGCCTAGTGAGGTTTATGTCTTCTCAGCCTGGGGCCTATTCCTGCCTTCAGCGGACCCTGTCCTCTGTCCTCTCATGTACCAGCCACTGCCCACCCAGCCCAAGTCATCATGACTGGCTTCTAGTCCCATCTTGCAGTCCAGCCTGGGTTGGACTGACTCCTGTGACACTCCTACTGTGCCTAGACGGCTCTCAGCTGCAAACATCCGCGCGGAGCCCGTGGAGGGTGGCAATGCCAACTGCCCATATGCTGCAGGAACTGCCAGGCCCACACTGAGGAGATCAAGACGGGCAAAGACTCAGTCAGCTCTGGGGCGCAGAAACCCGCAGCAGGCAGATCCCAGGGAACAGGCTGCTTATTGTAACGCATCTGGGTTTGCAGAAGGCAGAGAAGACAGACAGTCTCCAGTTCGGCTGGTAGCCATTCAAAGCAGGGGCACAGGGGCACAGACCACAGAGGGACTGGTTTAACACCAGGCTCAGAAGCCTAACCCTGTCCCAAAGCTGCCAGCTCTGAGCCGGTCGTGATACCATCCCTCTGGGGGGGGGGTGGACTCTGAGCCTGCACACCCCCTCCCCAGCATCTCTAGCTATATATAATATCCTTGACTTCTGCCTTGGTCGTGGAGAGAAGAGCATTGGCTGTGAGAGTGGGAGGGCAGAGGTAGGTATGCAAGGATAATTTCCCAACAACTAAGGAAAGTGGCAGGGACAGCCCTACTGAGCACCGGGGTGGGGCTGAGAAGGGGCAGTGACCCTGGCATGTCCCCCAGGTTCCTGCTGCCTTGGAGAGTACCTAGAAAAAGCCTTCTGCCCAGACTCCTACAGGAAGCCCCGCCTTGTTTGTGGGAGGGGCTCAGGCCCACTGGTAATCTGCAGACTGACACCCTCTGCCTCTATAAGTAAACCCCCAGCCATGAGACTAAAAGCAGGGTGTCCCACCATCAGCAGGCAGCTATGGCCAGGGAGCACCTAAGATGGCCCTGGCTCCTCCCTACAGGTCCCCTCCTTGTCCCAAGCTGAATGATGCTGGTGACCACATACTGCCTCAGTGTCCCCAGCATGCATGAGCTGAACAGATGTGTTCAGAGCAAGGACACGCGGAGGAGGAGTCGGTTCTGCTCTGGGGATCCGAGTGCTAGACCAGGAGGCCACTCATTCATGAGTCATCTCCCCACCCAGATCCTCGCTGTCCACAGGATCAGTGGGGATCAACTTCCTGTCACAACCCACAGTGCTGCCTCAGAGTGGGGGGGGGGGTGGCAGGGCGAGGGCCGGGGGAAGACCTGGGGCTGCCCAATGGACTAAAAAGCAGGCCCTGCTTTTCTCTGAGCCTTTGTGGAGGCTACACTCTGCTCCGAGAACACTGGCATCCACTCCATGGTCACTGTCGCCTGGTATTCCGAGACAAACATTCCCTCAAGCTGAGGCAGGGGCATGTCCCCCTGCTCCACTTCAGCACCACATGGAAGTTCCTCTCTGCCACACAGCTGTCAGCTCAGCACCAGAGTGGCCTCAGCTAGGCCAGGGGTCCTAGGTCCAGGCCTTACCTCGGGCGGGTGTGGCTTGTGAGCACGGCAGTAGGGCTGTCGTCATGGGTCTCCCTGAGGTCTAACACATGTGCATTTCCTGGGGTTCCTGTCAAGGGGTGCAACTGATCTTCAGGCCACATTTTGGAGAACAGAATGTGAGTTGTCACATAAGGCAGAACTGCCTCTGTCCCAACAGTGTCCCTGGCGTATGGCTAAAATGCATAAACATTTCCCAGTACAGAAGTGCCCCCTCCCCCACTCTCCTCCCCAAGACCCTGCCCCAAACCCCGACTCCTGCTCACCTAGGAAAGAAGAGCCCAGGGGGGGAGTTATGCTGAAGGACACACAGACCCTAACTTCTCAAACCAAAATACAGCAGGTGGGTGTTTGGCTGTGGGATGCATTACATAATTTTTGTCACTAGGAAATTTCCCTTCCTAATTACATTTTTGCAAATTGTTGTTTCAGTGTCCTTCCAGAGCTCACAGTAGCTAGGAGGGAGGGGGTTGCTGGGAGCCCGAGGGCATCGTGGGAGGGACCTGGGGCCCGCTTCCTAGGAAAGCCTTGCTTGTTCTGCTTTCTGCCGGTACCCCATACTGCCACCACCCTGCCGACCAACGTCACATCCTGGACTCCAGGCTTAATGTTTGCTCTATTTGCTAGGTGAAGACCATGGGTGATTAATAATGCTAATATTCTCTAATGGGTGTGCAGGAACATAGCTATGAGGTGCCTCTGTGCCTGGAAGAGGGCTTGTGTCCTGGGATGCTGCCTGGGGACCATGGGAGGACATGACCCAGGGGCGGGTGGGTCTCTGTCCCTTTCACCTGGAGTGCACCCTCTCAACAGCCGACCCTTTGCTTTGTCCTCTAATGTGCCCCTCCAAGGAGGAGCTTTGGCTCAATGATATTTTTGTCACCCCTCAACCTGCGTTTGGCTTCGCACCCCCCCGCAAGCCCCCCTCCCCCACTGTCCGGTCTACCAGTGTTTTCACTTGTTGGCACCTTCCTGCTAAGCCTGGAGCAAGGAGGCAAACAGGCAAAGTGGAGATGGCAGTGTGGAGGGAAAGCCTGGAGGGCTTCCTGCAGGAGGTGCTGGGTGGCCTCCAGAATCTAGGGGAGGACTGGAGGGCCCCTGGGACCTCAGCAGAGAATCCCCGACAGTCTTGCCTACCTAGGACACAGTGCTGGATGTCACTCTTCACCATGACAGGGTGGGCTTTGGCAAGCCAACCTTGGCTGAGGGAGCTGAGGTGCAGCTGGGGTCAGGGAGCCGCAGCGATGGGCACAGAGAACTTCTGGCTTCTCATCCTTCTGCCTCCCGTATGCCGGCATATTCCTCTGGCTCCCTTCACCAGCCCCAGGCCTTGGCAGGCCACAGGTGTCTCCGAACCTTGGCCCTCCTCCACTCTGGGCACGGGCAGGGCTCGGCTTCCCTTGGCGGCTGTCATGTCCTAGGCCATCGAAAGGAGCCCTGTGGGGTACAGCACAGCCTTTGGGTCCCAGGCACTAGCCTTGGCTACTTCACCATGTGGTCACGTGACTCGGGCCAGAGTGGAGCATCACTGAACCTCCACACGGATGTGGAACAAAGCCCCATCTTGAGCAATGATGGGGGAAGTTAGTGGCACGGAGCTCCTGTGGGACCAGCACTCTGACTCACCATGGTGAACAGGGCACCGGGCCTGGGAAACGGAATCTGCTCCCCCGCCCCCAGGTCCTCTCTTACTGCCTGGAGTCAGGAGCGCCCTGTAACCAGCCTGCGTGCGACCTTCCCTGTCACCTACCCCCTCCTCTTCCTTCTCCTCGGTTGCCCATCCAGAGGGAAAGCCAGTGGGTGGTGATTATGTCTGGTACTTCCTGGAGGTGAGTGGGCGGCCACCTCCTAGTGCTCTCTTGGGGGACAGGAAGGAAGGCCCCAGTCCTCCCCCACCCCCAATTCTGTGTCCTCTAGCTCCAGCATCCCCGGCAGTTTTGCCTGTCAGACCAGCCACAGACGCCATTTCTTGCCTGTCCCCGGAGAGAAGCTGCCCAGTGTCTGGCACCCGGTCCTGCGGCAGTACCTGTAGGCTTCCACACAGAGAGCTGTAGGTCAGACTGCAGTACCATTGGGAGACATGCAGGAAAGGAATATGGGTGTCTGCGTCTCAGGCTAGGGACTGGCCCGGTTCGCTGGGTTCCCTCACCGACTCTAAGCACAGCACTTGCTCACCCACTGTCTGCCCACTGAGATCCCAGCCTCAGTACTCAACCCAGCCCAGCAGCCTCACACTCTACAGGGCCCCATAGGAGGGGCGCAGTTATCCTCGTTGGCTTGGTTGGCAGTCAAGGGTAAACGCTGTCTCCACATGCCCCAGCTACTGCTTTCCCAGAACCATAGCGGGATGGCTGCTGGCTCCTGGCTCATTTCCCCAGGCAAGACAGTGAGGCTGGCGGAGAGGGGATTTATGGTGCTGCGTTCTGTGTGATTGGTATGCCGTGAGCTTGGAAGGAATTACCGCCTAATCGTGCGAAAATCCTTCCCTCGGCCTAGGGCTTTTCAGCTGAGATCTGTGCCAGCCCTGAACAGAAAGGGGCTGGGCTGAGATGCTGTCTGTATTGGGGTAGGCTTCTTCTGGAGGTAGCCTTCGTCCTGGGCATCTGTCAGTAGCTGGGCAAGGGGCTCCGTCTTGTGCCTGGAACCCCCTTGGCCCCTGATGAAGCATGCCAGCCCTCTCTAGAAATGGCCTTAAATCACAGAATAAAAGTCATGAGATTATGAAGAGAAAGAATTAGAATGAAATACAGTTAGAAGAGAGAAAGCAAGTCTGTGGGACACTGAGGCAGGACTGTGGCTTCTGGTCCAATTTAGGAGATGTCAGGATGGTGGGGGGGCGCACTCTGGGCTTACAGCTCAGTGAATGTGAAGATGGTAGGAGCTGCGGCGACTACGGCATGATGGGAAGGCCCTGAGGTCTCAGGTCACTCTCACCATCAGTGCTTGTGGTCACGCTCATGGGCAAGATACAGCCAGTGACAATGGAAACAGGGCATTTCCCAAACAGTGCAGACCTGAGTTCTGTGTCCTGGAGTACACATGCCCACAGAACATACAGAGCTCATGCAGCCCAGAAGAAAGACAGTCCACACTTAGCCCAGGGAGCACACAGGGCAGAGTCTTGACACGTGCAGTGCACACTCAGCCTAGAGAATGTGGAGTATACAGGAAACACAGTGTAGAACACACAAAGCCCACACACAGCCCACAGAGTGTGTGGTACACACACACAGCCTACACAGCATGGAGTGCACACTCACAGCCCACAGAGCATGGGGTACACACACAAAGCCCACAGAGCATGGGGTACACACACACAGCCTACAGAGCATGGGGTGCACACACACAGCCCACAGAGCATGGGGTACACACACAAAGCCCACAGCGCATGGGGTACACACACACACAGCATGGGTTACACACACACAGCCCACACAGCATGGAGTGCACACTCACAGCCCACAGAGCATGGGGTACACACACACAGCCCACAGAGCATGGGGTGCACACACATAGCCCACAGAGCATGGGGTACACACACAAAGCCCACAGAGCATGGGGTACACACACACAGCCCACACAGCATGGAGTGCACAGTCACAGCCCACAGAGCATGGGGTAAAAGCGGGTACACACACAAAGCCCACAGCGCATGGGGTACACACACACACACAGCCCACAGAGCATGGGGTACACACACACATAGCCCACAGAGCATGCAGTATACACACACACAGCCCACAGAGCATGGGGTACACACACACACAGCCCACAGAGCATGGGGTGCACACACACAGCCCACAGAGCATGGGGTGCACACACACAGCCCACAGAGCATGAGGCACACACACACAGCCCATAGAGTGTGGGGTACACACACACACAGCCCACAGAGCATGCAGTGCACATACACAGCCCATAGAGTATGTGGTGCACACACACCAGCCCATGGAACTTGTAGAACTCACGGAGCCACACAACATGCAGTGCACTGAGGCCAATGGAACATGCATATGGAACACACTGTGCACAAAGCATGCATGGACATAGGACCATGAAATGGGTGGCACACATAGAACATGCTGCCACACAGGTGTCTGTGTCACGGTGTAGACAAGGACACTAGACAGGGCACAAAGGCTCTCAACAGGCCCCACCTCAGCAGGGAGGCCAGGGCTAGAGGGGCCACCCAACCCATGGGCTGAGTCAGAGTGCCCAGCCTGCTCAGGGAAGCAGGCCTACATAGTGAGTGGGTTACAGAGTGAAACCCTTTTCTTAAAACGACAACAACAAAAACTAAAGCACTCAGGACCGCCCAGAGGGGCTCGGTTCTGCCCTGTGGTGGGTTTGGTGTCAACAGCCTGGGCTGGAGTAGGCAATAGCAAGATTGACACATGGCTGAGCGAATCGCATTGCTGACCCAGGAGCCACCAGGCAGAGGGCAGCGGTCCCTCTTGCAGAGCATCCTCAGGCGGTTCCTGTGAAGTGCTGGGGGATATCCAGGCTTGGGGGAACCAGACAAAGACCAGTTTGTGCTGCTCGCATTGCGCTGGGCATAATGGAGCCCGGGCACAGCATCCCCAGGTTCTTTCCTCCCTGGTCTTGGGAGTGGTCAGCCCCCGGGGCAGCATCATTGCTGGTGCCAAAGAAATGGGCAGTGTGCCGGGCCACCACCTCCTCCACCCTCTGGCCCAGAACAGAGGTTACTGGTCAGCCCCATAGCTGGGAGGTCCGGCTCTACTTACTTCACGGCTCTTGGGCGTATGCCCGAGTCACCACTGCCTGAGGACAAACCTCAGCTTACTGCTGTCTTCCAGGCACCTGACACCTGGCACCAACTGGGAATGTAGAACGAAGTTGGTGAGCAGTTTCACGCCACCACTCGCTCACTGTCTGGTTGGTACATCCTCAAAGGATGCTGCCCCTGCCACACTCAGCAACAGTGAGCTCAGACCCTTTTCTGCTCAAAGACCCTGGAACTGGAGGACTCAAGTCCGCTGGCTTGAGTGAGCGCTTCCAACCCATCTTGCTGATCCTGCCTGGAGCCCTGTGGCCACGTAGCTTCTCCAGAGCCGCGGCCAACCCAGCTGAGTGGCGGCAGGAACACAGGCAGACCTCACTCACTGAGGACGGTGGCCAGTGGCTGCCAGGCACCTTCCCTGGACATCAGCAAATTCATTCCTCTTAGACAACCTTTTCTTTGTCCCTATAATTATACTGCCCTGTAACATGCACGTTGGGAGAAGGAACAGAAAGAAGACGCCACCCCCAAGGCTCTCTGGGTCCTGCTTTGTCCTACCCCCTCCTTCCGCCCCCTGGCCTCTCTAGGCATCTGTTTCCCTCTTGTTTCCTGACACATGACTGCCCTCCAGCAGCCCCCCAAAGGTACTTAACCAGGATTGCTGAGTACACATGAGTACACCTGTGAGCCTCCTTTCCTATGGGTGGGCATCAAGAACAGAAATGGCTCTCAACCCAGAGTCAGTGCCTCGGTGTAGGCACTACCACCACGCTCCAGAGATGCTAGGTGTGGATTCGGAATCTGGGCTAGATGCTGGTCTGACAGGTTCCATTTACCGTCAATTCTCCACCTGGGCGCTAGGGGGCGATGTTCAACTTCAGGTCTGCGCAAGGAACCAACTAAGCTTGTTAATGCTGTATTAGACTCTTCTGCTCATCAGAGGGTTGGCCTGCAGAGGACAAACCTGTGGCCTATGCATAGACCCGATGTCTGGCACAGGTTTCCAGGAAAAAGATTTCAGCTGTTTGCATGGTGTGACAAAAAGAGCCTCCTCACTGGTAGTAACAGGCTAGGCTAAGGTCTCTTGATGTCACCTTCTATCTAAAGGTTTAGTAATGTAAGGAATATTTAGTTTGCTCAACTGCAGCCAGAGACAATGGTGCAGAAATGCCTGGTGTCCAGAGAGAGGGGCCCAGCGCCACATGAGTACACCCTTTGGGTGGGGCTGGGTCAGGCGGGAGAGCAGGAAGCAGAAGTCACTGGTAGTAATTTTTTCCTGTTACTGTGACAAAATACTTCCCCCCCCCCAAAAAAAAAATCAACCTAAGGATAGAAAAGTTTATTTGGTTCACTGATTGAGGGCATAGCTCGTGGGGGTGGGGCGTGGAGGCGGGAGCATGAGGCCATTGGTCACATTGCATCCACAGCCGGGAAGCAGAGTGGGATGGATGCTAGGGCTCCGCCCGCTTCTTCTTTTTGATTGAGTTCAGGACCCCGGCCTAAGAGTTTGGTGTCACCCGCATTCAGGGTGGGTCTCCCGTGCTCAGTTAGTATCCCTGGAAACACCCTCACAGAGGAGACCAGAGGTGTGTCGCCTGGGTCATCCCAAGCCAGCCAAGCTGAAGGGTCACCTGACTGAATTGCACAGACTGGTGCGTAGAACCCAGACACCCGCCTGCTGGGGGTTAGCCTCCGGAGCCCAGCCAGCCTGCCTCACAGAGCCTGAATTCTGCAAAGGTTTAGGCAGGTCAGGGAAGTTCGGAGCAGGCACCTCCATCTCTGCTCTTCCACTGTTCCCGCCATGCATCCGGCAGTACCTGCCCTCGGGGAGACTGCTCTGCCCTGGCCTCTTTCTTGGGGTTTGCAGAGTTGACATCTTGCTGGTTCCTCTCATGGGACCCAGGTCCCAGGACCCAACCCCTCCTCTCCTCAGACTGTCAGATATGCCTGACCCCATTTCCACGGCCAGCGTGGCAGGGAGGGGCTGGGATGGGGAGCACCTTTGCTCCCCGACCACAAAGCCTCCTGCCCCAGTGTTCACTCCTTCAAGGCACCCCAAAGATTAGATGAGCAGTGCTGGATGTGGGGGTCCATACTGACGCAGGCACAGACATAGCTGTGGGGACCCACCTCAGGGGCCATGGGTAACACAGGACAATGGCCTGTGTAGCAGTTTGGTGATGAGGCTGTGGCTCCCCAGTGCTGCCTTCCTCACTACTGCCTAGAGCAGGCTTTGCCCAGGAGTGGGGAGAAAGGGCCCAGTGCCTACTCCCTACCCCCAAACAGCATGGCCAGTGGACCTTGGGCAGGCTGCACCCTCTCTCCAGGGGTGAGGAGTCTGAGAGCAATTATCTTAATTGTCCTGGAGGGCCTGGGAGCAGAGAGAGCCAGGAGTGGACTGCAGAGGGCAAGTGGCCAGGCTGTTCGGGGAGCAGCTCCAGCCACTGTCAGACCTCCAACTTTCTGTCTGCTCCATCAGCCTACACCCAAGCACCTTCCCTCTCCTGGCACCCCACATGCAGACTGCAGGACACACACTGAGGAAGCTGGGCCAGCAATGCAAACAGAGACCCACAGGCCTCCTGAGCTACAGCCCCTGCAGATGAAAGGGCCTTGCCACTCTGGCTTTATGGAGGACAAGTCATTCTACAGCTGGGGACCAACAAAAGGTTAAGGCCACACCCAGGCTCACTCAGCCATGAATGTGATGGGCCAGTGCTTGGAGTCCTGATTCAAAGGCACAGCCATCCACATGTAAATGCCCAGGCCAGGCTTCCAGGGTTAGCAGTTAGCCACAGGGCCTGGCCACCTCAAAGCAAGGGGGGGGGGGGGGGCGCCTTCTTATTCCATTGTGTCACTAGGACCCAAGAGATGCAGGTGGGCCCACCCACTCCCTGGTGAGTCTAGGGAGCAAGTAGAGGGACCTCCAGGGACAGTGCAGGGGCCTAGGATTAGTAGCAAGAGGAAGAAACAATGATTAGAGCCGGTGACTCCTCATGAGAGGAGGCCAGCCAGGTCCTTCATCAGCCACAGAGCCAGCCCAAGACAGCTTCCCAGAGGAAGCCAGGGAGAGAGTGCTCCGCCCAGACATGCTGCCCTACCACCCCAGCCACCTGGAAATCAGAGGACAAGTGGGTCCTCCCGTACCTGCCAGCCTTTCTGAGCACAAGGCAGAAAAAAACGTCAGAGTTGGCCTAGGCAGCCCAGGGAGCCACATCTCATAGCTACAGCGCAACCCTCTGCTCCTTTCCCACACTGAAGCCAGCCCCAGCCTTCTGCACATGGCCCTGAGTGAGCCCTTCCTGCCAGGGATGGAGCAGGCTCCCTGGAGACACCTCCCCCCCACCATCCAGCCATCATCATAGTGTCTGGCACAGTATACCCCTGGACCAGAGACCCCCCGTCGACGGCATGTAGTCATCTCAGCCCCTGGCTTTACGGAGGACCCCCACAAACGCTGCTGGGGTCAAACCATTTCAAAACATTGAAGGTGGACAAGAGGGCTCAGAGAGAAAAGCCCTTGGTGTGATTGCCTATCGACCTGAGTTCCATCCCTGTATCCACATCAAAGTGAAAAGAGAGAACAGATTGCCCTCACACACAAGCTGTGGCGTGTACACCCACATGCACTTAATGCACACACACACACACACACGCATAATAATTTTTTTATCAATAATTTAAAAATACACCATCAGGTCCAGGTATTGTAATCGCCATAGTTGGTATCACTTATCGGCCCCAGCTCTGTGTGGTGCCTGCGAGGTGAGCTGAGGGAGCCAATCCCAAGGTGCTGATGAAAGCCTGACCTGGGACACCCTCTCTCCTGGGACTCCCTTGAGAGTCCTGTGATGTGGCCAGTTTTCAGCCAGCAAGGTGAGCTTGCTCACCTGGAGCCGTTCGAGATTCTCCCAGCTGGCTGGACCGAGTTGGGTCCACCACAGCAGGCTACCCCACTCCACCTACAGACTCCTCCCAGCCTCCCATCCAGTCTTCAGAAGCCATATGGATGACAGGTCTCTGACGCAGTCCCTACTCTGCGCCTCACCTGTCCTCTCTCCTCGTGCACTTTTATCCCTCTGTGAAAGTGGCGGCCGTGGTACCTGCTGTCGGGGAGACAGGTAGTGGGCTGCCTGATGCCACAAAGCAGGAGTGGGAGCTTCCAATGAAGCCCCCCAAAATATGAGTCCCAAAGGTGCTGGGAAAAGCTTCTAAGCTAGATCTCTCTGACCTGTAGAGAGCTTCACAGGACTAAGTCAGTGAATTACTGTGTCTACAGAAACACCCCCTTTCTTTTTTTTACACAGGGTTTCTCTGTGTAGCCTTGGCTGTCCTGGACTCACTTTGTAGACCAGGCTGGCCTCGAACTCACAGCGATCGCCTGCCTCTGCCTCCCGAGTGCTGGGATTAAAGGCGTGCGCCACCACGCCCTGCCACAAACATCCCTTTTCATCCACTTACACATCTGTTCTTTCTTCATCGGCCCCTCCTTGTCACAGTCTCCTTGCGTGGCACATGACACTGGAGGGTCAGCGCAGCAGGGCAGACACCTGGGTGCAGGCTCAAAGACAGGAGAATGTGGGCCAAAGAATGGTGATTGGCGAGGCAGGGACCCTGACTTGCAAAGGCCTCGCTGAGGATCCAGTATTGAGAACAAGAGAGCACCCTGGGGTCTGAGGAAAGAGCATCCTGCAGAAGAAACAGTGCAAATGATGGGCTAGGAACTAGATGGACAGGGAGCAGCAGGGACATTGGAGCAAAGCAAGCCAGAGACACAGGAGGCAAAGGCCATGGGCAGGAATCAGGGTGCTGTGAGGATATGGGGTTTTACTCCACAGGGGACAGAAGCAGGAAGTCAGGGGGAGAAGGCAGAACCCAAACACTGGCGTGGCCTAAGTGGTTGGATTCTAGAGTTAAGTTTGCTGGGGGACTATGGGCTGTGAATTAGTAGAATAGTCTCTGTGACCTGAACCCTTGGGTTCAGGCTGAGCGCTTGATTCTCAGGGGAAGGGAGAAGGACGTGTGTCCCGGAACAGGAAGGCCTCCAGAGGAGCAGACCCTGTGGGGCGTGACTAGGAAACCAAACTATACAGCCATGTGAGGCGGATGTGGACTTATGCGCAAGGCCTCATCAGATCCACACACACGGGAGACAGCTGTTTCCAACTTCACAGCTGAGCAGACTGAGGTAGAGACGA
Organism: Acomys russatus; assembly: GCF_903995435.1. NCBI lineage: Eukaryota > Metazoa > Chordata > Mammalia > Rodentia > Muridae > Acomys > Acomys russatus. The sequence goes on along the minus strand of NC_067152.1, from coordinate 44,223,425 downwards.
CAGGTCACTGCCCTCCATGGAGAACGGTGGTTTGTCCCAGGAGGAAAGACCCTTGAGAAGATGCCAATAGCAGAGTTGAGATCCTGGGACATTCAGTGATGACATAACTGAACCTCTAAGCCACCAAGTGGGCTCTGGTCACCTCTGAGCATAAGGTCTTAGCATCTGCAGATGGCCAGTATGGTACCCTGGACCAGAGGCCATGGAGTAAATGGGTGGTCCTGGGTGAGCCCTCCCTGCTGCACATGTCCACCTCCTCATGCGGAGGAAGGCTGCGGTCCCAAGTGGCCCTCAGGCCCAGCCACATAGTCTTATCGCTCAAGGGCTTTAAAAAGATGCCCAAGTCAGGGCTCCAGCCCAGGCAGCTGAGGTGACTCCCAGGCAAAGGCAGCCAGGGGGAGTGGAGAGAAGAGCTGTGAAGCTGTGTCAGTTAGTGAAAGTTCTCATCAAATATTTACAGGGGAACTGATCTCTCTGGCGTCTGCCAGGCCACTGACAGGCCCCTCCCTCTCTCCCTCCCCCCATCTCTTCCTCCCCTTCTCCTTCTACACCCTTGGGCCTCCTGTTTTGTTTGGTTTTGTTTGTTTGTTTTCTGCTTTTTCTCCCTTGGTCACCCTGAGTGCTGTATGCTCCCAACCTTTGTGTGGCACACCCACCTCTCCCCAGCCCTCCAACACATCCATCCATGAGCCACTTGCCCGTTCCGATCACCAGCGTGTCTGGTATCCGTGGGTCCCAGGGCTTCTAGACTTAGCTACTGTGCAGCAAGGACATGGGCATCCCCAGCAAGGGGGATTTGCTGTGTCCAAATCTGAGAATAAGAAGGGGTGGCGGGGAGGGGGCAGCAATGTGAGGCATGCATACGCCTTCCTTCAGACCCAGCATCTGGACAGCTGTGGCCTTCCTCAAGCCTTGTGAAGCAAGCCTATTCTTGCTCCCCAAGGTAACCAGCCTTAGCATGGGCCGGACACGCCCCAGATGCTGAAAAAGCAGCTACCAGGGAATAAATGAGAACAAGGCCAGCGTGTACTCTGACAAAGAGGCGCTCCTGCCAGGGAGGGTGGGACACTGAGGCTCAGCTCTGTGGAAGAGAGGATGCTTGGGAGGACCCCACTGGCTGAAACTTTGCCTGCCACCTCAAGGTTGAGGTGGACACAGCAAGGCTGAGAGGTCTGTAGTGCAACTTGGCAGAGGGTTGGAAACAGGAAACAGAGTTGTGCAAGTCCTCACACACACACACACACACACACACACACACACACACACACACACACACACACACACACACACACACCACCTCACTTAAGTAGGTTCTCACTAATGAAGTGTCTGGTACTGCACGCCACAGAGGAGTCCGTGTTGAAGAGACATGTGTGGAAGGTGGCTGCCCCTGTCCTTCCACCATTCTCATCAGAGTCACTCAACAAGGACGTAAATTCTCGCTGATGTCCCTTTGGGGGTTGGCTACAGTGGGAGACACTACCTGTCCTCCCAGGTGATGGGCCTCTGTGGCCAGACAAAACTAAAAGAGTACCTACCCAGAGGGGACTATGCCTCAGAAGTGTCTGCCTCAGGGGACAGAGAACGTGCACCTGTCTCTTCTTGCCTGCAGCTGGCTGTGCAGGACAGAAGCCTCCCAGTTCAAGGAAGGGCTCCTCCCTGATCTGTGCCTCCCGTCTGCCTGTAATGAGTTTTCCTCACAAGTACCCAAGAGGCACGGGGTGGGGCCCAGACCTGCATCCTCAGCTTTCAGGCTCCCTGCTAGTGCTGGCACTGGGAGACCCAGGGACCAGCTCTGAGAGTCACTGCAGAGGCCCCACTGGGGGTAGGGGTCAGCAATGAGGGGTGCTCACCACTGCTCATGTCGGAGCGGGGTGGGGGGAGTCGGGGAGCGGGCAGGAAGGAGTTTTACGGGGATCTCAGAGACCTTCTGGCTGTCGTGATGCTGTCACAGAAGGGGCGGGGGGCGGGCACGGTTCTGGTCCTGTTCGATCGAGGTGAACCTTCTAGAGGGAAACTAAGGTTTGGAGCACTTTGGAAGGAGTGCAGGTGGGCTGGCCGTGGGGAAGAGGCCTGCTGGCAACGGAACAGGATGCTCCATGAATAAATAGATGGTGATCCATATCCAGGGAATGCTGGTTTTCAAGGGGGTGTTATTGTTAGGGGACACCAGGTGGACAGGGCAGAAAGAGGAAACCACATTGGTTCCTACAGCTACACTTGAGCCTGCAACGGTCTTGATAGAAGATGATTGGCTTTATCAATCTAGGTGAGGAAATGGAACTTTGAAGTTGCGTGCTCATGTCTGACAAGTGACCACTTCAGACCCGGGGCTCCCGGCACCTCTACCCTGGCACAGGGAGCCCCATCCTGAGGATCCTGGGAGATGCCACAGGAAGTAGTGTGTGTAAACCACAGAGCCTGAGTTGAGACAGGAGTTCTAACCAGGGCTTTGCTCTCTCCACCTACAGGGCAATCAGGACGCCACGGCTCCACCTGAAGCGATGGCCCAGCCCTACCCCCCTGCCCAGTACCCCCCTCCGCCTCAGAATGGAATCCCAGCCGAATATGCCCCGCCTCCGCCACACCCCACACAAGACTACTCCGGCCAGACCCCTGTCCCCCCAGAGCACGGCATGACCCTCTACACACCAGCACAGACGCACCCTGAACAGCCGGGCACTGAGGCCAGCACACAGCCCATCGCTGGAACCCAGACAGTGCCGGTAAGTGGCCCTGCCCACAATGGCCAGACCAGGACTGTGGGGCAGGGTGTCCCCAGTACATTCCGGCTGTGCAGAACTTTCTAGAAAGGACCTCTAGGTACATAAGAAGGGCCAGGCTTCATTGCTGGGCATTTGCCCCCAGAGATCCTCACCCCAGTGAGCCTGCTTCCAGCCCCAGTCTTCAGGTGCTCCTCCTCCGACACGAAGGTTTCCTGCAGTGAGCATGTACCACAAAGAGACCACAGAGTAGGGTAGTGACCTCCCTCACCCCATCTGGGAGGTGGGATGTGTGACAGTGGCTGCTGATGTCCTGTTGAGGGGATAGGACATGAGAGCCAGAGGCCCGGGCTGCCTCAGGTCTCAGGAGAAAGCAGGAGTGGGCGGTGGGCAGTGGGCAGCTGTGGAGCTGTCTCGGGTTGCAGGCCCTCCTATCATTTCTAATCACTTGTAAATCTACCTGCTTGGCTGCCCTCCAATCAGATAGCTTCAATTACGCGGTTGTAATGCAGCTCGGGGCGAAAGTGCTGAGCGCTGCACTTCTCTGATTCCCTCATGGAGAAAGGAGTGGGAAAACAGAGCCGCCTGGGTGGGCTCTGTCCTGAAGCCCCCATCCAGCCCCTGGCTGCTGCTCCAGCTGCTCAGGCCTCTCCTCTGCCTCTTCCCATCCCTGTGGGCCTTCCCCTCCCTTGCTTTGGCTTTGGGTTCATCCACCCATCCCGGCTGGCTCCATCTCAGCGGCTGGCTGCCTGCTGGCAGGGCCTGGGCAGGAGGCCAGCTCGCTCTTCTCTCCCCAGGCAGAGTGGCACCACCCTGGCGTCTCCCCAGGGGCCCTCCAGCTGTGCTCCCTTAGCCTTACCCCCACATCCAGCCTGGCTCCACTGATGCTGCATAGACCCAAATACTGGTCCTCTGCATGGGCAGGGTCATCCGGCACCCTCTCCCAAAACCCTCTCCGGAGAGTCTGCCCACTCGCTCGTTTCCTGGGCTGCGCCTGGCCTTATCCCATGCCCAGCCAATGCTCTTCCTCCCTACACCGGTACTACCTGCCTGAGGTTCTGTAAACCCAGCAGAACCCACATTCCAGTGCAGGACTTCTGAGCCCCCTGTTGCAGCCATCTCCTCTTCCAGCTGTGGGCCACAGACTAAAAAGGCTAAACCCCTGGATGTCTGGCTCCAAGTCACGAAGTCCACAGCCTCCACATGCTCAGGATGGGCTGAGGTGACCCCAGAATTAAAGACGTTCACCGGAAATAAGTCACAGCCATATGGCCCCGGCCCTTCTCTGATAGTTATTAGCAGACAAGCCCCCCCCCCCCCGGCTTGACCAAACCTCTTATGAACAAATGGCAGTGGGGGAGTTGGGATGGAGGGAAGGTCTCCGGTGAGCCATGGCACTTCACCTGGTGGAGAGCTAAGTCAGTGTCACAGATGGCATAAAGGAGGGGACAGGTAGCTTTATAATACAGCAACAGAAACCAGCACTGAGGCCCCTGGGCACCTGGGGCTACCAGACAGACACAGCTAACAGTATCTGAGTCCACTGCTGTGCCCTGCATGACACAGGCTAAGTGCCAGGCACTGAGGCCATTCTGCAGCGCAGAGAGGGTGTGACGAGCCCTGTCCTTTGGGTTTCACTAGTCAAAGGCAGAGATGTCAGGAAGCTGGGGGCTGGGGAGAGGACTGGCTTCCTGGGAGCGTCCTGAAGCAAGCTGAGCTCTGAGGCTTGGTACCCAAATGCCTCCTGAGGGTCGTGGCTATGCCAGAGAACACCGGAGGCCCGAGGAGCTCACAGCCTGGACGTCCTCCTCTCTGGCTGGAGCATTCGGGTCCTTTAAGGGTGTCAGGATCATCTGTCTATTTCACAATGAGGACAGATCTGCTACTCTGGACTGGGGAGGTAGAGGATGTTAGACTCGCAAGAAGGCAATTGAGGGCTGTCCCCCGCCCCCCAAGAATGCCCAGGTGCCTTGATCTCTGATGCTGGAGCACTTGTCCAAGCAAAGCTACCCACCTTGAAGGGAGATCCGTGGAGAACAGGGGAGCCCTGTTCTAAGATGCCAGGAGCTGCTTAGCCCCTGGAGGAGCTGCCTCCCTCAAAGAAGATGCCTAACTGGCAACAGACCCAGCACTTGCTGACCAGGTCAGGTGTCACCAGCCTATTGCTGTGGACATTCAGAGGACTTTTTCCACTCCCTCTGACCTCCTCTGGGCCTTTCCATAAGCAGTCTGAGACTAGGATGGAGGGGTACCAGGATGGCAGGGAGGTTGAGCTCACAGCTTTAGTCTTGACCTATTTCTTCCACCTTGCTTGGGACCTCCCTTAGTATGGCCACCAAGTGCCTTGGTGTCCCCCCCCCCACTTCTCATGTGTGTTCCCCATTATCCTATGTACCACATGGACACAGACACCAGAGTGGGCCCCTCTCCCCTGAGAGATTTCCTCCTGCTGGTGAGCAGTGCTGGTCCACATTCACACCTCACTGGCAGCAACCACTAAGTCAGCTCTAGAAGACTGATCCTGCCCCAAGCCCATGGCAGTACAGGAAGTCTGTTTTATCCTTGGCCTGAGGCTGATGTACAGGAGAAAGCAGGTGACCCAGCAGCTGACCTATCTGCCTTGCATCCTCTTGTCCCTCATCCCCTTAGAGACATGCATCCTAGGCCTTAGCTAAGAAGGCTGCCCATGTTTTGGGACAGGGTCTCTATGTGGCCCGAACCTGCTGTATCCAGCAGCCCCCCCCCCCCTTAGGAGCACTCCCAGCTCAGAATTGGGGGTCCCTGTTCCTGACAGCTTAGGACTCTTCTGTCCAGACAAGATGCCCAAAGACTCAGCAATAGACAGGTGGCTGAGCCTGAGGGACCCAACCATCTGTTATTCCCAATAGCCTCCACCCATCAGGACCCTCAGACATCCTTATGCCGACGTCAACAGTTTTGTCCTTAGCCACCCCAATGACTTTCATCCCTGGTCATCCCTGGGACTGCTCCTTACTGTTGCACAGGAGACCTCTCTCCTGTGTCTGGAGATTCCTTCTGAGAGAGGCCCTCCTCCCCCCGCACCTGTGATCCCAGCAGGAAACCTGGAGAGCCCCGAGCTCCACACATGGATTCAGAGTCTCTTACCATCCAGGGCCACCTGCTGAAGGCTCTACAAAGTGTTAAGTGCCACCGTCGGTAGGGCTACAGGGAGCTCTGCAGCACACATAGGGTCCTGCTCACAGGTAAAGGAAACCCTCCTCAAGCGCGCATTTGTGCACCCAAGGTCACATGTGTGCCAGTGCTGGGAGCCCAGAGGGCACATACCCAGTCCTTACACGGAGAGAGGCTCCTGCAAAGACTGATGCACACCTGGGAAGTGCCACGGAAGTGCCACAGAAGTGCAGGCAGGAGGCAATGCTGTGCTGAGGGGTACAAAGCAGCTTCTTTCTTCCATCAGTAATTAAAGGACCCTGGCTCCGTGGCTGCTGAAAGGCAGCAAGAGAAGGAAAGAAGTTTGAAGATATCAGCCCTTAAACCAGGCCACGGTCGCTCTTCAGTGGGACGGCTTGCCAACCTAAGGGGGGCGGGGGACGGCAAGTCAATGCCGTTAATCAGCTGAGAGCGAACACTGCAGATGTGTGGCCAGGCCAGCCAGCAGAGCCATGGGGTGGCACTCAGCATCCAACAGAAACACAGAGCCTGGGGTTCTGAAAGACACTCAAAAGAAGAAAAGACCCATAGGGGCCACATGCAGAAGGCCCCTCCCCCAAGCCACTGGCTGTCCACCTGAGTGGCTGGTCATCACTCGAGTACCCCTCGGGAGCAGGAGGAAGAGTGAGAGGCTGCAGAGTAGTTAGCAGAGAGACGCCAAGGGCCAGCTTAGCTTATGCCACATCAGCCAAGCTTGGCTCTGGAGCAGCAATGGGGTAGCCAGGTCCCTCTGCTGCCTGAGGCCCTCTGAGAATCCCTCCGCCCATCCTGCCCAGGTGGCTTCTCAACTCTGCCTTAGCCCCCAGGAGCTGGCACCCAACCTTGAGTGGGTAGAGGTGGGAAAGCGGAAGGGTCTGTGATGACAACTGGCCCATGATACAGCACTGGAGAGACACTGGAGCAAAGCCATGAGTGTCCTGGGAGAGGGACCATGGTAGCTGTTTCCTCTCTGCATCCGAGGATGGACAAGCAAAGACAGGGAGGGAAAGCAGATCCTCTTCTCAGAAGGAAGGGTCAGCTAGGCACCTGCACCACTGTGGCCAATGGCAGGAAAACCTTGCCCCGCTGAGGGGCCAGAGAGGTGTGCAGTTACATTAAGGGATTTCTCTGTGCATTTTGCAGTCTTATAAGCAAGCACTGAGCCCATTTACTTGTCTCTGTACACTACTGAGTAGGGTAGAGGAAACGAAGAAGCTCCTCCGACACCCCAGCTTCCATAGTACAGTCTTGTGGCCCCTTCTCTGGCCAGCTTGCTTAGGCAGGAGTTCCTGAGCTAGAGGGGCCACCTGGCCATGCTCATTGCTTCCCTCTGCTGGTCAGAAGTCAACATTGCAGGCCCCATACGCAGGCTGGATTCCTCCAATCCAAGAGGAAGATGACTTAATTAGGAGAGAGAGAGAGCCACCTTCAGCTGCCTGCTATTTGGATTCTGCCGGGAAGGAGGGAACTACACCTGCCGTTGGTCTCCATTATCACAGGCTGCCTGGGCTGTTTTGCCCCTGTCCGGGGGTGGGGGTGGGGCACAGTCGTCCCTTCAGAGACTAGCCAGCGTTCACTTTTTGCAACAACACTGAGAGCAAAGAGGACGGCAGTGGCACTGAGGGCCGGAATCCCTCCAGGAGCCCCAGCACACCCCCTGGAAAGCCAGTCAGCTCCTGTAGAGACAGCCTGCTGCATACCAGACCAGAAATGCCCCTTCCAGCTCACCGTGGCTGTCACCGTGGCTGTTTCCACTACCTGCATCTTCCTGCCCGAGCCCAGCTTGATTCCAGCTTGCCAAGCCTGAGGCTTCTAGCCACCCAGTGCCCCCTCAGGAGCACTAGCGAGGCCAGGTCATACCTACAGCTCCACACATGGGGCTCAGAAGACACACATCTGCCCAAAAGTGTTCAGACACAGGTGGTTGGCTTTCTGAGGCAGACCATGGGGCTGCCCACAGGACTGGGGGAGAGGGGAGGGGGGCTCTCATGTCCACAGCTGTGCCACGTGTTAACTTCCTGGTGTAGCAAGGCAAAGTCGCATCTACAGGACATGCGGATTGACTCTGCATCCTGGAGGACTTCCAACCCCACCCCAGCTGCCACCCGGTCTCTAGGAGCCATCATGGGGCCGTCCGCTCTGGTCGCCCAGGGCCCTTGGCTGAACACAAGGATGTAAGGGACATAAAGGGACAGGGACAGTCAGAGAGCCGCTGAAGCCCGGAGGGTCACCCGTTGCTACTTAGCCACAGTATGGTCTGGGGGAGGTTGTCCATTTGTGGCACCATCCTTTTCAGCTACAGCGAGAGCTATAGCAATACCCAGGTATGGTAGCCTTCCTGACTGCCCTGCCTCCAGCAGACCTATACCTGTGAGCATTCCTGGAATAGCGTCTACCCTGAAATAGCCTGAGAACACCAAAGCTTCCTGGAAGCCCGTGGGAAAGGACTTCTCTGTCTCTCCCATCACCCGCCCAGCAGCTGCGTCTGCTCCCTGGGCCACAGTGGAAAACGCAGCCACGGATACTCCTCTCAGCACCACCCAGCACACACCTCCACCTCTGCCCCAGGTCGACTCAGAGTTCAGTGGACAGACTTAAGGTGATCGATCCCCTAAGACCTGAGGGGCCAGAGGGCTTTGGGACTAGGAGAAAGCCACTAGAAGGTGTGTTCTTGGCCTGGTGTGGCCACCCCGCTGAGCTCAGCGCCACTGGGAGAGCAGTCAGCAACCGGAGCAACAGCGAGAACAAACCCCAAGGCAGGAGCTGGGGCACCCACCCCTGTGTGTGCCACCTCAGAGCCCCCATCCTGGGCACAGGGGCTTAGGGATGAATGGAGCGCTGGAGAGACTGACTGTGCTCTGTGACCTGCTATAAACCTCAAGACCTCAGTCGTGGCAGCTGAGGAGAAGGACTCTGCCATCTCGGTCCAGATGCCTTCTCACCGGCCCGTACAGAGGAAGTGCTCACCAGTCGGCCTTGGCTGCTGGAAACGTGGCTGAGAGAGAGCGCCAGACCAAAGACCAGCCTCACTGAGGATCTCTTCACAGGCTGGGCCTCAAGCATGCTCCTACACGAGCTGCAGGGGGCTGGGTTTGAACCGAGTCCTGTCAAGCTGTCTGCCAGCCAGTGTTGGCATCTAAATAAGGACAGACTATGCGAGACTGACCCTGACAAGTAGAGTGGCCCCGGGGTTTCTGAGTGAATTGGAGTGGCTGGAGCAGTGAGCCGTGGGAGTACATGGTATGACATAGCAGCACCTTGCCAACACTGTACCCAGGAAGCTTGTCCCGAAACCAATCCAATCCTGACGCCAGAAGGGCCCCAACTCCCAGAACTTCTTTGAGAGCAACAGTAGTCTCGGGCTAGGAGGCCACTGAGGGTGGAAGTCGGTAGGGAGGCTTGTGTTGAGGGAGCTCAGGGCAGACCTGGCCAAAGACGACTTAACCTGGTCTGGCAGGAGAGCTGTGATTTGTCAGTTACAGTCAAGGCATGAAGGTGTGGCCTCGGGTTGCCATTTGAAAGCTTGGGAATTGTGCACCCGGGTTCTCTTGGGGATCGCTGGCCCTGGGGGTGGGAAAGGCTGGGGTGGAAGGGATGGGTGGGCCCACACAGTCTCCGGGGGAGTGGGGGACGACCTTATAACTCGTCTTCTCTCCACAGCAGGCAGACGAGGCAGCACAGACGGACAGCCAGCAGCTCCATCCTTCCGACCCCACGGAGAAGCAGCAGCCCAAACGACTTCATGTCTCCAACATCCCCTTCCGGTTCAGGGACCCCGACCTGCGGCAAATGTTCGGGGTGAGTGTGCGCACCCCAGCTTCTCTGCCCTCACCCCGTCATTGCAGAGAGCCTATGCCAGGAGGAGGTAGGGTCCTTGGATTCCTCTCATCTGAGTCCAGACAGTTCACCCCTCTCAACCTGTTGGCAGAGCACAGGAGGGGGTAGGACTTTGCTGAAGGCCACCTCTCTAGAGTCAAGTGATCACCTGGCTATCTGCCAGAAATCTGCACAGCACTCCCATGCCACTTGTTTCCAGGGGACGTAGAGTCCCCTGGACCCCAGCAGCCTACCTGGGGCCAGATTACTGCTTTCCAGCAGAAGGTGCCTCCCGGCCTTATGGCTGCACCCTCTCCTGTGTGTCTGGGGACAAGGTTTGCCTCTTCCAGGCTGATGTCCTAGCTCCCCAGGGAGGAGCAGCTTGCAAATACAATTGATTAGAACCAAGCAGGCAACAGTTCCATTCCGAGGTCCTCTGGGTTTGGCCCTAGATTTTGCACTGCTGAGCTGCAGGCCGGGTGGTAGGTACCCTTGCAACCCCATTCCAGGCTGCTCTGGAGGCTTGCCTTGGCCTCGAGCACCAAGTCAAGTGCTGGTGTTTGTGGGAGGTGGGGTTGCTGTGATGAAGGCGGCTGGGCTGGGGGCATATGGTGCAGATTCCTGAGCTCCTGGGCCTGCTCTGGCTACAAAGAACCATGTAGCCTGCCTCTGCTCCTCCTCCATCTCTACCCTGGCCTCCGCTCCCCTCTCTCTGTCCCACACCTGCCCCCTTCCTACCACAAAGCTTCAACCCTCTGCTCAGTTCTTCTCACACAACTGGGTTAAACAAGGTGTCTCTCAACGGCCCTATCGTGACCCCAGAATTGCAACTCCCCATCTTGGGGGTGGGTCTCACTGGACCAGTGGGACAGGCCTGATTCAGAAACTTCAGACAAGGGGGTTCCCAAGCCCTCTTGATCCTGGGTCTTGGGGAACTCTGAACCTCTCTGAGCCCAGGCCCCTTAAGTTAAATGGCTGGCACTATGCGTAATCGGTGACCTGGGCTCTCGCCCTGCACTTACTCACAGGGATCCTAACAGACAAACAGAAACCAAGTGTCATATTTCTGGGTTCCCCTCCTCTCAGGCCCTGCACACAGGGTCCTCCTACTTGGCCCCCCAGGCCCCCCAGGCCCTCTTGCCCTCTCTCGGGGATATGCAAGGTGAGGGCGCCCCCATCAATTGCTGGCCCAGGTTTGTGATCTCACTGACCGCTGAGAGAGACACTGCTGACAGTGCAGACTACTACAGGCTAGCTATGGAGCTGGGAGGGGCATGCCGTTCCAGCAGGAGGCCTGGGTTCCAACACACAAGCCATTTCCACAGCAAACAGTCCTGCATCCCAGGAGTCACCCACCCACCCAGTCCTATCCAAGGTCCCTGGTCCCTTCACCCTAGCATCTTCTGCTTGCCAACTCTCACCCTCCTCCCCATCTTGGAGGGGCCTGAAGGTCCCTTATCCTAACCACAGCTCCTGCTCTGTCGCTCTGTCATCTCAACTGCCATTTCCTGGCTCCAGCTCAAACAAACCCTCCCCTTTCCAACATGCTAGTTCTGGAAAGGCCTGTCGGTACATTGAGGATGGCACTAATACCTTGGGCATCCCACCCCCGCACCCCCCAGCTGCCCCCACCGGTGCTATGGTACCTGTCCCTTAAGAAAGACAAAGGCCTCCAGAGGAAGAAGGGGAGGGCGTCCCTGGGGTCCTCTTTCCCTTAGCCCAGTGGCATCATGGGAGTGAATGGGTAAGGCTGCGCTGTCATAACCCCTTTCTCCTGTCTTCCACCCCTCCTCTCTCTGTCTCTGCAGCAATTCGGGAAAATTTTAGACGTGGAGATCATTTTTAACGAGCGGGGCTCCAAGGTGGGTGCCGCACAGAGGCTGCCACCATTACAGCGCTCCGGCTGTAGGTCCCGCCAGGCTAACGTGTGAAATGTGCGTTTCCTTCCTGGAGAGCTTCGCGCCCCGCTCGCCCGCCTGCCCGAGGACCCCTGAGCCACACGGGTGCTTGTACTCCCTGCTCTTCTGCCCCCCACCCGCCCCCAGCTGTCTGTTGTTGCTGCCAGGCTGCCTCTCCTCTTTTGAGCTGCCAGGACCTCCTGCTTGCACCCCAGAGCCCCACCCCCACCCCCCCAGCCCTGGGCCTGGGTCCCCAAACCCACCCAGCCACTCACCCCTAGAGCCTGGAGGCTTGCGGGAGGGGCTGTGGGGTCTGTAGACTGGGAGGGCACCTAGCAAAGATAAGTTCTGCTCCCCTCTCCAGGAAGACACACACAGCAAAGGTTGGGGGGGGCTGTTCCCCCATGGAGCCCAGCCTCAGCCCCTTTCCCCAAGGTGGGGTTACAGTGGCAGATGTGGCCCCTGGCCAGGTTAGCATCTCTTTGGCCTGGAAAGTATCCAACATGGTGAGCTTAGGCTGGTCTGAGGCCGGCTACCAGCTGCCCTTGCCTGGGGCCAACCCCACCCCCCAGTCCGATCTCCTAGTGCTGGCACCAAGACAGACTTCTGACACTGGGGGCTCTCCTTCACTCACCTGACTTGCCCCCCTCTCTCTCCCCATTCTCCCCTCCCCCTCCTCTCCTCCCTCCCTCCCTCCCTCTCCTTCCCTTTTCTCATCCTGTCCTCCTGTCTGTCCTCCTCTACTCACAGGGTTTTGGGTTTGTAACTTTTGAAACTAGCTCAGATGCTGACCGAGCCCGGGAGAAGCTGAATGGGACGATCGTAGAGGGACGGAAAATTGAGGTGCTCAGATAAGTGTGCGGCGGCAGCAGGGCAGGGAGGTCCTGAACAACATGCCCCACCCATGGGCCCCCCCCCTCCACCAGCCCGGTGGCTGCTGCCCACTCTACAAAGAGCCCAACAGGGGCCTCCAAATGGAGGAGGGGCTGCCCCGAGGACCATCTCCCACCCATCGGCTTTTGGCTGAGCCTAGCACCTGTCACCCGGGCCAGTGGAGGCTTGAGGCTCCCTCTGATGTCTCCGTCTCCAACCTTCCTATATCCTTCTCTCCCGGAAGAGGCCCATCCCCACCCATACGCGTGAAGCCGGGTAGTCTCCTCGCCTATGGGCCGCCCTGCCTGACCCTGACAAAGACAGTCCTCTCATCAGGCAGCCTTAGCTGCTGCCTTGTGGAGTAAAAGCAGAGCTGATAACAACTGGCAGAGCTGCAAGGGTCACCCAGACACCCCACTTCTGCCCCTTTCCTCCTTGTTGATTCCTCAGTGTGGCTTTGGGGGTCCAGAACTGGGCTCCCCTGGTAGGCCTGAGTTACAAGGCATGATGGCTAAAAGGGGCCCGAGACCTGCAGGAGATGAAGCGATGGGTTCTGAGATCCCTCACCCAGCCCAGTGCCCAGTGGCTCAGAGGCCGCTGCCCGGGCCTCTAGGCTCACACACACTCACACAGTGTATAGGAGGCTTGTGGCCCAGACCTCTTTCTCAGGCACTGCCTGATCCATTCCTGCCTCCCTTACTTCCATATGGGCCACCTCTGTCCTCTGCGTCATTGTCCTCTCCCCAGGCAATCTGACGAGGCCTTACAGCCCCTAGGTTCTGTCGTTCTAATGCCTCCATCACACACCTTGCCCTCCAATGGCCCCATCAGAAAGTTCCATGCTGCAGAGGGAGGTCAGAGACCTGCCCTGGGAAAAGGGAGGCTTGTTCATGGTGGTGGGCATAGTGATCTGGCACACACAGACCTAGGAGGGCCTTAGCAACTACCTGGGGCCTGACCTGCTGGCCAGCCTCGGGCTATCTCCGAGTGCCTCCGCTCACTGGAACTGCTTCACGAAAAGCACTGGTGTGGGCCTGGGTCCTGGATCCAGCTAGACAGCAGCTTAGGAACCTCGGTTGGCCTTCCTTCCCAGAGGCCACACCCCAAGGGTAAAACCAGGGGGGCTGAGGGTCTACAATGAAGCTGGCATGCTCACTCTTTCTCTCTGTCTCTGGACAGGTCAATAATGCCACGGCCCGGGTCATGACCAATAAGAAGCCTGGGAACCCATATGCCAATGGTGAGAACCCAAGACTCCCAGCATGCTTCAGGAGCTGGGGCAGAAGCCTGGGGAACTGAGGCAGCAGGAGGCCAGCCTTCCTGGGTGCTAAGCCATTGTCCCTACCTGGTATCCCCACTTTCCCACTTCTGTCCTGTCAAGAGAGCTAAGACAGACCTGGGGTAACCCTACCCACAGAACTGGTATCTCCAGTCAGAGCTCCTGAGCTTTCCCAAATGTCCATGGCTCCCAGAGACCATACAGACAGGCAACAAGTGCAGACAAATAGTGGTGATTTTCCTGGAAGAGCAGAGTCGAGTCCATTGGGCTTTGTGGTCTAGTGTGCTGCCCTCATTCACAGTACACATACATAGGACAGGCAAGGAAGGGCCAGGGGCCTCAGTCAAACTTCTAGACCTCTCTGAACCCCAGCCTTTCCCCCCCTGAGAACAGGAACATTAGGGCTTGGGGGAGTATGGCTCAGTTGGTATATCATTTGGCTGGCACGGACAGAGCCTTGGGCTCCATCCCCCAGCACCGTATAAACTGGCGGTGGTGACACACACCTATACTCCCAGCACTTGCAAAGTAGAGGCAGAAGGGTCAGAAGTTTAAGGCCAGTTTGCACTACATGAGACCCTAGATCCACTGCCTAGGGCTGGGGAATGACAAATGGCATCTATAGGGGCCACCAGAGCTGGGGTCATTGTAAGTGAGTGAGATGCTGACAACGAAGTGGAGCATGTCAGACTTTGAAAGTGTCAGCTACACCCCCAGGCTCCCAGCTGGCCTACACTGTCTGCTGGCCTGCATGGACTCTCCCCCTCGAGTCTGCCAGTGCTGGTGGCTGGCTCTACAGTGAGGCTGCTAGTGATTGCTGCTCTGCCAAGTAAGAGGTCTGCCCTGAGGGGAGCTGGCTGTGTACCAGTGCCATGTCTAGCTCTTGGGGCCTACTGGGGAGCAATTTTCTGTAGTCAAAGGGTATGCATCCATAGACAACACAGTGACCCAGCACTGTGTGGAGGTCGGATGGTCCACATCGCATCTGCCCTTGTCCCCAGTGATGGGCTATATGCAAAGTTGGGTGACACACTCCTGCAGGCAGGACATGGGGCAGAACCGGGGCATGGACAGACAGCAATTGGGTGATAGTGGTGTGCTGGTTAGGTTTTCTGTTATTATGATAAACACACCTGACCCCACACAGCATCCCACTCGGTCACATCTTCACCCCCATTAAGTCGATAAAGTTGTCTTCTTTTAAGATCTGGATGCTATGGCAGCCCTAGAACTTGAACCTGGTCCTATGCAGGACCTCGGCCACAGGCTCCTAATTCTGCAGTTTGGGGTAAACGGCCAGAATGATCTAGCCAGTGTTAACATCTGCGGCATACGAGCCACCCACGGGCATCTCAACTCCCTGGACTCTGGCCTAGGCCACAGGGGCAGAGCCGTGACATCCGCTAGACGGTCTGTCTCCGCAGTGAGCCACCCATGCTGAGGAGCTGCTGTCTGCAGCCACCGCATGAGCGAGCGTTCTGGCGGTGAAGGAACCGCTCTGGCTTCTATGGCTCTGCAGGGCTTGGGTGGTCCCAGTAGCTGTGGCACAGCACAGCCCCCTACCTTGAGCCACACCACTGTTGGGTAGAACGGGAGAGCTAAAGCATGTGCTGCGCCCAGCCCCAGCCAGCTCTGTTCCTCGCCGGCTCCTCAGGGTAATGATGTTGGTCGGTGTCAGGAAGCGAGGGAGGCAGAAGGCACTGCGCATCCTGCTGTAAGAGAAGTCGCGCTTCAGTGGTTCTGCTTGCCAGGCAAGAATCCCAGGGCTTCAGAGGGACAGCCCTAGGTTCACTGTGGCATGGCCAGGAGGGGCTTTAGCTCATGGGAGCCTTAACATTGAGTCTTCTGAAGCTCAGAAGTTAGGAAGGTTGGGGTCCCCATTGCAGGAAACAAGCCCGTCAGGTTTTATACCAGGCCTCCTGCCTGCAGTGGACACAAACAGTCTTCCAAAGAGTGGGTCCTTCCTCGGGCTGTCTCTGTCAGCTTGTGGGGTTCAACTGAAGCAGAGCCAGCAGGCAAGAAGACATTCTCTCAGACAGGCAAAACTGACAGACCAAGGTGCCCAGGGCCCCTGAGACACGATGCAGCCCCGCTCTCCTGTTCCAGATGGTTCCAGAAGAACCTGGAAGGGAGCCTAGGGAGAGAGGGACCCAGAGCAGCCCCAGGCCCTGCTGTACTATGATCCATCCTGGAAGATGAGCTCTTGGGGTAGATTTCCCCACATTTCTTCCCTGCTAACCTTAGCTGTATGGAAGAGTCCAGAATCCTGGCCAGTTTAGACACAAGGTGGGAACCTAGTGGGCTGAGGGCAGAGAATGCTTATTCTCAGAGAGGTGGGTAGAGGGGGTCTGGGTGCTCCACTCGGATGTCACCTGTCACCTGCCACCTGCCCTCCTGCGGGGCTGTTAGAATTGGGGTTAGGGATTACCCTCTCGCCAGCTGGCCAGTGGCCCGGGTCCTCTCTGTCCCCCGCTCAGCATGCACGCAGATGAGGACCACACAGATGACAGCTGAGTAAATGAGGAGGGTGGCCTAAGCCTTCTCCACCTACCCTGACATGTAGCCCACTGGAATCCAGATGGCTTCTGGGAATCGGGGCTTTGTTCCTGAGTCCCGGGGGGGTGGGGGGGGAGGACTGCCCATCTGCAAGAAGGGAGAGGCAGGGGTGCAGAGTCCAGTTGGAGTCCCAGGGAGAAGCCAGGAAGCCCACCTGGCTTGAGGGTACAGGTTAGAATCCCACTCAGCCACACACACTCATATTACCAGTCTGTCTCCAAGTGTAAAATGGGGAGGTGACACCTGCCTGATGTGTGGTGAGACCCTTGGGAGTTGACAACAGTCATTAAGGCATGCTCCAAGTACCCAGAACCTATAAACATTATTATTCCTCTTTTAACATTGCGTGCGTGCGTGCGTGCGTGCGTCGTGCGTGCGTGCGTGCGTGCGTCGTGCGTGCGTGCGTGCGTGCGCGCGTCCTACAGGAGGACTTGAGATGAGAGGACAGAGGGTAGGACCCATCACTAAGGGAGGGGTGCCCCAGGAACCTCAGAGCTTCGGGGAGACTTTCCAGACAGGAGGTGAAGAAAGACCCCTAGCAGTGAATCCTTTGTCCCAGTTGTAGGTGCACTTTCAAGTCACGTCTCCCCTTTCCATTGTACCCCAAACTTCTGATGCCCCAGGAGCAAGCTCGGGGAGGCCCCAATGCAGGGAGAACCCAAGAACCCAGGCAATGGGCCAGAGTGGGGATGCCTGCCATCCTTCCTGTAGCAGGTGGCTGTGGGGTTGAGGGAGAGGGACCCAGGTCAATGTCTCACCTCCTCTGTCCATGCCTGGACAGGGTCCTGCCCTTTGCAGCAGGCACGCCTTAAAGCACCCTGTCTGCCTAGCTACTTTGGGGGGGGGGGTCCCAGGCATACGCAGAGGCCGCAGTACGCTTGGGAAGCCAGCGGTTATCTTCTTTCTGTTCCAGGCTGGAAGCTAAACCCTGTGGTAGGGGCAGTCTATGGGCCTGAATTCTATGCAGGTAACAGTGGGGGAACCGGGCGCAGGCGGGAAGGGAGGAAGCGGGACAAGTGGGACCGTGGCCCCCTCTTCACCTTCCCCCACCCTGACTCTCTTATGCGCCTTTCTGCAGTGACCAGTTTCCCGTACCCAACCACGGGCACCGCCGTCGCCTACCGGGGTGCACACCTGCGGGGCCGGGGCCGTGCTGTATACAACACGTTTCGAGCTGCACCACCTCCACCCCCCATTCCAACTTACGGAGCGTGAGTACCTGGAGAGGGGAGGCTGAAGGAAAGCCAAGGGGCATGGGAGGTAGCCCTGAGCAGCGAAGGGGGCGCGGCATCCCGTAGAGGACTGTGGGGCAGGGCGGAATGGTGGGGGCCTCAGAAACAAGCACTGCAACCGCCTGCACTATCAATATCACCTCAGGGGACACCTCCAGAGCTCGCTTAGCACCAGCACGTCATCTGAATGCTAAATGGGGCATGTGTCAGCCCTTGGGTCCAGCAAGGGCCTTCTGGGAGCCCTCTCTGGTCCCTTCCCTGGGGTCCTCCCCTCTACTGCTGAAGGAGACCAGCTGCCTGGGGGAGAGAGGGAGGATAGCAGGAGTGGGCTGATGGGCCCCTGGGTTCTGGGAGAAAAGAGCTGACCAGCAAGGGTGTTACTCTATTGTTATACCAAACAGGGCACTGGAGCAAACGCTTGTTAAAATGCCAGTCCCGTGGGCGGGGCTGGCACCGTGCCCCCTCCCTCCTCAGCAGACACCGGAGCCGGCCTACCCCACCTCTCCAGCGTTCCCACCACTCTCTTGTCCGTTTGCTTCCAGGGTCGTGTATCAGGATGGCTTTTATGGTGCTGAGATTTATGTAAGTGTAGCCCTTGGGAGGGAAGGGGGCAGGTCCAGCATTCTGTATATGTCCGTGAGAAGTCTGTCTGTCCTTTCGGCCTCGCTCCCCCTGCCCTATGGACTCGGTGCTCGAGCACCAGTGCACGCAGAGCATGGCACCTCTAGAGATGCCAGCACATCTCAGCCTGGGTAATCTGTCCTTAGCATGGTCGTCGCTAATGGCTGTCCCAGGAGCCCTATCAGCCGAAGGTATCCGGCTCCATGTGGCAGGGGCTTGTAAGAATGGCCCTCTCTCATTCCTAATCATGCTAAGATCATCACCTAAGGACATCTGTAGCCAGCGTGGAGGCCCTGAGAGACCAGAGGCAGGCCCCAGGTGCTGTTCTCTCTGGGTGAGGTCCTGTGCACCCCACCTCTCCCTTTGAAACTACTCATCCTGTTCTGTGGCTCTGAACCCCCATTGGACAATTCCACACAGCAAGTGTGGCTGCACCTTGGCCCTGGGCAGCTGCCCATAACTAACTACCAATTGTCTGAGACCAAGGCATTATCTGAAGCGATCCCTTCTAGGCCCCTTCGTTATCTCTAGTGTCCAGCGTTCAAGTAGTAGCTGGTCTGTTGGTGGGTGTATGGGCACTCGGTGTGTGCCAGGACAGCATGCAGCCAGAGATATACTTGACACACATTAGTATGCACTGAAATTACAAATGGTTGCGAGAACAGATGGAAGGAAGGAAGCAAGCAAGAAAGCAACCCTGCCTCATTTTGAGCAGTGAAGTCCTCAGATATCCTGACTACAGACCAGATTCCCAGGCCACGGTGGCAGAGCAAGGTCTGCAGCCCTATTAAGGGCTTGGCCCTGCTGGGTCTGTGGCCACCATAGGTTCTCTGGCTCTGCCTCATATCCTGAGTGAGCCTCACTAAGTCCATCTGCCATCTCTCCTCCCCACCTCCCCTGCAGGGAGGCTACGCAGCCTACAGATATGCTCAGCCTGCAGCCGCAGCCGCAGCCGCAGCAGCCTACAGTGACAGGTGAGGCTGGAAACCGCAGGCTGCAAGGGGATGGGGTGGGGGTAGGCACTTTAGGGGTTGGATCTGAACAGACAGGAAGTCTCACCCACCACTCAGGACTTGTAGGTACCTGTGCCTGGTGAGTGCAGGGTCTGGAAGGAAAGCAAATCCAGACTGAGCTCAGAGACCCACCAACCAGCAAGTCCCTGACTGGTCACGTCTTTTAGCTCATGTAGCAAATAACACCTGTTTCTCAACCAAGGGCTCTCACCTACAGGAGGGCAGGTAGGAGCCTCTATTTGGCCTCTGGAAACAACTGTGGTTCCAGTTTGTGCTATCCGGGAGCACCGGCCCTCCCCACTCTGTTTGGGTCAGATAGTTAGATCTGCCTACAGGGAGCTAGCACTCTTGTCCCTATGCCCCCTGCGGCCTGGGGGCTGCCTGGCCCCTCCTGTAGTTGGTGGGACCCTCCAACTCATGCCTTCCATACAGTCTGTTGCCCCACCTTGCCAAATGTACATGACGTGCAGGGCGCTATGACCCAGGCATGTACTGTAAGAATTTGTCGCGGCACAAATTAGGCAACCGTGGGGCGGAGTGCCACGTCTTGGGTTGTGGTGTTCCTGGTTCACACTCTGTCTCTTTCTTCTTCTTTCAAACTCTTCCCCCTGATCTCAGCCTTAGTTTTTGCTGGGGACGGAATCACACGAACTAAGCAGAATGAAGAGGGTAGTCTGCTAAGTTCCAGAAACTTCTTTCCAAACGACTGGGAGGGGGCCTTGTGAGAAGGGGGCAGGGAGGTGGGGGTGGAGGGGGAGGCTGGTCAGCTGGTGCCTGCTTCAGCTGCCCCTCTCTTGCACCCTGCCCTTCCCTGCGCTTCCTTAGTTACGGCAGAGTCTATGCAGCCGCTGATCCGTACCATCACACCATCGGCCCCACAGCAACCTACAGCATTGGAACCATGGTAAGAGTGGCTGCCAGCGACGATGATGAGACCCTCCCTGTCATGGGATGGGCAGGATGAGCCTGCAGGGAGGGTCTGAGAGTTGACTGTTGATGGGGAGGGGCTTGCCCGGGAGGCAGTCCAACCCTCCTTAATGACTGGACCGCTGGGAAGCCATAGTGTTCCAGAGCCCAGGGACCACAGTCCTGTCAAGACTCCTCCACTATCAGCATCAGGAAAGCAAAGGAAACCCACCAAGGCCCTTCCTTCCTGCAGTGGCTACAGAGGCAGATGTAACTCATTCCTCCTGT
Organism: Acomys russatus; assembly: GCF_903995435.1. Taxonomy (NCBI): domain Eukaryota; kingdom Metazoa; phylum Chordata; class Mammalia; order Rodentia; family Muridae; genus Acomys; species Acomys russatus. The sequence continues at coordinate 44,203,049 of NC_067152.1, read as the reverse complement.
GAAGTGTCTGAGGCTAGCCCTTGCTCTCTCATCTTCACTTGGCAGGGGGGCTAAAGTACAGCAACTCTCTTTCCAGACCACCCTGGGGGTCCAAGGATGTGGTCCCCAACAGGGAGGGAGAGTGGGCAGGCTGGCGTGTCTGTGTGCATGTGTGTGTGTGCATATGTGTGTGCCCAGATGTCAACACAGCCCAGCCCCTCTGTGCCCCAGTCTGTGTCCAGTGCCACCTACACCCCCAGGGATGTTGATGTGTGTTTTTAGCTTGGCATCCAGCATCAAAGATGAAAACATTTGGGGGGGGGGCAGTAAAGAGAGAGATGGCTGAGAGGCAACGTGGATTTTTTTTTTTTCCTACCTCCTTCGGTTTTGATTATTCCTTTGGAATTTTTGTATTGTTGATTTTTAACAAGCCCCAGACATGATGAGCAGGGTGCGGGAGGCTCTAGCTAGCAGGGTGCCACAGCCATACAATACAGGAAGAGACCCAAGACTGCAGCCCTGAAGGCCCAGATGCCTGTACAGCTCAGCCTCCAGGCAGCTGCTACCTCACAGCTGTGCTTGACTCATGGGCACCTCTTGCTTATGGTTTACTTTTGAGGCTTTGGAAGCATTCTATAACTTTTTCCTCCTGTATTTGCCACTTTCTCCCATTTCCTACAAAGCCTGGGGGTTAGGGTAAAAGATGCCACAGAAACCTCTCTGGCAGGACACTAAGCGGAGCCTAGGAAGGCCTGAGAGACTCATATGCAGGCAGAAGCTGTGACCAGCAGGTGTGCCCCTCAGGCACCAGTGGCCCCAGGCTTGAGATCTAGCCTGGGAGCCCTGTCAGTAGTTGTCTGTCCTTCCAGACTTGCCCAGCAGGCATGAGGAGATCGCTCACATTTAGACGTCCCTCCACCAGAGGGCATGGTTGGCCCAGCTGAAACCCCAAGAAGTGGCCCAGAGGCAGTATAAAAGTCTGCAAGGGAGGGTCCTCCCTCCTGGAACCAAGACCACCCCCACAGAAAAACTAGGCCCCCTGGTTGCCATGACAACCTGAAGCCCATTCTTCCCAAAGAAATACTGTTGGGGGAAAGAAAACGGGATTTAGCTATTTCTTTCTTTCTTTTTTCCTTATTTTTTCCTTTTTGATTTTTTTCCTCCCGATGCCAAAAGATGGTACTGATTGGCTGTTTTTCATCTTTGATGTTGCAGGCTAGCCTCTGCCGAGGAGGGTACAGCCGCTTCACCCCCTACTAGCAAGAGACCCCCCCTCACAGCATTCACACCACTGCTTATTTCAAACCAAAACCCTACAGTCCCAACACCAGGCACAGCCACCAGGAGGACAGTCCGCCCCTCCCAGTCAGCGACAAGCGCCGCTGACCCTCTGCGACTCTAAAGTCCGTAGATTTTTACCTCCAGCCAGCTGGTCTCCCCACCCCACCCATGCCGGTGTGTGTGTCTCTGACCCTGGTTTTCCTGTGTGTCTGAACCTTGGTTTCCTATCTTGGCGTTGTTGTACAAGCCACTCCAGGTACAGTATGCATACAGAGGGAGCCCGGCAGGGGGGACGGCAAGGTGCCCCGCGAGGGCCACGCTGGTGTCTCGGGGCAGCACAGGCCCTTAGAGCTCCAGCAGTGCCAGGCCCCGGCCTCTCCCAGAGCACCTCAACCAGCCTCTGCAAGCCTGGCCACCCCTGTGTTTGGTGACTGACAGAGAGGATCACCATGGCTCCAGGTCTAGTTAGTGGGTTTCCCCAGTGGGAGGGGACTTCCATCCGCCTCTCACGAGGAATGTCAGGGGTAGCTGTGTCCCCTCCATGGACCTCCACTCAGCTGAAGTTGATGTTTATCTTAAAAGTTTGCTGGGCTTCCTGTCCCAGTAACCACAAGCACGCTGTTCTGTGTGCACATTGCCTCGATCACCCTGGCTCTGGGATCCCTTACAGAAATGGAAATGTCCCTGCCTGACAGTCACTTCTCATTGCCTGTGGACTCTCCTTGACCCTGGCCACCTCCTCAGGCACCTGAAGATGATGGCTCCGGGTTTTTGCCCTTGACCTGCAGAGCCACCCCCACCCCCACCCCAAGGCCCAACAGACATTTGTCAAGGTCCATTTCAGTTAAGAGGAGGGTTCCAGCAGTCAGGCCAGGGACGCGGTAGGCGACCTTCCTCCAGCCTCCAGCTGGACTCACCCAGCTCCCCGCCCAGAGTCCCAGAAAGGATGCAAGTTGGTACCTGAGGTCAGGGCTGAAAGCCCCGGCGAACTAGCAGGTGATGGTCCCTCCACTCTGGGGGCTCAGGGCCACAAGGCAATCAAAACTGTAAGTCCCACACCAAGCCCTGTTTTGGTAGAGCCCCGCTCCCCTCCCTCCCACGTCTGCAGCCATCCTCCACCCTACCCTGCCCTCTGTCTGGCCCAGTCATCATCTCTACAAGATGGCCTACTTTCAGTCTAGTTTGTGATAGGGGTCCCAGAAGTTGGAGGAGAGGGCATGCTTAGGGGTACTGTGGCTTCGGGTTGGACCCAAGACCACAGACAGGCATGGCGGCCCAACGTGCTGCAGCCCCCCTCGGAAACCGCAAGCCCTCCTTTCTGTTTCTGTTGTAGTGAAACCTTCCGCCGTCTCCTTCTCGGACCATGAAGGGCAAAAACAAAAAAACAAAAAAAATCACAAAACAAAAAACAAAACAAAAAAAGATGTTACGATCCAAGCAACAGCAACAACAAAAAAAAATACCAACCAAACCAAGAGGCATCCAACCAAGTCCACGTCTGGCGTACACCCGCACCGAGGGAGCTCGTCCCCCAGGGGGCGCCGGAGAGTGGCCTTGCCTGGCTGGCGGTGCAGTGGGGATGCGGCCAGGCACTGGGGAAGACCTGGAGGGGAAATGTGGCCAGTGGGTGTGGGGCGGGTGGGGGGAGGGCTCCGGTATCTATCCAGTCTTCCTTTCCCACCCTGCTCCCCAGACAGGGGGTCCCTAGGGTGGAGCAGGCTCCTAAGAAGGAGCGGCCAGCTGACTTGGGCTATTGCCTGCTGAGCCCTGAAGGGGCTGGGGGGCAGTTAGGGGCCAGCAGCTTATCACTCATCCCAGGTCTCCAGCCTGGCCTCCATGAATGTGCTGCCAGTCAGTTTTCCAGGCAGCCACCCTGGGTTCCAACTCCTGATGCAAAGGGCTGACATGGCTCCAGAACTCTGGGGCATCCCATGCTCCGCTCCCCTATGCGAGAAAGAGAGCAAAGAAAACCCAACCAGCAGGGACCCAGGCCTCATGCTGCAGACCTGGGCAGGTGGGCCCTGGAGCCAGGATTGTCTGTAGTGGCAGCCCTCCTGAAGAAGGCACTGTGGGCTTGAAGGCCAGCCTCAGCTGTCTGCCAGGGCCCAGCCCTCCTTCCCACCCCCTCTTCTGTAAGCTCAGTTCTGCTGGGGAGCAGGGGGTGACAGATGGGGCAGCCCTGGGCTGCACCTCGAGGTTGGGAGTCAAGGTGCTATGGGTCTGGGGGGCGGCACAGTCAGAGCAGGACCCATGGGGAAGACAGAGGGTGGGGAAGGTCTGGGCTGGCCCCGCCGCGGGGAAGGCCAGTTGGGCTGCAGACCCTTCGCTCCCTGGGCAGGTGAAGTAGTGGGAGTCACAGGAAAGCCGCAGGCCCTGTGGATGGTGCAGGATAGGGATAGCAAGAAGGCCCTGGGCAAGGCAGGGAGAGGTGGAGTAGGATTAACAGCAAAAAAAAAAAAAACAAACAAAAAAAAAACCAGAAACCTGGCTCCCGACGCGGCACCACTGTCTCATGACACCTCAAAGTAAATCACCTCACTTTCTCTCCAGCATCAGCCACAGACGCTATGGAAACGGAGCCCTCCTTTTCTATTCCCGTTGTACATAGCCCCGCGCCTGCCTCTGGCTCTGGCCTCTGTACCGAGCCCCTTGCCTTCTGCTGTTTCGGACCCTTTTCCCGCAGCAGCTCGGACCCCTCGTCCCAGCCCCTCCCAGGACCGCAGCCGAGCCCCAGGCTTCCTTTCTTACCATTCTGTATGCTTCCACGGTGTGACCATTCAAATTAACAGTATTATTATTAAGATTAATAAAGATTTCTTTCTTCAAACCAGGAAGGCTCTTTCTGATTTATCAGCTCCTGGCACAGAGGAATGGGGTTTGGGGCCAGACCCTGAGAAGGCAGTAAAGGGGAGGCTATAGACCCTCTGGGTGAATGGCTGAGGAAATCCCAACCCTCTCCTTCAGGCTGGCCTGCTGCACCCCATCCCGAGACAGGATAGTGGAGCAGAGCAGCCCCCGTGGCGTCTGCACAAGTCACAGGTAATGAAGCCGGGGCACACTGGGCACTCCACAGCCATGGTGTCCAGGAGTGAGGCCATTGTGGTGTGGGCACAGTGAGGTGTGGTCCTACGTTCATTTCAAGGTAAGCATGCCACTCCAGCCCCTGAGCCCCAGCTTCTGAAAGAGGCAGGGGAGCAGCTAGGAGGCAAGGGCCGAGGGGGGTTTGCAAGGGGCGAGGCAGAAGCCAAACCAGAGGCTTTGGAGCTGGGGCCAGGACTGGGGCCAGGAGCTGGATCACACCAAGACTTGCCTTCTCATTTTTTCACATTGGATAATTTATTTCCAAGCGATTATATCCACCAGAGGGACCTAGGCTTAAATGCCAGCAGATTAATTTTCCTGCACAGGAGCCAGTGTTGCCGGGACTGGGGACCACACTCCTAGGAAGTGGGGTTGTGCTGCTGTGCCTCACGCCATGCTCTGCTGAGCCCCCTTCCTTCTATTTGCTTGCTCACCAGACTGTGAGAAAATAATTGCCACTATAAATTCCCTCCTTCTCTGCATAAAATATGTGAAGGAGCCAGCCCTTTAAAGAGCAGACTCGGTGCCACAGGGGAAGCAGGGCGTTCGGGAACGCTCAACCGCCCCAAAGCCAGCCACCTGCCCTGCCCTGCCCTGCTCCCCACTGACTCTCCACTCCAGGCACAGTACCCTGGATGGGAGCAGGAGAGGCAAGACTCCTAGGCAGATTCTGGCCTACAAACCAGAGAAAGCTCAGCACAGCGCCGGGTGCCTCCTTCCCACCCCGCAAGGGTGGCAGAGCCATAGCAGGGCGAGGAGTTACCTGGGCCTTACCAGAGGCCCTGCCCTGTACCCTGTCTATGTGAGAGCTGGTGGGACAACCGGAGAAACAGGGCAGAAGGTCCCCAGTCTCAGGTTCCCGGTCCCAACCTTCATACTTCACTCAAGAGGGAACCAAGTTAGATGGGCAGAAGCAGTGCGCAGAGCAATCTTGCCCTCCTGGCCTCCCACCTGTCCAGCACCTCCCAAGGTGGCAGTAGGCTGCTCTGCCATCTGGCGGCCTCTCCCCAAACTACATGAGGTCCACAGGTCGAGGGTCACATTTAAACACAGAAAGGGCGTGAGAGCCCTACTGTGGCCTGAGAGGCAAGCTCTAGAAGCAAGGGGGAGAGTTGGTGACACTGAAGACCCAGATACACAGCAGGAAGTTTTCACACAGCCCTGCGTCAACAGAGCCTCAGTATGGCCAGACCCAGAGGGAGCCAAGGCTCACCTGCCTCTCGGAGGGCATAAGAGGAAGCAGCCTGGCTGGCACCTGATACCAGGTGGGGAGAAATGGCTGCAATTCTCAACAGATGCATCTTTTTAACCTATGAGAAATTGCCTTTATGGGATTTTTCTGGAAGAAACCCCAAACCCTCTCATACCATGGAGAGCATTACAGAAGAATGTGAGCTGCCTAGCACCTACAGGGCAGAGCTTCCTGAGAGCTTGGCCAGAATCTGAAGACCTGGCCTCCCAGGGACCCAGCTATACTCAGGAGTCCACTCAGTCTTGGTGGCTGGCCAGGAAAAAACCTCAAGTTTTAAGGCTCTGGGGTGGACTCACTGAGGGGCCGAGTAGAGCAGGACCGCCCTGCCCCATTCAGCCTGAGGCACCAGGAACCCCTCCCTGGGGACAGGCTCCACCAGGAACTCCACACGACCATCCTGCCCGAGGCTAGCAGCTCCTACTGCCAAGTCCACCACACGGTACTGGTTGGCAAAAGCCAGGCCCAGGAACGTGGGCTTCTCCTCCGTGGCCGGGCTGCTTCCCGTCCCTTCTCGGCAGTGAATCCGGAAGTACCGGGCTTGGAGTAGGAGGTAGGACCAATGTAGAGTGCAGCTGAGAAGGAGCCGGGGAGGGAGGCCCTCCGACCCAGAGATCAGGGGAAGCCAGCGTAGCTGCGAAATGGTGACATTCTGCACCCGGGGCAAAGGAGCCAGAAGGCTGTTGGCATCAACCACCTGGTAGGAGAGAGGTTCGCACCCCTTACATCTGCCCCTCAGTGCTCCATCCACACTTCCTCCTCCCAGTGGGTCCAGATGCTCCCCCATCCAGCCCTTGTCCCCGCAGGCCCAACTCCCCACACACAGACACACCTGGATCTCTCCCAGACGACAAGTGAAGCTCTCCTCCTCTCGGCTGCCTGGCGGCCGTGAGAAGCTCACCAAGAGGTCCTGAAGTAGGCACCCGCGCAGGTTCACCTCATAGCAGCTGAAAGAGCAACACGGGCTGTTCATAAACCAGCTGGGTGAGGGCCCAAGCCACAGAATGAATGGGAGGGCACTCAGGATCCTCGCAAGGAGTGCCCTGGTCCCTCACTGCTGCCCAAACCCCAGAGGGCCAGATGGGAGCCTCTCCTTCCTTCTTGTCCTGGGGTTTCTCAGTGGGGACTCGGACTCCTTAAGTTCTCCAGTGTGTGCCCATAGCCTTGTAGAACTTGACAGGAGAAGGACTCACCGCTGGATCCAGCCGCCGCTGAGCTGCTGGCCACAACTGCCCGCCCATCTGGCCAGCTTGGTGGGGGGTACCCGGAGGGGTCTGGGGCTGTGCCTTGAGCCAGTTTCTGCTGGAAGACATGGGCTTCAGAAAGGAGAGTCCCCCTACCTGGTAGAGCAGTGGGGGAGGGGTCTAGGTAAGAGCACTGGTGGGGTAGTAGGGGAGGGGTCTAGGTAAGACCACTGGTGGGGCAAACACCTGGGCACAAGGAAAGGCTTCCGAGGACAAGTGGGATGTATGTCTGGGACTGGCCAGATTCACTCATCCTGGCTTCTACCAGTTTGCCCTCTCCACAACCCACCGAGGTACACATCTCAGTGTCCCAGATGGAAGGCAACCTGTATCCAAGGTTGCCCAGAAGGCCACGGTGCTTAGCAGGATCACAGAGGAGAGCTTGGGTTTAGTAAGTTTCTATGTGCAAGTAATGACTATAAGCCACAGATTTCCACCCAAGGTGGGAGCTGCCCAGTCCCACCCACAGCAACTCCACCAGCAGCAGGCCTGCCCACAGCAGCCTCACCCACAACAGCCCACCCACTGCAGCCCCACCCACAGCAGCCCACCCACAACAGGCCACCCACTGCAGCCCCACCCACAGCAGCCCACCCACAACAGGCCACCCACAGCAGCCCCACCCACAGCAGCCCACCCACAACAGCCCACCCACTGCAGCCCCACCCACAGCAGCCCACCCACAACAGGCCACCCACTGCAGCCCCACCCACAGCAGCCCACCCACAACAGGCCACCCACAGCAGCCCACCCACAGCAGCCCACCCACAGCAGCCCACCTACAGTAGCCACACCCACAGCAGCCCACCCACAACAGCCCACCCACAGCAGCCCACCTACAGTAGCCACACGCACAGCAGCCCACCCACAGCAGCCCACCTACAGTAGCCACACCCACAGCAGCCCACCCACAGCAGCCCACCTACAGTAGCCACACCCACAGCAGCCCACCTACAGTAGCCCACCCACAGCAGCCCAACTACATTAGCCACACCCACAGCAGCCCACCCACAGCAGCCCACCTATAGTAGCCATACCCACAGCAGCCCACCCACAGCAGCCCACCCACAGCAGCCCACCTACAGCAGCCCACCCACAACAGCCCACCTACAGTAGCCACACCCACAGAGCCCACCTACAGTAGCCACACCCACAGAGCCCACCCACAGCAGCCCACCTACAGTAGCCACACCCACAGCAGCCCAACTACATTAGCCACACCCACAGCAGCCCACCCACAGCAGCCCACCCACAGTAGCCACACCCACAGCAGCCCACCCACAGTGGCCCTGCCCAGAGCCAGCACCTTCTCCACTTCCCTTCCATGAAGACACCCAGCCTCTTACCATTCAACACTAGCATGCCACCCACATGGCAGCTGCTGGCATCCCCTGTTGTGAGCTCCAAAGCCACCTGGACATCCGTGGAGCCTTCAAACTTGTACACCATGGACAGGAAAACCTTGGGTGGCACTGGGACCTGCAGGGAGAACAACCTGGAGGAGAGAAACATACTAAGTGGTGAAGAGGGATTGCAGATCCTCCACCAGCCCCTCCCTGCCTGGGTCACCCACCTGGCCCTGCTGTGGCTTGGGCCTGGCCTTCTCTATGGCCAGACTCTGCTGTAGACTGGAAAGTCCTGGTTCTAATTTCTTCCTATGCACTATCCACAGTAGCCATACGTCAGGAAGTACAACTCAATGGGTTGTTCCAGACCCCTGCATGCCACTGCAGTCAGCTGACACAGCTGTGCAACATTCTAGATGGCTGGAGAGGCGTCATGCAATGCGTTCGGCCATAGTGTAAACAAAGCCGCCTGAAACCTAACCTCTCTACTCACTCAATTCCTGCAGACCCTCTGCCTAATTTAGTTGCAGACATGAAGGGCAGAAGCCAGAGACCCACCCAGCTTGCCCATCACTCACCCACCTCACAGCTACACTGTCAACCTCAGCTGGGATCAGGCCCTGAAGCAGCAGAGAGCTGCCTCCGTGCCACGCGTCATCCAGGCAGCAGTGTGTCTTCACCCATCCCCGACTGTCTTCAGCCAGTTTATGTTCACCGAAGAGGGGTTGGGTCTCCTGGGCACTAGGGTGGTACCAGGGCCCCACTGCCTGCTCCTGAAGAAAGAGGGAAAGTGGGAAAAGGAACCGGGAAGGGGCCTCCTCTGCAAAACCAAACAACAGGAAGGCACGGAGGAGGCAGGGACAGGAAGGCCACACGGGACACTTCTGCTCACACCCTCTGGCCCCCTCCTGCCCATCCCAGCCAGAAGCCAGACACAGGGAAGCCCACCTTCTGCCCCCCCCCCCCAGTTCTGTGACCTGCACACCTTGCCATAGCAGACTCTTCGAGTACCCAGGCCCAGGCAGAAAGAGGTGACAAAAGGCAGGGAGCAGATACTGTGTGTGGTCAGGAAGCGCTCCAGGAGTCTCCAGAACCTAACAGGGACATGAGGGAGTCAGGGTGAGGGGGCCACTCCACATCCCTGCAGCCCTGGGTGGAGCTGGGGGAATCTCTCACTGAGGCACACAGCTGGGGGCAGGCCAGATGCCATCTGCGGTTCTCTCCCTAGTCCCTCCCAGGGAGCCGCCAGGTGGCCACCTTGTTCTCATTCAACCCCGCTCATCCTCCAGTCACCACCCCACTGGGGTTACCGTACAGTAAGACAGCACAGCCACAGAGACACCCGCTCTCCCCGGGGACTCACTTGTCCTGGTTCTGAAAGAAGTTGCTCTTCTCCAAACACTCATACACCCAGCCAGGAGCAAACAGCGCCACTGAGAAGCCATGTTTACGGATCAGCTCCAGCGACTGGGGAAACAGACCAGGGAGGTGCTGACTGCTGGGCCCAGCTCTCAGGGTCAGCTAGGGAAAGCTCTCCCTCCAGCCAGAGGACCTTGGGTTTCATCCCTCTCAGCCCAGAAGCCAGCTAGAGGAGGGTGTTGGAGACCGTGAAGGTATTGTCTTGGTGGACAGAGCAGGGAGGTGTTGAGGTCGCTGCAACTCTCTGTCTTTTCCCTCTCATTATCCTACCAGAACCACGGACGGCAGAGAATCTGCAGTCACTGGGCTGTGTAACTGTGTGCCGCTTGCTTTTAACTGTCATCTTGACACACATGGAATCACCGTGTCTCAGAGAGGCATGGTCTACATTGGGCTAGCCTGTGGGTGTGTCTGGGGGTTGGTACTGTCCTGTTGATGGATTTGGGAACCCCTAGCCCATTGTAGGTGGTACCATTTCCTATAAGCAGGGAGGTCCTAAACAGTAAAAAAAAAAAAAAAAGCTGGGCCTGGTGATCTTTCTTTTTTTTTTTTTTTGGTTTTTTGAGACAGGGTTTCTCTGTGTAGCCTTGGCTGTCCTGGACCCACTTTGTAGACCAGGCTGGCCTCGAACTCACAGCGATCCACCTGCCTCTGCCTCCCGAGTGCTGGGATTATAGGCGTGTGCCACCACGCCCAGCTAGGCCTGGTGACCTTTAATCCCAGGAGGCAACAGGTAGATCAAGGCCAGCCTGGTCTACACAGCAAGTTCCAAGACAGCCAGGGCTACATAGCAAGACCCAGTGTCAAAAACAAAAAGAGGTGAGGGAAGGAGAAGAGAGCTAGCTGAGAATAAGCAAGCATTCATTTCATTTTCCTCTGATAGTGACAATTTGATATGGTAACTGCCTTGGCGGACAGACCGTAACCTGAGATCAAAGCCCTGTGTCTCCTGTTGCACTTTGTCAGGGAATTTTATCACAACCCAAGCAAAACCAGGGCACTGGATTCCATGAGACGGAGCGCCCTGCAGACATAGGAGAGGCAGGACTGACGGACAGGACCCGCGGCTGCTCACCTTGCCTCCCCGCTGAGACGAACGTGCCAGAACACCTCACTGGTCCTTACATAGCGGGGCCCCAAACACAAGTGCGTCCCCTCTGTCCACTACAGCCCCCTGCGTGCTCCCCACATCTACTGAGTGGCAGGAAGGGCCACTCAACGTGTCCAAAGCATGTGGCCCAGGAGGGGAGTCAGTCAGTGCCTGTGGGAGGTGGTGATGCAAGAGCAGAGACAGGCCCCTTCAGCCCGTTAACGCTCGTGAGACGTGAAAGCGTGTGACTGGCTGGAAGAGACACAAGATGGATCCCCAGAGGTCCATGATATGCAGGCCCCGAAGCAAAGGCTGTCACCTACCTTGTCAGTATCGAAACGGCCTCCGACCACATTGCTCCGAGCAAACACATCCACACCAACATACACGTCCATCAGGCGGCCCCCGGCCTGCGCCACCATCCGCTGCAGGTGCTCCTCCCGCCAGTTATAGTTGGTAAAGAAGCCATCGCAGGAGTCGAAGAAGACCCTGAGAGGTGGCAAAAGGCCACGCAGCCAGGCTCAGCTGAGAGGGCACCCATCTGCCGTCAGCCTCCCTGATGCCCATGGCCACACATCACCCACAGACTGGGGCTGCCGTGGCTGCTGCATCCAGCCCTGCGGGTACCCATCACACCTGTCCCCTCCTCCCCGAAGCTGCCCACACAGGATGTCCTGTAACCTGGCCAGCTCATCTCCCATCATGGCCACCCCTGGTGCTCACCTGTTCTGTTCATTCAGTTCGTCCTGCCACTTGAGCTGCCCGCTCTGCACCACGCTGTCATACCAGATCACCAGACCTCCTGGGACCTGCCGGTGGAGCTGTGTGGTCAGGTACTGGAGAAATAAAGGTGTGTTCCCCACAGCAGCTGGCTGCAAGAGAGGACAGGAGATCAGACTTTTGCACGGCTGGCAGGTCAGTCATGAAAAATGACCCAGTACGGAAGAGAAAGGGCGCCGAAAAGCCAACCCCACCAAAAATGCCCCGTGTCCCACAGCCACCCAGGAGGACCTAGCCATCCTTGCCGGACAGAAAAGATCACAGCCCAGAACTCAGGCAAACATAAAAGCAATGGAAGCAGTCAGTGGCCACAGAAAAGCCACCCAAGCCCAAAGCGGGGATAGGGAGAAAGGTATGGCAGGAAAAGCACAGCCAAAGGAGATCATGACGTCAGAGAGAGTGCAGCCAGTGGTCCTAGCTGGGATGTGAGAAGTGGATCTTGCTGCTATGGGCTGGGGGCTGGGCCTGGATCCAGGGCAGGAGGGGTCAAGCAACGGGTGGGAGTAAAGCAAGGAGTCAGGTCCAGGAAGCAAGTAAACAGGGGGGGGGCGGGGAGGGGGGGGACGGACAGGCGCCAGGACACCGCTGCAGCACTCACACTCAAAGAGTTCTCAATGTTGATAAGCCAGCCATCAAAGCGAAAAAACTGAGCAATCTGGACCAGCCGATCAGCCACTGCCTGGTAGGAGCGCTCATCCCCAGCCAAGAAGGCTTCACAGAGCCTGCCTCCCTCTTGCCACTCTGTGATAAAGGTCCCTGTGAGACAAGAGATAGAAACCAGTGTTTGGGCCAAGTATGCTTCCTAGACATCAGGACTATAGGGAAAATGTGAACATCCTATCAGTGGTGCCCTGGGATGTGGCCACAGCAGACACACAACAAGACACAGAAGAGACACTGATCTGACCCAGTGGTTGGCAAGCTACGGCCTTGGGCCAGACCCTGCCACCACTCATGGAGGTAGGCATGGCCCCTCTGCCTACCCACAGTCTACAGCTGACCTGTGAGGCCCAGATACCAGGAGGAACCAGGAGGAACCAGGAGGAACCAGGAGGAACCAGGAGGAGCTGGCCCAGAGCAGGAATGGGGTTGAGTTGTGTTCAACCCCAGAAAGCTCATCAAGAGCGGTAGGAGTGGGGACTACTCCCTCCCCTGGCCCAGGTGTGCATGTCCTGGGGCACATAGTCATGTTGCCTGCCCCCAACTTTGCTCACACCAGAAGAGGTCACGTCCTTTCTCCTCATAAGGTCCAACAAGTAACTGGAATTCCTCCTCAAGCAACTACAGCCTTCCCAGCCCCTTAGCCTCGGCCACACCTCTACCCACACCCCAAAGGTTCAAATACCCCTTGTGCCCTCCAAGTAAAGGAGCTGTTCAACAAAGTACACACACACACACACACACACACACACACACACACACACACACACACACACTCACTCCAAGCCACAAAGGACAGAAAAGCAGAGCCTGAACCACACTGACCACACAGACTAAAAATTGGTACCGCCTGGTCCTCTCTGGGAAGATGTGCAGATGCCCATCCTAACCCATCAGTGTGCCCAACGGGTACACTGACCACTTGGCTCTTACCCAGCACGCAGACCCCATGCCTGTGTGCGGCGTTGGTCCAGCACACTGGGGGGATGGTGACCGTGTGATGGCTGAAGTACACAAAGATGTCAATGTATTGCCAGTGGTAAAAGGAGTAGGGATGCTGAGCCTCTGATCCCTGAATGAACCTGGTGAAGACATGGGACAGAGTCAGGTCCCAGGAGACAGGACCAGGAGTAGGGATTCCGAACCTCTGAGCCCTGAATGAACCTGGTGAAGACATGGGACAGAGTCAGGTCCCAGGAGACAGGACCAGGACACAGTGACCACTGGTGGGATAGAGCAGCCTGGAGCAAGGTGTCTCTTCTTCACCTCTGGTGAGTGGCTCTGACGGACGCCTGCTCTGTGAGACACTGTGAGGAGGAGTGAGAGCAGGACAACCTGGGGCTCTTCTGTCAAGAGCAGCCAGGAGCAGGGCTAGGTGCATCAGGAAAGTGCTTGCTTTGCATGACTTCCATTCCCAGAACTGATTTAAAAATAAAAAAATAAAAGTCCAGGGATGGCGGCGCGTGCTTGTGATCTCAGGGTGGGAAGGTGGGGAGTTGCTGACGCACACGAGCCTGGCCTACTGGGTGAGTTCCAGGCTGGTGAGGGAAGCATCTCAAAAAAACGAGGTGAAGAGCATCTGAGTGGGTAGCCAAGGCTGTCCTCTGGCTTCCACACACACTCGCTCACAGACACGCAAAGAGCAATCAGGTGGCACGGTGGCACCTGAGGCAGGGGGATTGGAGATGGAAGCCAGCTGGGTTACATAATGGGTTCTATACCAAACTAAACCATAAAGCAAAACCCAATCTCTAGAATAAATCCCAGTGCGTCTCAGGGGTGGGGGGGGGGGGGTGGGGGGTGGGGGGTGGGGGGCGGGCGGGGACGCTTATTCACCAACTGGGCAAGGAGTTAGCACAGGCCACTGGATCTACAGACAGCATGAAGAAAGAAGCAGAAAGGCCGGGTCCAGGCCCTGTCCTCAGGGCTGTCTTCCTGGGTCTGCAGGTTGCCCACACCCCAGGCCAGGCAGGTGGCTCTGACACAGCTCCCAGCTCCCTATCAATCACCCTGCCCAAGACTGTTCTGTCTATGCTTAAAATGTACATCCATCCAGTCTGTGCACAACAGAGAGAGTTGGCGGAGGGGAGTGGGGGGGGGGGGGGTGCAGGGACAGGAGGCCAGGGGCAAGAGACCTAAACCAGGACAGAGCTTAGGGGAGGCACTACCAAATCAGCTGAGGATGGGGCTGCCAGGCCAGGAGGCCTAGAGATACAGGAGGCAATTCTCTGCAGGGGAACTGCCTGAGGAACCAGCTATCTGTGCACCCAAGACAGACACGAGCTCACCTATCTACCATCCATCTTGTTTCTGCCACATGAAGCTTTACCTAGGACTAAGTTCCTCTCCCTGTGGTGTCCGAGGCCCACCCAGAGCCTGCTTTCCTAACTCCACCCAGGCTTCTATGACTCCTCTGCCGCCCTCTTCATCCTAGGGTGGTCAGTCATGAGACCAGCATTGCGCCGGGAACCTCACCTGTCCTCCAGGTACCCGCCCATCATGTCATGGCACAGCAGGGTCCGGGGCCTGGGGCTGCTCAGCGGGGGCTGGCGACCCTCTAGGGGCTCCATGGCTACATTGAAGCCGTCTTCCATGCCGGGGGTCCAGGCCAGGAGCTCCTCCAGTGACGATAAGTAGAAGCTGATGGGTCTGGTGGTATCCTGGTCATAATATCTAGCTGGTCCACAGAGGAAACAGTAAGGGATGATGGAAATCAGAGCACTGACCTTGACAGTGAGAGGTGTGCAGGCTGCGATGGCCACGAGGGGACATCAATGGGAACCCGAGTCACCTCACCTGGTAAAGGAGCCGGAGTGAAACTGACCACATCTCTAAAGGCAGCTTCCTCTTCTTGGTCCTCTTTGACCCTAGGCAAAAGGTTAGGCTTTAAAAGATTGATTTGTGGCCAAGTGGTGGCGGCGCACGCCTTTAATCTCAGCACTCCGGAGGGGAGGCAGAGACAGGCAGATCGCCGTGAGTTTGAGGCCAGCCTGGTCTACAATGCAAGTCCAGGACAGCCAAGGCTAACAGAGAGACCCTGTCTCGGAAAAAAAAAAAAAAAAAAATCGATTAGCTTTTGTCTTTTGATACAGTCTAATGTAGCCCAGGCCCCTCTGGAACTGACTACGTAGTCAATGACGACGGTGAACTTCTGACCTTTGACCTTCCACCTCCTGAGTGCTGGGGTGACAGGAGTGCTCCACTACACCCCATTTACACTGGTGATTGAACTAGGGCTTTGGGCTGAGCATGCTGTCAACTGAGCTACGTTCTCGGCCCCACAAAAGGGCAAATGAAAGTTGGGAGCAAACGGCTAGGTATTAGTGGGCTTACACACCAGAGGCATGCCTGGCACCAGAGACAGGGGAGCTGGGTGCGCTTTGTCCTGCTTGAACAGATGCCAATGTCAGCCCTCACCTGAGTAAACAAACACCTTCCCCACCCAACAGGCAAACCACACACTGAAAACCCCAAGATAAATACATCCTGGGGGCCACAGGCCTTCTGTGGCCAAGGGATATAGGTCTTCAAGCGCTAGGGGACTTGAAGACCCTGAGGGCAGGACCAGGCTTCGTCTCTGGCCCACACACAGGGGCGTGGAACACCCATTAGGCCCTGCTTTTCAGCAACTGGATGATACAAGGAAAAAAGACTTCATGAAGTTGCAACTTCTGAGTAGAGCAAAATCAGGAAGCACTCACTTGTTACCATGTTTTAAAGAATCATTCTAAGACTAGTGAGAAGACACTGTGGCAGCCACTTAGAGACCACAGCAGCCAAGCTGGCTTCTCTGAGCGACCCCACCACCACCACCACAGGGCCTAGGGCCATCAACAGTGTCTTGGGCTCCCGCCATAGGGTCAGCCATCAATCACACTGACCCAGGGCCTCCACAATTAGACGGAAGAGCCCTCAGAACTGCAGGGATAGCCAGACACTAGCAGGTTAAAATGGAGATGGCATCGTTCCCTTGTAGTGCTGGGGCTCGGGGTGCAGGACTTGCCACACCTTAGGCATGCTCTGCCATGAAGCTATCCCAACACCTTCCACTTTTATTTCGAGACATGCCCTCACGGAACCAGGTTTGTCTCTCCTTGGAGACTTGGGATGGTTTGGCTGTTCACTGCTCCACTTCGAGATACTCCTAGAGGGAACCGCTCAAGGGAAGGCTTCGGGGCTCCAGGCTCTGGCTGAAGCTCTGGGTTCCGGTTGCTCCAGGTACCAGCAGAAGAAATCCTGCTAACAGCACCTGGAGATCCTCCTGCTTCTCAAGTAGTTGGAATCACAGGCCTGTGCCATCAGGCCATGCGAAACATCCCCTTTCAAGTTTCCTTCCCAAACTCTCCTCTTCCAGATGCCCCCTCCCTGGCTGACTTCAGAGCAACCCTGTCTACCCTGCCCACCTGAGTATTCCTCCAGTAAGTAGGAAATGACTCTCTTAGGATACCCAGAAATGCCTTTCCCGTCAGCCAGCAACCACCCTACACTCTGAATGGCCCACATGTCTCACTGCTGTGGATTTGAAAAGCAAGGCGGGACACACAAAGTCTGCGTTGATACCCTTCCCAGAATCCTACTGACCAGGGGGTTACAACCCCAAAGGGAACAAATCGCTGGACCAGAGGGGTACTTCTGTCCACTCTTGCCTTTGCCCGTTTTGATCCTCCCACGTGGACATCCACCTCGCACAGTCCTTCTAATTCCTTAGACTCAGTTTAAATATCACCCAACAGTAATGTTTGGGATTGCCTGCTTTATAGGGCTAAAGGAAGGTACGGTAACTACAGCCCTTCCAAGACGAGAGAGACCCCGAGGGTTGGGACAGGGTCCGTCATGGGTCAGGGACAAGGGAGCTGCTGGCTTCCTCGAGTGGTCCGTCTGCGGCCGGGGATGGAAAGACGGAGGGAGCCCACCGCAAGCAGTGGACAGTATCGCACCGCGCAGGGACAGGCAGCATGGCTACCGTAGCCCAGCCCCGGAGCTCAGTCCAGCAGTGCATACCTCCTGCCCGGCTGCCTCCTCCCCGGCCTCTGCTCCGGCTGGTCCTGCGCCTGCTTCTCCGGGGCCGCGGGGCTCCGCTGCCGTGCAGCACTCCGGGTCAGCACCGAGGGACCCTCCATGACCGTCAGCGGCCGCCAGCCGCTAGAGCTGCCCGACACCCTGCTCCAACAGCCAATCGCACGCCTGGGCCCGCCCCTGCCGCCGCTCTCAGCCAAAGAGTGCGCAGCGCCCCAGTTGGCTCCGACCTAGTTCCGGCAGGGTACTGACCCCTCCGCAGGCGGGAGAGCCGAAGCGGAGTTAAATAGCCGGAGAGAGGGGCGGGTCCTGGGCGGGGTCTTGGAGAAAGGCGGGGCTGCGTGATCCTGAGCCCGGAGACCCCCGCAAAGTGTGTGTAATCCAGAGTTAACCGCGAACATCTCTTTCCAGTACATTGAGATGCAGCCCAGATAGGTAGCGCAGTCTTCCAGGGATCAGTACATGGTAGCGACGAGCCCTGGAACTTGGCCACAAAGACTGGTGACCTAGCTCCCCTCGATCCTCCTGCCTTCCATCTCCAAATGCTGGGATTACAACACATGCCACCATACTTGGCTTTTTTTTTTTTTTAATTAAAATATAATTACATTATTTCCCCTCCCTTTCCTCCCTCCAACCCTTCCCGTGTACCTCACCTGATCTCTCTCAAATTCATGATTTTTATTTCTTTAATTTTTGTTACCTATGTGTGTTCCTATTTCTAAATATATGAACACAACCTGCTCAGTTCCCATAATGTTACTTGTGTCTATATGTTTTCAGGGCTGGATAACCAACTGGGGAGGGGCTCTTCCCCCGGGGAAGATTATTTCTCCCACTCTTAGCATTCCATAGTTTGCCTGTAGTTACTTGTCTAGGATTAGGGCCATGTTAGCCTTAAAGAGTTTCAGCAGCCTGGCGTGGTGACACATGTGCCTTTGTGCCTTTAATCCCAGGCAGAGGCAGGCAGATGGGTGTGAGTTCGAGGCCAGCCTGGTCTACAAAGTGAGTCTAGGACAGCCAAGGCTACACAGAGAAACCCTATCTCGGGGGGAAAAAAAAGAGCCTCAGCTACAGTAGGAAATCTAGGAAGTAAGTCAAGTGTGGGGGGGGGCGATGGAGGACGCTGATGCTCTCCTGGGGGACTCTGTTTGCATCTATGCTGTACATCGTAGAAACAGGACCCTACGGGGTGACCATCAGGAGAGGCACGGATAGCTTCTCCTGAACATGTTTTTCCTGCCCCCAAGTGTGTGCTCTGCAAGAAATACATCCCCTCGAGACATAGACATCCCCTCTATGTCTGTGATAGGGGCTGAATCTAAGAAGGACACACATGGAAGGAAGCTACTACATCTGCCAGAGGGCACCTCCACAGTAGCTAGGCACAGCAGAGAGTCACAGTAAACTTGATGTCATGTTCTGAGCCATGAGAAGGCATGCCAGCTGGTGAGGAGATGGCTTCTCCCTGAGCCCAACGCCCTGCTGCAGCTTCCGGCCCCACTGCAGCTTGCCCAAGCCAAGTTAACTAGCCTTCCTTATGACTGTTTGCAGGCTTTGAGCTTTATGAGGCCCCAAGCGTCCATAAGTGCCAAGGGTGGGGACAGTGACTAAGGTGGTTGAATATGGGCCCTGGTTATATTGCTGGCTAGCCAGCTAGTCAGATAGGGAAGAGGTACTGGGAGCAGGACACAGGGATCATAGGGACAGAGCTGGCAGGACACCTCTTCCCGCTGACCCAGAGTCAGGAGAGGAGCTCTGTGTGGGTCTGACAAGGTAGCAGATCACCCAGCTTGGGCCACTGCCCCAAAGCCCAAATACAGCCATCTAATGTGAAGCCTTAAGGAAAGCAAACAGCTAACTTGAAAGCTGTGCAGATGGGGGGTCGTCCCCTTTCCCACCCCCACCAGCCTCCCACCTCGGTACTCAAGCCCCACCTGAGACCTGTGCGTATAGGACAGAGTCACAAGTGGGAAAGAACAGGTTGGACTCCCAGGTTAGGGTCTGACCCCACCCCTACTCCCTGCTCCCTCTACAAGGACATGATAGCAGGCCCAGAGGACAGCATTCCACCACACAGCCTAACTCTTTCTTGTGCCCTCCCTCTCATCCCCCCATAATTCTCCAAAGTCCAGAAGAAGGAAAAGCAGTGAGGGCCAGCGCAGGAAGCTAGGTATGCTGCTCCTGGGGTGGGGGGTGGGGGCCTCGACTTCTCTTCCCCTGCCTCCTGCTGGCTGACAGGCAAGTATGAGCTTCTGATAGTTGGAAACGTGGCGGCTGGGCTGCCTGAGTCTGTGAGAGGGTACAGAACAGTAAGACAGAAGCAGCCCTCTGGATCTTCCGTAGAATGGACACGGCGTCAACGCTGACCACGTCGTGCGGGCTCTCCCAGGAGAAGAGCTGTGTGCCCGAAGCTAGCCTCTATGTCTGTGATAGGGGCTGAATCTAAGAAGGACACACATGGAAAGAAGCTGTGTTTTATGAACCGATTAACTGATTAGGACTTCCTTGATTGTTGAGAGGTTGGAATGTGGCAGGTCCAGGGCCTAATCACAAATTATCTGAGTTATCTTGGCTCCTGGAATAGCCACTGTCCTCCTCTCTATGACCTGATATCCTCAGTAACTTACTATTAGTTAGATCCTTTGGAATGTACAAACAGATCCCTAAGTTCCCCCATCCCCAGAGCTAAGGCCCCTACAGCGTGCGAGACCCGCAGCAGAGGTGTCCCTGCGGTGCTGTAACCACCGCCTGGTGTTCCCAACTGTACGTTTGAAGAGTGTCTTGATCTATAATTTCTTTGCTCTGTTTACTACAAACCCCCATGAAGCTGCTACCACACTGAGAACATGGAACTTGGGGTGACCTGAATTTGTTCTCAGCCCATTCGCTCCAGAAATAACACCTTTTATCCTCACTGAGGTGAGGGCTGCTAATAAAAAGTAAAACTGTGGTTTCCATTCATATTATCAACGAGGGCTGACAATTGTCTTTTCTCCTTAGTCAACAAGAGAAGTAAAGAGATGTTATAAGCAGTTTGTGGTGGGTCTTGAGAAAAAGTCTCAGCTACAATGGGCAGTAAAGCAGGTGAGGAGGAGATGGGTGGGGGGACAGGACTGACGCTCTCCTGTGGGGGACTGTTTGCATCAAGCCTAACTCTGTTAGGGCTAACTGCATCTATTTCTTGACTCATCCTGATAAGCACACAGTCAGTTGGAAATATTGTAAAGTCAGGAACACATTAGGGGTCTGAGCGAGGCGTTGGTGGGTAAAGTGCTTGTGGCAAAGTAGAAAGACAGGAGTTTGGTTCCCAGCACCCATGTGAAATGGTGAGTGTGGTGGCTGTAATCACAGTGCTGGGAGGCAGAGGCAGCCAGTTCCTGGCCTCACTCTCACAGCCACAGGGGAGAAAAGCTCTGTCTCAAAATCTAAGGGGCTGGAGGGATGGAGGGATGAAGGGGTGGAGGGATGGAGGGGTGGAGGAGGGAGGGGTGGAGGGTGAAGGGATGGAGGGGTAGAGGGATGGAGGGATGGAGGGGTGGAGGTGCTGGGGGGATGGAGGGGTGGAGGTGATGGAGAGGTGGAGAGATGGAGGGGTGGAGGGGTGGAGGGATGGGTGGAGGGATGGAGGGGTGGAGGGTGGAGGGATGGAGGGGTGGAGGTGCTGGGGGGATGGAGGGGATGGAGGGATGGAGGGGTGGAGGGGTGGAGGGATGGAGGGGTGGAGGGTAGAGGGATGAAGGGATGGAGGGGTGGAGGTGCTGGGGGGATGGAGGGGATGGAGGGTGGAGGGATGGAGGGGTGGAGGGTGGAGGGATTAAAGGGGTGGAGGTGCTGGGGGGATGGAGGGATGGAGGGATGGAGGGGTGGAGGTGCTGGGGGTATGGAGGGGTGGAGGGATGGAGGGATGGAGGGGTGGAGGGATGGAGGGGTGGAGGGATGAAGGGGTGGAGGGGATGGAGGGATGGAGGGGTGGAGGGGATGGAGGGATGGAGGGGTGGAGGGATGGAGTGTGGAGAGGATGGAGGGATGGAGTGTGGAGGGATGGAGTGTGGAGGGATGGAGTGTGGAGGGATGGGGTGGAGGAATGGAAAGGTGGAGGTGCTGGGGGGATGGAGGTGTGGAGGGGATGGAGGGATAGAGGAGTGGAGGATGGAGGGGGTGGAGGGGTGGAGGTGCTGGGGGGATGGAGGGATAGAGGGGTGGAGGGGTGGAGAGCTGGAAGGTTGGAGGAGTGGAGAGTAGAGGTGTAGAGGTCTGGAGGGGCTGGAGGGTGGAGGGATGAAAGGTGGAGGGGTTGGAGGACTGGAGGGCTGGGGGGCTGAAGGGGTAGAGGGGGTTAGAGGTGCAGCTCAGCAGTTAAATGTGCTTCCCGCCCCTCCAGAGCCTGAGTTTGGTTCCCAGCACCCACATTGGAGCAGCTAGCTCACAGTTGTTTGTAATTCTAGCTCCAGGGCATTCGACGCTCCCCTCCAGTCTCCGTGGGCACCTACACACATGCGGCACACATTTAAAACTACGATCAAGTTTCTGGACCTGGCCAAGGAGAGGTGCCATCATGGGTGTTGACATTTGACACAAGGGCCAAAAGTTTTGGTGAAAGTATCCCTGGAGCCAGGACATCTCCCCGAGGCCCCTAGCCAAGCTGTGCAGGTTTCTGGCCAGAAGAACCAATTCCACCTTCAACAGCTGTGGTTGTGGGGAGGGTCACAGATGGCAGGCGGATTCTGGACATGCCCAAGCTGAGGGCGGGTGCACTGTCACATCCTAAAGGCTCAAGGGAAGATGCTTACCTTTGACCAGCTGGCACAGGGGTCTCCAACAAGCTGTGGCACTGTGCTCCTGTCTGGTCCTCAGAAGGGCCAGGAGGTATACCAACATTTTGACCAAGGCCCCAGGAACTCCACACAGCCACACCAAAACCCTATGCCTTAAGGCCCAGAAGTTCGAATATGCCAGAAGCCAAAGGGCTGGAAGTGGCTGTAAAAACTACCCCTGGATCTTACTATTATTTAAAAGGCTTTGGGTGTCGAAAAAGAAAACATAAGTAAAATAAAGTGGAGCATAATGAAGACCCCCTAAGGTCAACTTCTGGTCTCCACACCACACATGTGCACACACACACACACATGCACACATGCATGCACACACACACATGCATGCACACAAACACAGACACGCACATACACACATGTGCACCTTCTGTTTTTAATTGCCTTTCCTGCTGTTCAGCAAAGCCCAGCCCAGCCCACAGGTGCTCTGAACACCTGCGGGCTGGGCTACAAGATCTGTCACAAATCCTACTTGATAGCAAGCCTATCTCCTGAAACCTTCTGAACGACATTCAGAGAGCGGAAAGTGGAAAGGCCATGTGTGCACTTCGCACCGTGCTAAGGTCAGAAAGCTACTAAGTCGATTAAATGGGGACCTTCTGTATGGAGACTTGAGAGACCTGGGAATGTCAGCCTGCCTTGCAAGGCTGTTGTTCCCCGCCCCCCACTGATTTGAATTGCGCTTACTGTTTGTTTGTTTTTGCAGAATATTTTATCTTGCTCTTTCTCGCTGTGTCCCTTATGCAGTAACTCCCACTGTCCCTCCATCCAGGGACCTGTCTCAGACCGGCTGAGGCACAAGCCGAGCCCTTCCAGTTTTTCCCAGGCACTCAGCACATCCTATTTACTGAATGAGAAAAGCTGAGGCTGACCTCCGGCTCCTGCTGCCTGGCCACTGGGGGCTGTGTCTACACACCTGCCCAGCCAGGAGTTGACAACTCCTGGCATACTCCAGCCTGCATGCCTTCCTCTAAGCCACCTGCTCTGTCTTCCACAGTGAAAGGGCACCACCTGGGATGCCTGCCTTTCATGCCATACCCCTTGCTTTATTGTAATCGCACAAGCAGTTCTGAAATGAACATTACGGGAGGCCTGACCAACGCAGAATGCAGTCCCTCGGGCTTAACATCACATCATCACACTGCGGCTTTAAGGAAACGGCTGTAGTTTGAAGGGCCAGAGTCCCACAAATCTGGTGGCAGTCCACCCTTGCCAATGTAATAAGGAAGTTTCTCTGCCTTGATCCTTACAGAAAATGAACCCCACCTCCTGGCATTTGCACCAGCCTTTCCCCCCATTATTTTTTATTTGTTTGTTCATCTGTTTGTTCTTTGAGACAGGGTCTCACTGTGTTAGCCTTGGCTGTCCTGGATTGGCTTTATAGACCCGACTGGCCTCAAACTCACAACGATTCACCTGCCTCTGCCTCCCGAGTGCTGGGACTAAAGGCGTGGGCCACCATGCCTGGCTCCCCCCACTCTTTTGTTACCCTGTTTCCACTTTGCAGCCCCCTGATCTGCCAGTGGCCCACAGAGCTCCACCTGCTGTGTAGAATAGAGGCGGCTGCACTTATGAACTAGGAAGGAAAGTCAACCCAGAGGCAGTGCTTTGGGTTTGACCCCGGCATCCCAAGAGAACTATGTCACCGTGATACACTCTGGTCCCTTAGCATGGCATGTCCATCCACGGCACTGCAGCAGGGGAAAGGTTCCCTCCCTCACCCTGCTAGGTCTCCTCACTCACCCCTCTCTAGAGACCGCTGGACACTCTACTCATGTTACCAGGCTAGCCTGCGTCCTGCAGATATTCTAGAATACACTTCAAGACACATATTTAAAATATGTGTATGTACTTGTATGACCCTGAGCTTTATTTTTAAAAACAAAGAAACAAACAGTGCTGTGTTGTAAAATGATCCTAGGTTTTGGTGTTTTTAGTCAGCAATATTTTAAATTGAGCTTCATAGGGCTGGAGAGATAGGTCAGCGCTTAGGCGCATTTGCTGCTTTTGCCGAGGTCTTGGGTTTGGTTCTCAGCACCTACATGATAGCTCACAGCCATCTGTAACTCCAGTTCTGGACTCCAAGAGTAATGGGCACACACACAGTGCACATACATACACACAGGCAAAGCACTCATACACATAAGATAAGTCTAAATCGAGCCCATTGGTTTTTTGTTTTGTTTTGTTTTTTGTTGTTTGGCTGGTTGGTTTTGGTTTTGTTTGGTTGGTTGGTTTTGTTGTTGTTGTTGTTTTGTTTTTTGTTTTTGGAGACAGGGTTTCTCTGTGTATCCCTGGCTGTTCTAGACTTACTTTGTAGACCGGGATGGCCTCAAACTCACAGCGACATACCTGCCTCTGCCTCCCGAGTGCTGGGATTACAGGCGTGCACCACAACATCCGGCTATGCTATTATTTTAAAAGCTCAAAATCTACTTATAAATCTATTGGTAGACATATAAATAACAAGTCATCTACTCTTTTTCCCCTTTCAAGTACGTGTGTCTGTGTGTTTGTTTGTTGTGCATGTGAGTGTGGTATGTGAGTGTGGCATGTGTGTGTATGGTATGTGGTGTGCATGTGTGTCTGAATATTTGCATGTGTGTTGACATATGTGTGAGTGTGTGGTGTGTATGTATGTGCATATTTGCATGTGTGTGTGGTGTGCATGTATATGTGTGAGTGCATATTTGCATGTAGGTGGACATATATAAATATGTGTGTCTGTGTCTGTGTGTGTGTGTGTGCGCATGTGAAGACCCTGAGATTGATGTCAAGAATTCATCCTTGATTGCTTTCCAGCTTACCCACTG